>NC_044190.1:32352036-32678637 GCF_900880675.1 Sparus aurata | reverse complement strand
CCATTTATGTCTATTTTCAAGAAATTTTAAGGCCTTGATTCCCTAGCCTACCCTTATTTTCCCAAACTTGTATAGGATACATGCAAACCTTATATCACATGCAGTCTCTGATGGTCAGGAAGAATGAAAGAGAGCAAGAGTTACGAATGTAACAAAGGTTCGATGAATTTTGGAGGACTGGACGACTGGATGCTGGGTGTCAGGCCACATGTGTGGCTTTGTTGGTATTACTCACATGGCCCGATCCGTACCAGAAATCTGACCGGTTCTACACATGTACAGTATTTGTAGGAAAATGTGGTCCTAGAGTGTAAAGGGAGAATGGTTAGGGTTGGAAATATCCATCAGTCAATAGGACCCAACAGATACACACATCTGTAAAATAAATCATGTGTCCAGTACAAATGAAGTACCTACAATCATGTCTCACCTTCTGTGCATGCTTGTGATACATATCCAGGTAATACATGTCTGGCAGTCATCCAGAATTCATAAAAGCTTTCTCAACTCTTGTTCGAGGGGCTCTGTGTTGTGTGGAAAGCCGGTCATTACTTCAGGTTTGCAGACTCCTTTTTTCAAACTAACGTTAGTTATCATTACTCTCTGTTAGAGAGGCACTGAGAAGAGTCACTCCAGAGTGTGCATAAAGTCACATCCTTTGGAATCTGACCCGAGTCCTTTATAAGGAAATCCACAAGTCCAGCAGCATTAAACAACTGAAACAAATTGCCCAAAGGCTTGTATTGGCAACCGAGAGAAACAAGGAAGTCTCATCATGTCATCACAATCTAAAAAAGGGTTTAATACATTTAAACTGCTCATTATTTTTTACAAATGTCTGATATGAATCACTTCATCAGATTGTTCTTATATGTTCTATGACTTGTTTTACGTACTGTCTTCTCTTGTCACAGATGATGCTCTCCCACTGAATACTCTTCGTTCTGCCCTTTTGTCCCTTTAGCTCTGCTCGAGTAGCCTTTCGCGTGACTCATGCTCATCATGATCTGCACGGCGATGGACCCTCGCATGATGTACAATCCCCAGCACCAATTAGTTAATAGCCAGTCTGGCCGCTTGTCAGGATGTAATCAGACTCTTGTTGAACGTGACTCTTCAAATTCATCAGTTTTTAAGCAGCTCTCCAAAGGCAGATGGTCAATTAGTGAAAAATCATTTTGACAATTGGTATCAGCGCTGCGAGGTTTTGCAGGACGAGATCATTTGGCTGATAAACGCGTCGGGCTTTAACATGAAGTAACAGGCTCAATGTAGCTAGTTACCTAAGTAACAGTGGCAATGAGAATGTATGTGGATGTGATTTGAATACTGCGTGTTTCTTTTTTCCAATTCACCACCTGCATCAGTGAAGAATATCTCATCTGTAATGGAGTCATGTGATCTCGCAACAGTCGCTGCATGGCAGAGAAAGGCCGAGGAGCTGCAGCTGACCATATGGTGATGGATTTTTAAGTGTTCATCCTTCCTGGCTCGGCCCTGAAGCTGCACAGCGCCAAAACTTGAGTCAAACACAGCAGCTGCTTTCCCTCGCATGACCCCTAGCCGAGTACCCGGCTGCTGGGGCTGCAGCTCGGGATCTGTGTGGTAAATGTGCACTCCAGCTGCGTGGCTGCTGCACATTTATGTTGCATAACAATGTCATGTCGCTTTCGATGCATTTTGAGCACACAATATTTCAGATTGCAGTCGTCACAACACCAAATATCTAATGATCTATGCATAGATGTTTTGTCTTGGACGTTATGAGAGAAGTCTGATGTGAATATGCAGCGTGATTTATGTCTATTTGAATGCTATCTGTATGCAAATCTGTGTTGCACAAATGATGGTGCTCACTGTCAGAATGGGAATTTCTGACCTTAAGGAGTATAGACTGCACACACACACACACACACACACACATCCAGCTGAAATGTTTAGGAGCCATGTGGTGCAGTTTTACTTACGCTCATTCCCTCTGGGTGTAGCCTCAGAACGTCTAAAAATATCCCACAGAGGGAAAAATTTGTTTTTTGTTGCACAAAATCAACACCCAAATCACTTTGCCTCTGCTTGGCATATTATACAATTAAATGTTATTAATAGGAGTAACGACAGGAGGGACAAACAGCAGCATTTTAGACTGAAGACGGCAAAGTTGATGCAGAGAAATGCTGCCTGAATCATATAAGTTCCTTAAAGAGCTCCAGCAGATGTGTTTTATGATGCATTTGAAACACTGTAAGTCGACTAACTGTGCGTTTCTGTTATCTTGTTAAAATCCTTACAGTCACATGTGCTCCACTACGCAGATGTACCTGCCGATCAATCGCTCAAACTTTATCTGAATAGCACCTTTCAAACAAATTGAAATGCAACTCAAAGTGCTCAACAAGTGAATGAAAAAGAAACGTGGGACCTTTAGAAAACAAAAGTGTATTTAGAGGCTAATGCATACCAACTGCAATAAAGTGAATATTTAAAAGAATGAAATATAAAGAATGAAAGACAAAAACAGGAAATACAAATACTGATGAAGATAATAATCTTAATTAGATAACAGTTAGATTTGAATAAGACTCTTTATAAAGTATGGATATAATAGGAAGATAATTAAATTCAAATCAGTATAAACACTAAAACATACAGTTATAAGACACTCCATCAAAGCCAGGCTGAATACATTTTAGTTTACAATTAAGAGTATAATTATTTCCAGCTCCTCTCTGATCCTCCAACAGGCTGTTCCAGTGTCTCGGAGCGTTCTGGCTGAAAGCAGCATTACCAAATGTTTTAGTTCTGCTCTGTGGAACAGAGACGAGCCGGAGGATCTGAGGGCCCTTCCTGGCTCGTAAACGGACAGCATTTGTGTGACATAGTCTGGCGCAAGGCCATGTGGTGCCTCATATGCGAATACAATCGTTTCATAAGTAAATTAATCAAAAGCCAATATGAAAACTAACAGGCAATCAAGGTGAAGACTTTTGCCTCATACTTCTATGTAAAGTCCATCTCTGTGTTTGTGACGCCTTCGGAAAAGCCTATATGAATTCAGCATAATTTTTATTTTGTGGCTTCTGAGCAACTTGGAATGAGACTCTAACCATATAAATCACCAACAGAGAGCAGAAAATAAAGCACTGGCCAAAAGCAATGGAAGTGCACGTCACTACTTTCCTGTGAATGGCGGCCACAGCCTTGACTGTGTCTCAACACAAAAAAAGACTAAAGTGCTCCTTTTAAGCTAATGGTCAAACGTTTCTCTGCACTATGCTTTCCACACAACGAGAAAGGACGTCAATTTGACTGCGATGAATGCAAAAAGCTCCAGTACAGGAAATGACATGCTGCTCCAGTCGAGAGCGTTAAGTGTCAGCTGCCTGTGTTGCAGCAGGGAGTTCCACACTGCACCTACATGCTGGTTAAAGGTAGTGATTGGCTGTTCATGGCCCGTGAAATCAGTCCAATCACGTTGCTTACATTTAGTGATGCCTATAAATGTATTTCTGTTCTTATTTGGGGAACTAAATATATAATCATGCCAACAGGATCCGTCTGTTTCATTCACTGCGATGATGTCAAGTGATACTTGACATGCGAAACAGAATAAAACAGAATAAAATACTGTACCTCTGAGATGATTAATGATTCTGCATCAACCTAGAGAAACTTATTGGGTTTGTTCACAGTGAACATGTTTTGCTCTACTTTTTTAAAAAGTTTACACTGCTGTTGAATAGTATAAAAATGTGCGCGCTGTCATCGGATGTGTGACCCTCGGTGAGATTTGGCAACCAAAAAGCCAGGCCAGGAGGCTGGGCGAAGAGTTTGGAAAATGTAAAATCTAAAGTCTGAAGAAAATGCTCAACCAAACAACCTTTACGTCCCATTTCAGCCCTGTTAAAAATGCAATATCTCCTCATGTGAACCCTTCAACAGTTGATCTACGCCATTGATAAATGTCCACTTAAGTGCACATTTGCCTCTATTCCATCAAAGTTCAATCTGCCTCTGTTTTTTTGTTGTTGTTTTTTAGCTTAAAAACACGACTGAGTGTGAATTTAAAGCACTGTGTTGTGTTGTGAGGTGATTTTTGTCCTCAAAGGCTCACGATGAGTGGAACCGGAAGACTGAGGTGACAAATTAACAACGTGTTTTGGGTCAGCGTGTTCCCTTCCTTCCTGGCTGCGAGGAACAAACACCGCATGAACATCTATTTCGAAATCGGAACCAGGGAAAAATAATCCATCAACAGATCCTGCGACAAGCAGGACAGTTTCTAATTATCAAAATGTGTTTCCTATACGTCTATAAACTCAGCTGTTGTTAAGTACCAGTCAGAAAGGTTTAATATAATGCCAGTTATAAGTTTAGGTTCAACAGATATATAAATATATTGGCTTGTATGGTGTTAGAGAAGGAGATGGCTCACACCGTTCGACAGCCTTGACTGTGATGACTCATAGTGACGTTCAACCATTAAATCTCTGGACAAACACTGAAGACAGGCTGAAACATAGAGTTGAGAGCATGTGACCGGCTGAACAAACACTCGTCATACTGTACATATAAGTTATGGTCAATGCTGGATGTATTGATTCTGAGTGTGGGGGGTAAGATGAAGACATGTTCTGAGGGGTCGTGAGATGATAGATGACGTAGGAAACATACTAATGCAACGTGAAAGAAATGTTTGGATCATTTTCCCTCACAATGGAATCAGGGAGGGCATGTCTGCTCAGACGCCACTGACTACATTTTTAAGAAAAAAAGGATGATTTGATTGTTCCATTTCAGCGACAGCGATCCTTGAGGAGCACCACAAAATCTGTTACGTCATCTGACGCTGAATTTACACTTCAGCTCAATGAATATAAACCAGAGGAGCGTCCTGTATGAACTAAGAAAGACTAAGAAACACACAGTTCCAGTTTCTGCGCAGATAACCAATTACTCATCCGAATGAGTTCAATCCAGCACCGGCCAACATCTGTCCTCAATGTAGCGTATAAAGTCAAAGAAGGGATTTAGGATGATGTACGAATAAAAGATGCTTCAAGAAGACAATTCAAAATGTTTCTCTCCACAGTCCTACAAACCCTAAAATTCATTCTGGTATGTCATTTACACGTGTGGTCAATCACCTTACTGACTTGCAGTTGAAGGTGAGGTATCTGGAGGACAACACATTCTGACCTACGTAGGTTGGATTCAATCATGACTGATCTACTTAATTTGGATTCCATCATGACTAATTGATTTTCATTGTGTGAGTGAAGGTCCAGGGGTTGGCTTCCAACTGTGAGGGGCCAAAGGCAACAGACGATAAAGTGCTTAGCTAAGTTTGACCTGCATGCCAAATGGTGGGAGATGCTTAAGACAGGTCAACTCCTCTTTTAGTCTATTGGATAATTTACCAAAGTGACCAATCAGAAGAAATGGGTGTGTACTGGAAAAGGGACTCTAAAGGCCCGTGCAGGAAGAGAAGAAGGAGGGTGGCATTTGGTAGATCTCCTTAGATCAAAGGCTGATAGGAGTTCTGCTAGAGCAGAGGGCAATGCGTTTTGGCATTGCTTTGTCCACAGATTTGATAATATCAGAAAGCGGCCGCTTCTGATCGGACGCAGGGCTCTAGGTTTTGTTTCAATAAAGATTGCTCTATCATTCCACCCAGGTTTACATACACTTGGAAGGAAAAGATTTAAAGCTGACGAAGATCATTCGTTGTACGAATTGTACGAGACAGAGGAGAAAGTTTCTCATCCAAGATGTGACATCACCTTGTTTCCATTTCTACATTAGCACCATGTAATGGACATTTGATTATGTAATTATGGCCTGACGCTGGCCCTCACTCTTCCCTTCAAATTAGAGTGGAAAGGGAAGAGCTACGTGTTGAGAGAGTGAATTAATTATTCCCTGTCAGCCCGCCTCCTTACCTTGACCTGTGTGTACGTTTCAGTAAGACATTACCATGGAAACAGAGCGGCCTAGTTAGCTCGACTCGGATATATCTATTAAATCTCTGTAACCGTTTTAATTAGACAAAGTGGAGGGCAAAGCTCTGCTGGTGAACTATGTCGGTGAAGAAATGTCAGATCTACAAACTACTTGACTGCTGGCAACATCATTCGCTGATTGTTTCATCATAAAGAGCACGTTTACAAGCACATTTAGGAACCGGTCATTATCAGATTCATAGTCACGTGGTCGGGTAAACAGCATGATGCTTTATCTGATAAAAGCTGGTATCAGATTATGAGAAATCTGATAAAAACACCTCGTTTTTTGCCCGATAATCCGTTTTGTTGGGCGCACGTACACCGTTAATCCAGTTTATTTCGTTCTGTTACGTCTGCGCATGTGTGGAAATGTAAAACACCAAACCAGATGTTGCTAACAGTTTTATGTGATGTGTTTGGAAGGAATCCAACTAATTGGCTGAATCATGTAAATCTGTTTTTTCTTTCCATTATCGCATTACTAGAGTAAATGTAAACACGTCAAATGAGATTATTATCATAACCTGATTATTTCTGGTTATTGGATTACTGCGGTCATGTAAACTTACTCAGTTAATGACTCATGGCGAATGAGAAATCAGTCATAACATGCTGTTTGGTGATGTCAGGGGGCGTTTTCAGATCCAGTCTCAAACCTCGTGAATCGCTCACGCACTCATCGGGGCGGCCCACGATCATATCAAACATGTTTGATATTCACCATTTAAAATCTGAATGATTAACTTTCTGGATCAACGAAAATGATGAAGATTTTGTGCTGAAATTTTACGGTGACTTGCAAAAATTGAACATTGGCATTGCTGAAAACATCTTGGTGCACTCTACATAAAGTGGTAACAGACCCAAGAAACATGGGAAGACGTTCTGTTGCTGCCTTCCAGAATATCTACATGTAAAAGATACAGAAACATGCAATATAATATTTTAAACAATGTCTACATATTCCTATATATCTACAGTAAGTAAACAACCTGTCCCAAATGTAGGATTAGTGCTGGAACCAGACTGCAGTGTCTTTTGAAGGCAGCATGCACAGAAAGAAGCACAGCGATAGGGCAGCAACTGCTCCCCGATCCACTTAATGCGCCTGCTGGGGCGTCTACCAGACTCTCTGAGGGTGCACACAGACAGAATCCAATCTCTCCTGGTGTTGGCGAGGAAGACTATAATGACAAAGTGGATTGGGGACGACACTCCTAATGTCCAAATGTGGAAAAATCCCTGGTATCTGATGTCATAACCTTGGAGAGACTGAGGTGTTGTATTGTAGGGAGAATGAATTTATCTTTGAAAAAAAATGGGAAGGGCCTCTGGAGCTGTTAGGGATTATGTGTAGCCTGTCACAGAGGAAATGAAGGGATTGTTCCACTCATGTGCATCGCCACCGCTGTCTTTTGCTTTTATTTATGCTGTTTGCCATTTCACAGACCAATAATGTTTGTGTGTTTGCTAAAATCAATAGAAACCTGAATGATTATATCGATGCTTTCTGAGCTCGACCATCACGACCAAATGGCAGAGGCATGCCGGAGCAGCTGACGGCGCTGCAAAGCAACGATAAACATTCCAGCCCTTGAGGCTAACGTTAGCTGGCACGCTGCTGTCGACAGAAACATGCTGCCTCTCCGCACTCATCCAGACTCCTTTAACCCTCTGCTTGAGTTTTTTTCCAAGTACAGTCGTCACACTGCGATAACCTCTGTTTTGTTTGTGGCCCCTTGCCCATGAAATCACGTGAGAAGGATCACATGTGAGCCCGGCTTCAGTCTACAGAGCCACGGAGCCAGAGTGTTGAACTCACACTCCCACTGCTACACAGAGCACAGTTTGCTGCTTATTGGAAATGTATTTTTGCAGGTGTTTTGTGTCCGAACTGCACAGAATTTGACACAGCACTTACTCTGGTCCCAAGTGAAAAACCTGCACAGCATGGAGTAGATCGGAATAACAGTTCTTGCATTATGTGAATAACAGACAGACAGACACTACCTGCTACATAGTTGGAAGCCAGTCAGCAGTGTTTCTATTAACCAAGATGGTTGCCATTTTTACTGTTTGATTGTCATATTATATATATATTTTTTTAATTCCAGACAAAAACTAAATGATAAGTACTTTGAATTTTGGCTGACAAACTATTTCTTGACCAGCAAAGTCTTGTTTTTGCACTTTTTGTACGATAACAAACAAGACACATTGTGCTCATGAAATGTAACCCTGCTCATAGGTGGATTTTATGAAGTTTGGGCAGGACTAGGCTAGCTGTTTTGTCCCTGTCTTCAGTCTTTATGCTGAGATAAGCAATTCGACTTTAGCTAATATGCACATGTGGTGAAAACGTGTAATTCCCAAAATGTCCAACCACTCCTTTAAATACATTCAGCACCAGGACTTCTGGTGAGAAGCTTCAAAGCCCCAAATTTGTACAAAATTCCAACCTCTTCCTCGCCCCACGCACAGATTTTTTGTTTTCCAACTACAGGAATACCTCCAGATCCATTTGTGATTGTAATTATTTCACATTTTTTTAAATCATGACATACACATTCTCTTTAATCTTCAGATTCAGCAAACAGGGGTTTTCATGGTCAATTAATTATTGTTTTTTTCCCAGCAGCTCTGCCTCTCAGCTCATGAATCACGTTTTATGTAATAGAGCAGCTTCCACTGGAAGATCCCATTCAACACAGACACATCAAACTGTGATCTTATAATTAAGATTTAAAAAAAATAATAATTTCAGTCAAGATTTCGACTTTTTTGTCTTTCTGGCTTCATTTTGATTATTATATTTGGTGCGTTTTTGCCTTGTGGTGATCACCAATCACACATTACTCGCCCTCGTGTGTGTGTGTGCCTTTTCTTTTCTGACACATTCGTCAGGAAATATTGAGTTTCTGCTCAGTGCACTCCCCGGGGTGGGTGGGGGTGTTTATGTTGCACGGCTCCGGTTGGTGTGTGGATAAAGGTGGAGCGGCTGGGCTGGAAGCGCGCAGGACGCACCGGGTGGTGGAGGAGCCGGACATCTGTTGGAGCTGCCAGCGAGACTGCACGATTACAAAACTTCTCATCTCACCTACGTATGGAAAGGAAACGGACACTCACAGCCAACACGAAGAGTCCGTCCTGCTGTGTGTGTGTGTGTGTTTTAAAATGGGTTCCCAGGAGTGCGCACAGCACTCCTCACTGCCTGTGAACGTAAGTTTGCTTCTTTGTGTTTCTTTTTTGCAAATGTGGGAATTTAAAAATCATTCAAATCAAAGTTGGACTGGGTGCGTGTGAGGAAAGTCCATGTTGTGTGAGCAGTATTTAAATGTGGGGACATCCAGTGTGACCAGACTGCAGGGCGGGAAAAAACGCCCAATACTCCATGTGATATTCTCGATGTTCCTGACGAATCTCAGAAGATTTCGTTCAATTCTGTGAGTTAATCTTTGCACTGATTTAAATTCACATATATAGAGAGAGGCAGGCAGGGAGGCTGGTTGACTAACGGGGCGTGTGTGCATGTCTGTTTGCTGAATTTAACTTCAAGACTGTTTTTCATCTCAATTCTTAACACAGAATACGCTCACAAATATTATTCACATGTTTTTTTTTTATATATGTCATGATGAGATTTGTTAACATTCAAGTCATACCTGATCTGTGAGAGACATCACTGTTGATTTTCTCACCTAGAATTTATAAATGTTTCCAAAAAGCCTGTCTGTGAAGTGAGAATCCTTCTGAAAGGATTCTTAGAATCAGTCTAATGCCAGTGATGCCGATGTGATGCAGATGTGATGCAGATGTGATGCAGCCGTGGGCTGTAGTATAGTGATACTAAACACACAGTCTGCCAACCAGTTATTAAGTGAACCAGGATGCTGACAGAGGTCGACCAAACTCCGTCTGCACGCGTCTCCTGTTTGAAATCAAACCAAAAGTCTCAGATGTAAAGATGATTTATTTTTTATCGTTGCGGTTTATCGGGAAATGTTTATCGTTAATTTGGGCTCACACAACAAGGATTAACACTCGTATTCCCATTTTTAAAACTGATTTAGAGATCAACATTGTTTTTATTCGGGCTGTGACAAACAAGTGTTCTCACTATCGTCGATTCATTCGCTGATTGTTTTATCGAGGACTTGATAAATCGTTGAGTCTACAAAGTGTCAAGAAATTGTGTTAAATGCTCATCACAATTTCCAACAGCAAAAAAAAAAAAAAAGGCATCTTTAAAGAAACAATACGTAGATTGTGATGTGGTGCCTCCCATGTATGTGGTTAATACAAATCCCGGGTCTGTAACAACTTATATTTGCATTTAACGGATGCTTTTGTCCAAAGCGACTCACAGTAATTCATACATACATTCATCCACTGATGGCGGCGGCTGCCTTGCAAGGTGCCGACCAGCACATCGGGAGCAGTTTGGGGCTCAGTATCTTGCCCAAGGACACTTCGATATGCAGAGCAGGGTAATTGAACTAGCGACCTTCAAGACGCTGGATCTGCCCCTGAGCCACAGCCCTCCGACCGACAACTACAAAAAAAACTGATCACGTCGTAACGATGTTGTGTGTTGAAAGCTTGTGTCATGAAGTGAACATGTGTGTAACGCTGTGATCCGACCGTCTCACTGAAGGTACACAGTGCAGGAACAAGTGACAGAGAGGCTGAGACAGAAACACCATTTGCTGTATCGTCAAAATGATTTCGAAGCTGTTATTTAAAGGTGAAAAAGTCACATAATGTTGCTTTAAATTGCTTCTCAACAGCCCATAAACCAAAAGACTTTTTATGTTTTAATTAAAACAGACAAGGTAAAGCAGCAAATCCTCACATTTAACAAGTGTCTGATGTCTCCGCTTGAAAAATGACTAAAAACGATCACTTGATGAACAAAATAGCCATTGATTAATTTCCTTTTTGATTGACTAATCGGTTAATGGACTAATCATTGACATTCTAGTATTTCAATATAATAAACACCTTTGTCTATTACATCTACTAATAAATCAATCATTCCTGTTGTTATGCTGTTGTAAATATGTAATTCTGAATCGCACGTGACATTTTTTCAAATTGTCGTCCGTCATTAGCAGGATTACTAAGCACGAGCTCGAGGAAAACATGGATTTCCATTTAATGTGAGCTAATCTACTGTCTTTGTAATCTACAACTTCCCTCACAGTTTGTTCGCTCCGGCTTTCCACCACGCTGAGTTGGAACACCAATGAGACTCTCCTATGTGCATATTACTTCCTCTTGATGAGCCACTGTATTATTCATTCATGGGATGTTTTGTATCTTCTCATTACATGTGTTTGGATGATCCGGGCCCACTCCCCGGCCCCTGACTCATCCGTTTTGCCCCCTTGCTGATTCTCTCTATTTGCTTTTCCTCTCGTTCCCAGCGCTGATCTTCATGGTGGATGAGCAGAATGTTTCTCCCTCTGCGGGCGTCGGAAAATGAACACCACTCTGTGTGACTCTGCAGCGGCCATGTATCACCTGACGACGGACCACCAGCTGAACGCCAGCTGCAATTACTCCACTCCCCCGTCCAACTGGACGGCGGGGGGTGGCGCCCAGCAACTGCCCACGTTCACCACGGCAGCCAAAGTCAGAGTGGTCATCACCTGCATTCTCTGCGGGGTGTCGGCCTTCTGCAACCTGGCTGTGCTGTGGGCGGCACACAGCGACGGGAAGCGCAAATCCCACGTCAGGGTGCTGATCATCAACCTGACGGTGGCTGATCTGCTGGTGACCTTCATCGTGATGCCCGTGGACGCTGTATGGAACATCACAGTCCAGTGGCTCGCCGGGGACTTTGCCTGCAGGCTGTTGATGTTTCTGAAGCTGCAGGCGATGTACTCCTGCGCATTCGTCACCGTGGTGATCAGTCTGGATAGGCAGTCGGCCATCCTCAACCCTCTGGCTATCAATAAGGCCAGAAAGAGGAACAGAGTCATGCTGACTGTGGCGTGGGGCATGAGTGTGCTCCTGTCAGTCCCTCAGGTAAGAGCAGGTGACCTCACAGGCCAGAGGTCAGGACTGATTCCCATTAGATTAGACCAGGAACAGGTTTTAATTTAACATGTACTGTCAAGGAGAGCATGGCCACCTTTGGTACTCTCATAATTCTAACTTTGGTGTAAGGCGTTTACGTTGAATGTTGTTGACATTTAGTGTTCTGCTGAGGGGAGGTTCAGATCCAGCAGAAAACCAACTGGACGTTTCCTGCAAATTACCAGCTTTTTATTAAATGCTTATTGTAAACTAGCAGAGTATCATCAATAAGTAATGTCAGGGTAATCTTAAATATATTCTGAGCTAATTTTTGAGCAGTTTTTAATTTCTAAGTAATTTCATGTCTGTTGCTCGGTTATTACCCACACTTTTCTGGATCTGTAAAGTGTAACTGAAAACTTTTATTTCCTTTGATTTCTTTTTACTGTTTATGTCCATAAATGACCCCTTCTTCAAAAATGAAAAGTATGAATTGTGTCGCTGCCGGTTGCCCCCCCTACATCTGACGTCTGACAAACAGACAGTGATGGAAGAAGTACAGTATTCAGATGTTTTACTTGAAAATAGTGACACATCACACAGCAAAGATAGTAAGTAAAAGCCCTCCGTCGACGTTTTAGCAACAAATACAACTTAAGTATCAAAAGTAAAAGTACTCTCTGGGCAGAAGAACGGTTCCTGCCACTGCCGTCCGTCTGTATCATAAATTATATGATCCAATTATTAGTTCTATAATATTACGACTGTATTAATGTTACTTTCAGTTAAACCCTCTTTAGTCTGTTTAGTGTTGTAATCACTAAAAAGAGTAACTACAGCTGTCAAGTAAATGTAGTGGAGCAGAAGTATCAAGTAGCTTTAAATAGAAGAATTCAAGTAAAGTACATCAAAATTGTACTTAAACTTAAAATATCAATTGCAACCAGTGTGATGGCTGCAGAGAAATGACATCGTCCATGTAGAGACTCTAAGCAAAGCAGCCACACAGAAATAAACATTTCTAAGTATGTACTACTACCCTGTTATTACTGTAAATGATACCTTTTTGAGTAGTGCACCTTTAACATCCAATTTGTATTAATCACCGTGTGGGAAGGTGTGCAGGCGAGGACGAACGTGAACAAACAGGGATGGAGGGAGGACAGGATGAATATATATACTTGGTACAGCTTTTAACCGGATCGTTATGAAATGATTCAAGTGACACACAGTCTCAGGGGAACATCAGTGTTTTAGTTGGAGTGCAAACCTGCTGTGAGAAGATATATGTAGATATATCTTTATGGGCCATGAGCCACGAGACCCACGTACTCACCGCAGATAGAAAAACTCATGTAAGTTGGGTGTTCGTCTTTCTACAAACGTAAATGATGAGGCAGTAGCCTAAAAACAGAGGTTCTCACTCATTCTCAGTGGTATAAAGTCATGCAGAAAACACATTTCTACCATAAAATAGTCCTGGTTATTTCTGGAAAGTTTTATTTTATTGGTATATAGTTTAGGTACACAGGATATTACATTTTATGTCCTGAAGCAGCCTCTTATTCGTGGAAAGACATCAATGCCAGATGGGAGTAGACAGTTGTAGTAGTTATTTCTTGGTTTCCTCCTCAGATGTTCCTTTTTCACAACGTGACCATCGTCCACCCCGAGGACTTCACTCAGTGCACCACGCGTGGAAGTTTCGTCCGGCACTGGCACGAGACGGCCTACAACATGTTCACCTTCTCCTGCCTGTTCCTGCTGCCGCTGGTCATCATGATCACCTGCTACACCAGGATCTTCTGTGAGATCTCCAAACGACTGAGAAAGGACAACCGTGAGTTCAAACTGCGTCTGAAACTCTGTGGATCAGTTGAAGTTAGTGATTATGCACATTTGTGTTTTAAATTTTGATTTAATTGGCACAGAGCTGTAGAGGATACGTTTCAGCTCACAAATACATGAACACAACTGTCTCTGATATTCTACTGCCAGTCCCTAACAAAGAACCTGACAAGTAATGTGAGCAGCGTTGAAAAATGATCCTCCCAGCTGTAAACACTACGGCTTTTTGAATGAGTTGTTGCGGTGAGGCTCGAGGGAAGACGCTGCAGATCTGTTAGTCTGTCCACCACTTTGTTCCAGACTGATGTAGCTCAACAATTATCTGACAGATTGCCATGAAATTCACAGTGTTCCCTCAGGATGATTCTGACTGACTCCGGTGGTCCCCTGACATTTTGTTTGGCTCCATCATGTGAGCTTGTAAATTGTAATGGAATTTGTCGGGCATCCAAGGGATGGATTTGAATAACACAGCTGATTCCTTAACTTATGCTGTACTTTATTTCTGACTTAATACTTAATTAATTAATTCCTTGTACGCCTCAGGTGTTCTTGCTGCTAATTAGCAAATGTTAGCTGGACATGGTTAGAGGTGCTATATGTAAAAATCGACCACCTGCCAAAGGTATTCTCAAAACAAACAGGGGGCAGCGTAACATCAGAGTATCTGCTAACTGCAGCTGTCTTTAACTCATTAGCTGAGTTAGCCGTGCAGCTAGCGGTGCCCAGGGACCAGGGGACAGTGAAGTGTTTACGCTGCTGGCACAGGAGCTTTGGACCTGAGCGGGCTGGCGCTAGCTTGTTAGCATGCTAACTTAGAGTAGATATCTCTGATTCAGAGATGTCATAATGTCAAAACTGCTATTTATTCACCCTCTGTTGATACTTTTGATTAATTTATTTTATGTTTTACACAGTCAGTCCTGTTTTAAAGTATTTCCCAATACTGTGCACAACACTATCTGTGTGTCTGCATTGTAAGTGGAACTTAAAGCAGCTTTAAGGAATTTTAATTTTGTTGACTCTTGTAGCCCCTATGTCAAGGACCACTGGCTCCTGTGGTAAAGATCTGGATCTGGGTAGTGTTTGTGCATTTTGCTGTGGAAGAAAGTGAATTAAAAAGACATGCATTTGTAATAACGTTGCTCAGTCAGACTACAGAGCAGCTTCTTTCCTCAGGCTGTGAGATTCCTTAATTCATTCTCATCACTGCGCCTTAAAATAGTTTTTCATTAACGGAATCCAACCCGAAGGCATTGAGAAAACAATGTTGAAAAAGCCGATAGCCTCGCTGATGTTCCTTCGCTGACGCAGGTAGTTTGGCGGCGGCGGTGTTTAATTGAGACTGTTTCACCGCCAGTTGAACGTTTCTCGTAGTGCGTTTTTTCAGAAATTTGGATAAAGTGACCTTTTAAAAGCGTTGCAAAGAAAAATGTGTTAATTGTTTGCAGTCAAGCCTTCATAATTTAATGTTTTTGTCATCCGTTGTGTTCCTAGTGCCCTCCAATGAAGTGCATTTGCGGCGTTCGAAGAACAACATCCCCCGAGCCCGGATGAGAACTCTTAAAATGAGTATAGTGATCGTGTCGTCCTTCATCATCTGCTGGACTCCATACTACCTGCTGGGCCTGTGGTACTGGTTCTTTCCCGACGATCTGGAGGGGAAGGTCTCCCACTCACTGACCCACATCCTGTTCATCTTCGGGCTCGTCAACGCCTGCCTGGATCCGGTCATCTACGGCCTGTTCACCATTCACTTCCGGACGGGGCTCCGGAGGTATTACCGCAATGCCACCGTGGCGTCTGACCTCGACAACAACACCGTTATAACCGGATCTTTCACGTGTGCCGCCAACTCTTTGCAGCTGAAAAGAGAGGTGAGCCCGGTCAGCCAGGAGAGGTTCATGTTGTGCAGCGACAACCACAGCAAAGAAGAGTCCACTCCGTCGAGAAGCAGCTTTTTAACAGTGGACAACGACGCAGAGAGAGATCCTCAGCAGAACTTTTCTGACAGCATCATATGAAGGAATCACAGGGCCGAGGCTCCCTGACGACTGTTACGTCCTGTGTGTGACTGTTTCATTCGTTCAGTGTCTGACTGGGTCGTGTATTCCTTGAAAACCACATGTCATTTTGGCTTAGTTCAAAAATCGTTCCACGTTTCTGTAGTCAACACAAAGCTGGATGAAAGTACAGAACTCGAGGGAGGCAGAAGAGGAGAAGCTTCATAAAACACATTCGACTACACGAACATTACAAGCTCCTGTCATGAAGGAGCGTTCGTTGCTCTGTAAACTCGTGTTCATCTTGAATTAAATGTATTCACTGTACTTTGGAGTTTCTATTCAAAGCCGTGCAATTTCTGTGCAGATCTCTTGTGCCAACACATTTCTGTGTCTGTAATGATGTGAAGCAGTAGGATCCCTGAGGATACGGCTGCTTATAATCACTAACGAGTCACACTGTCGAAAGGGAAAAGGCCATTTCTACCCTAGAATTGTAACAAACCGATGTGTGTTGGTGGACTTGACAAATTATTCTCAGCTCTGTGGAAAAAAAAGATTTTCCTCTTTTGTTCACAACAAAGACGTAGACTGGTGGGTTCAGGTGCAGCAGCACTTTCGTTTCATCAAGTCCTCCATGATTAGAGGAACCTCGGACGCACACAAGTGGGAGATTGAATATTATTGTTGTAAGTATTGTATCACTTAAATTGTTGCAAGTTGTGCTTTTTTGTGTTTTACAAAACCCATAATGCAGCTCGAAAATGTATCTAATCTGTGCAGTTTGTAAAAGTACAACAGAAACAACAGCTACTGTTTTAATTTCTTATTTGGAGGATTGTTCTGGTCACTGTCTCCTCTCGCCTCAAGACAAAATCATTTTAAACTGAGATAATAAACTGAAACCATTATCTTACCAGATTGTTTTAAGGCAAAACGTGGTGCGCCAACAGGAACTGGAAAATGAAATACAGCCTTATTCCATTTTATTCATTTCCGCTGGCATGCACCTGATTACTAATTTCATTATTAATTTATCAATTTATAATAAATCAATTAGCTCAACTGAAGGATTACATGATCTGCAAAGCCCATCACGTGTTCCAAGAGCCCAAAATGAGCCCCAGATTGTTTTTTTTTTTCTGTCTGATCAACCATTGAAATTCAAGTTTTTAATGTAGAAGACAAAGAAAAAAGAGAAAACACATCCAGCCGTCATTTATGGAAATGTGCTGAATCGCTCTTTTATACCACCAATAGTATAGTGGTTAGCTTAGCTTAGCATAAAAAACGGAGAGACTGTTAGCCTTCGTCCAAATATCACATAGTTTATAGGACCATTTATGCTAATCTAAGCTACGCTAGCTGACGCTTCATGTGTACCGTAACATTACAGTACAAATTGACATTGACAAATGACAAGGCGTAATTCACAACATGTCCAACTTATTTTCAGGATTACATCATTTGTCTTGAAGTTAACAACAATCTGAAAACTTTGTCTTTCGAGCTGTTGTAACGTGTCGGCTTCAGAGGCAGACAATTTACAGTCACCTGAGATAGCTTAGATTCTCCAAAGAGTGCCTGTACATTTATATGAAAAAGTAAATATTACAGTTAATTACATGTCCCTGGGAAAGGGAAAAGGGAAAAGGTACCTTGATTGACTTAGCTGGGAATGATGATGACACTTTTTGTTTCGTAAAGTAAAAGAAAAGGTTAAGATAGCAAAAACTTTCCGAGCATAACAGAACATAACAAACCCAACAGCAAACGGTGACAAGGATGAGAGTAAAGTCTCTAACTGGTTGTAGGTGCTTGGTTTATTTTGAGAAGCCATTGTTTATTACCAACTGATTATTCTCACTGTTGACAGTCATACATGCCAATCTCTTCGCATAGCGCACCTGTGCTTTCATTATGCTCTCAGTGGCATGTGGCCCTTTGGCATTAACCCCTCAGCAAAGCTTTGTAGAAATTCAAATGAAGCTTTCAGGAACTTATTAAAATCAGTATCAGTCCTCACTGACGCAGAGGGATGCCACAATATGATCTGATAGGAGTGGAATACAAATGATGCAACAACAGAGCTAAATGTCTCTGTGCAGCACACGGGCGAACAAAAAAAACAACAACACTGAAATAAACAGGGAGCCAATCTGGAATAATTGTCCAGCCGCACTGTCCTGATTGGTTATAGACAAACAATATGGCCTCTGATAGATAAGGATCTTCAACACCTATTTCCATAAAATTGTCCGTTACCCAAAACACTCAGACAGACAGACATTATTAAGCAGCAGGTTATGCTCCGTTGAATACATACAAAGCGTCAAGAGTGTCTCAGCTTTAATCTAAAATATGCCTTTAAAACGGAAAATGAGCGATTATTATTATTAACATTTTGCTGCATGTTGTGATGACTTCTCCGTCGGGTCAAAGAATTGAACACAACTTCGGTAAAGTTAAAGACATGTAACATGTTTACAACTGTTAGCCAAGAACATACTGTCACAGGAGAGATAGTCAAAGTCCCGAGTGTGTTTTAAGAGCATCACATGCCAGATTATAAAGTTTTAATTAACCTAATCAAATTAGGAACAACCTCTGCACTCTGTCCTAGTTTTTTGTGACATTAAAAACATGACATATGAAACATTCAAGGACCCCAAAGGCAACGAAATGCTAACGTTCAATGAACGAATGCAACACTTTCATAATGAGCTTGAATCCACTCATCCTTTTAAAATACATATGAGACATGGCCTACCAGCACCACAGATCTAAAAATGTGCCCTAAACTAACCCGAGAGACACCGTGATGTCTTCTCTACAGAGAGACATCACTGCTAACGTAACAACCAGTTTCTACCACAACAATCACACAATCTGTACACATTTGTCCTGGACAAGAATTCATGTCGAAGTAGCTTTGAATGAGTGCACAAAGTCATTTCTTGCTGCAGCTCTGCTGTGTCTCTGCGGTTTCCTGTAGCCGCTTCCAGGTCTGTGAAATAGCTTTGTTCCTTTCCTCCACAGACAGCGCTCTGCACATGAAAACATACAGGAAGAGACACATGTAAAGAAATTGTTTGAACATTCAAACATTAATAGCTTGTCGTGTACTTTTGGTAAGGGGTCGACATGTCTTTTAAGTCATCTTGAGAGTACAATTTCAAAATAACTGGACACCACATATTCAGATTATCGTGGCAAAAAGGCAAAAAGAAAACAACCTTTGCTGAAGGTAGAGATCACAGGATTCCTCTAGAGTGACAAAGCTCAGTTTTTCTTGTTGCTGCGGGGCGACTGGCGGTGGAACAATATACTGCTTGATGATATCAGACTCTCCAAAATGGAAGATGAAAAGCTGACTCTGGCCTCCTCCTTGAGAAGGTGAACTGCAGCTGGGGTCCTGCTCACCTGCTGAGACATGAAAGCCTCAGTCACAGCGGTTCAATTTCATGTCACCTTGTTTGTGCAACTTTGATGCCAACACATCCATGCCAACATGAACTGTCCTTCACCAGAGATTCCCTTCTAAACTTGTCTCCAGTGTGTCACCTTTTATGAGGAGAGCTTGCAGTTTGGTGTTCAGAGCATAAACAGGATTGCAGGGCGCAGCGACCAGATGAGATGTGGGAGGAACCAAGAGGCACACAGTGTTTTTGTTAACGACATCTTGGAGGAACATTTTTCCATTTCTTTGCACCACAAGCGACTAGTTGAGGCGAGAAAAAAAAGACAGATGGACCAAAAGAGGTGAAAATTACAATACTGTAAGTTCTGTAACAAATCCGTTTGTACATTTAAACTTTTTTATCACAATTTCAGTGTTTTTACCAAGCTCTGCAGGAATGGCACTGATGCAGTGACAGTCAGGAGGTCCCCGCTGTGTTTTGGCCTTTAGAGATAGAGGAAATAATGCATAAATGTGTTTTGACCGATACAATAGAATTGCTCTTTCATTTGCATTTCAAAAGTTCGATGCATACGTTAAATATGGAAATATGTAAAACTCAGGTCACCTTTCAGTGACCTGCACTGTGCGGGATCGTGTCCCTCGCCCTGTGGTGACTGCGTGAATTGCTCCACCTTTACACCACACCAAAAGTTGGACCTCCGCTGTGGTAAAAGTCTGGGAATCATCAGCAGACACAAGCCCTTCATCCACAAACTGCATCTTGGAAAAGGGACTGTCTGTCACTGACGCAGGGACAACAGACAATGGAGACGCTGAGGGAAAGACAAGAAAAGGAGAATTAAACAGAATAACGTTGTTTGATATTAGAAAAATGGCTGTTAGGGTAATCAACCAGACGAGCACTCATAAATACAGGCATAACAGTATGTTCACAAAGCATTCTGTTGGATTTCTGTTTCTGCTTCAGAAAGAGTTTACTTTTACTATGTAGACTTTCCTAAACATCAGCCACTGTGATTCCACTGCTGTCATGATTTCAGAGTAAAAGCCAGAAGAACTTCAAAACCCCTGAAATGTTTATTTGTGACATATTAAAAGAAAGTGTAACATAAACAACAAGTGAAAACGAGTCTGTCACCCAAAAGAGTTCTGGGCCGCTGACGTAAAAATAATGATGGATGTTGCTATTGTGCCAAACTACTACAGTCTCTTTTTCAGTTTTACAATTTAACTAATGGCACGTTTTTACCACATTTAATATCTTTTACGGATCTTTTACAGACTGGGCTGAATACAAGACTTATGTCTTATGTTAAACATATGTGTATTTATACTGTATTTGACAGCAAACAAATGAAAAGAGAACGAGAAAATGGCTGCCTTTTCTGTTGTTTAAATGAGCCAGATGGTCATTTGTTGCTCGTCTTTTGCTCCGTCCTTCTTTTCATCATGTTGTTTTATCATATGAATGCTGCGCTGTACTACAAATGTTTCTTACTGTTCCCTGTAAAGTCAACGATGTGATGTTTGCAGATTTCACAAGTCAATATTGTTTTACTGTGGCTTTTTAAACAACATAACAATTAAGTGAAATCTAATAAAATCATAAAAACCATATCTGAATGATTGATAAAGTACCTCACCATACAGTTCACTCACCAGATTTTCTGTCCCAGACACACACCAAACCATCTTGGAGCCCAACAGCTATGTAACGTGTGCATCTACTGACAGCAGAGCAGAGGATTTCCTTTGCATTTGGCCACAACACATCTGGCATTGGTTCCACATCTGCTTCAAAAAGCAGACATGAGCTCCTATTAACAGGCAGCATATTTTTTTTTAAAAAAGGTGCTTGTGAACATGCAGCTGATTCATATCTGGGTAAATAAATATCCTACCTGCTTTGTTCTTTGGTGCTTTCTGCAGCAAATACTGAAGAAGATTATGGCTGCCAGTCCACCACACACAGACAGCAACAGGCAATCCTGCTGAGATTAAAGATGACATTAACAGGAGCAGAGCCCTGTCACTGCCTGCCTTAATAGAGGCTTAAACGAATACGATGGATAAAATCCACAGGAATTAGCTATTCATTAAAACACAAAGACCCAGTTGATGATCTATTATTCTAAAAAACTGCCAAATGTTGTCATTTGAAATAGCCATGAAAAAGAATGAGCCAATTGTTCATCACTAAAATTTTAAATATTCCTCCTTTACAAACCTGGCTGAGATTTTGCTTTGCTCCCACCAGGATTTGGACCACAAGGCAGAAGAAAGTGGTGGGTGCAACGTCTGAAAGAAAAATTCCATGTAACGGAGTCAAGAGGAGGGCTGAGAATCTGCATTAACATTTACATGGGCACAGTCTTCTACAATCTACAACAGAGCAATCATAGCAGCTCGACTGTGGATGTGAATTATATTTGTGTCAACTTTATTGGACCTTGGGCTTTCATTTGCTTCCTTTGTCTTTCCTATGCCTGTATTAAAAGCCTGAGGACTGCAGCTGGTGTCCACGTCCAGAGCCAAACAGTGTGTCAAAAAGTCCATCGTCTGCAAGACCTCGAGTGGACCGTCTACAGCAGCGCCTGCAAACAGCAGAAACGTTGGATCCTGACTCAGTTGCATTACACATGTTCATCGTTTTACATTTATTCACAACAGAAACAAAGAGGGAACTGGTGTGACACTTATAGTGTATTTAACAGTTACAGTTATTTAAACAAGAGATACACACACACACACACACACACACACACACACACACACACACAATGAATTTTTGCTCAGATCAATTATAAAATCTTACTTGCTGGAATTTGAAGTGGCTTGATTTTAATCACCATGGCAACTGTAGACCAGTTCATAGCCACATCCCCGGATGACTTTGAGTGCTGAGGATATATTTTTAGAAAAAAATCCAATGCTGTTGAAATGTAAGTTACACATAATTATACAAATTTCTATCTGGCAGTTAAAATGGAATATGTTATATTTTAGCTCTGAAAATCCCCCGAAACAGCATAAATATTCTTAACACTAATAGTCTGGTCTGTAATAACAAAGGAGAAAGGAGGGAAAATGTGTACAAAGGCAGGCATTAAGCACATACATTGACAGCGTGATTGTAACACATTTCAAGTTTGGTGCTCTTTCTCAGGCAGCATCAGGTGCAAGCTCTTTGTGTTCATTCTGCCATTATATGCCCGTATTTGTGCACACATGCTTGACATTTTCTCACCTTTCAAGATTCAACGGCTCATCTCCTTTTTTCTGTTTTCTATCACAAAGAAATTACTTTGATAAAGAATAATAATCAAAACTAAGCTCAGATTCCAACGGCAGTTGGTAATCATATTTTATTGTTTCTACAATGCCTAACACACAATCATGTTCAAACCAGCCCATCAATTTCACTGTGTGTTTGTCAAAATAATCCATTCACCTGACAGGTGTGATATATCAATATGCTGATTAAACAGCGTGATTTTCGCACAGTGAAATTAGAGACAGCTTATGGCAGTAAAATTAACATTTAATTCACAGGCAAGTGCTCTTGTGGACATTGCAGCATGTCAACTGCACACTCCCTCATAACTTTACAACGTCTATAATATTGTTTAATCAGCTTCTTGACATGTCACACCTATATTTTGTGTGCACTTTTATTGAGAATACATTTCTGTACAATACCTGTTTCTGTGAGAGGAGCACCTTTAACTCTTTCAGCCATGCTTCTAAGGGGAAGTGATAGACCTCGAGCCGAAGAGCACCGTTGCCTGACAGAAGGTGTGAAATTCAAATGGTTCAGTTAATCAAAATCACATAATAAGCACAGCTCAAAAAGTCCTTAAGGTCCTTACTTACAGCTGATCGATGCAGCTCCATAATCTGCCCCTTCAGATACTTCAAATGTCAAGCAAATGCTCCTTTCGTTGATGTTTTCCTGATATTGAAAAGAGGTTTTAAGTATGTTATGTTTTTAAAAAGTAAGTGAAATATTTATCACGGTTTTATCCTTTCTAAAATATGAAAATTCGGTGGTGGACAAACATTACATGACAAGGAATATCTAATAAAAGAAAAAAGACAATGAAAATACACACCATGATGTTAATAACATGGAGAAGGTGAATGTCTTCACAGTGATATGCAAAGACTCTTGCAACACCTGCAGTGGAGGATGACAGCAGCTGACATCAGGATGATGATGATGATGTTGATGATACATTTTTCACACGCTACCTTTTTCTACGGGTTTTGTAAAAAAATTCTCTTTTCTAATTGTCCGCTGTTATTGTCTCAGTTTGGTGCAGCAACAGTTAATGACCTCAGGATCAATATTGAGCATTTAAAGTGCGCAAATGAATGCCAGTCTGTATTTGTTAAATGCAACCGTCTATCCAGAAAGAGAATATAAACACAACAGGAACTGAAGAGAAGCACAGTGGCTGATCACAGACGTGCTACCCACCCATATCATCGACAGTGCCGAGCAGATAGGCCGTCTCAGCCATCCTGGTCATTTGAATAGATGTAATCTCGACTCTGTCCTGCAGCCACTCTGCAGCACAGATCAGAGAGGATGCACACCACACTGACAAGCCCTTGCAGTGACCCAGACTGAGGTACCGGCCGTCTTCCGAGCACGTCAAGCAGTTGGTGCTCTCAGGAAGCTGATGGGAAAATCACCGTGAAGAATGAATACCTACGTTCCACCCACACAATGACCAAATACATTTATTAAACTCCTTCCCTGTACCTGTGTCGCACTGGATGGTTCCAATGTGGGTGTTTTCGTTTCGCAAGCTGCTTCCATTTCTGAGTCTGGGGTCCCTTTTCTGGTGCACGTGGACATCCTATGGCCAAAACAATGTTCAATTTACACAAAGTCTGTAACCTGCTGAATGTAACACTTAAATAGCCAGACAAGAGGGTACAGGTAATCTACAGGAGTTACCATAATACTGCCTTTGTGTTATCATTGACGTCTAACCATGAAGGAATATATGTGGCCACTCAAAGAATCAGACCTTAGAATTAGAGGGGTAGCCTTCACACAGAACTAAGTGTTCAGGAATATTACTGATGCATCAATGTGTGACAACCATTTTAATGTTAAAGCTGCTTTAACTACTACTGGGTGGTTTAATTTGTAACAATGCTTCATATTTTAAAAATAGTCATAAGCATCACATATTATCTAGCAAGATTCAATTAAATTTGAATCTAAATCTATAAAGCAGCATAAAATATAAATACTCAGGTAAAGTATACTGATATTTTACTTAGGTAAAAGCACCAATGTTGCAGTGTAAAAATACTGGAGTCAGGCTGATACTTGATTTGACTTATATTAGGAAGGAAATATGTGTCCAATATTGGTATTTGGGCCAACCTACAGACGCTTTTTGCAAGGATCCAGTACAAAATACTTTGTTACAAGTAAGTGTTTTTTACTAAAGTATTAAAGTATTCAAATAAAAATGTACAGTATGGCCCACATCAGAATAAAATATAATATATTACTGGATGATTGCTGCCTTAATGTGTTCATCACTTTAGTGTTGCCGCTGATAAAGGCAGTGCTCATTTTAATCACTTTATGTACTGCATATACATTACTTTGTTTATTCTGTATTCTTATTAGTAATCTGATTCTGCAAAGGAACTAAATAAAGTTATCAAATAATTATAAAGGTGTGTTAAAAGTAAAATGTATGCCTTCAAAATGTAGTAGAGCAGAAATATGGAAATCAAGTACAGTTAACTACCTCAGAACTGTGTGTAGTAGTTGAGTAAATGTACTTAGTTACATTCCAGCAATGCTAACGTTATGGAATACCAAGTAAAGACATGTGTTCTCATGTGTCGGTGCATCCCAATAAATACATATATTGATACCGTGTAGTTTTGACTGAGACTGAGACATTTTGCTGTTGGTTTTATATTCTACAAGCTGACTAAAACAAAGCTAACGAGCGGTGTAGCTTTTTGTTTTTGGTGGTGGGGCATAAAAAGAATTAGCTTATTAGCCAAACTCATGCTAACACATCTGACGCCAGCTACAATCTCCACGGTGGACAGTTTGGAATCATAATGACCTTTGGTTGGCTGTTAATTAAAAGACACAATCACTTCTTTAAATGTCATTACATCTTACTTCATTAGCCGGCGGTCTTACCTTCATCTGGCAGCTGGTTTATTACGGACACGTTAGTAGCCTGAGTGCTGAGTGCGTCACGGTCGTCATGGCAACAGCGACTCCATGGAGACGCTCGCCGGTTAAGGTACTTTGAGAGGTGTATTTACCTCCATGACCAGTTCGATACCATCAATTTCTCCACTTTTACGGTTGTTTTTGAGAGGATTAGGGTGGAAGTTTCTTCACATGACCCTTTTTTAATGTCCAGCTTCTTAGGAATCGTCCTGTCAAAATACAGTCAAAGAGAAATGAGCATAATACAGTCACACTGTTTAAGAAAAAAGAAAAGAAAGACAAGCCCTCCAGTGAACTGAAGTTCACTCATGTTTATCTTCCAAACAGCAGAGACATGATTAAATTAACCTCTGATACATTTAGTTTAGTGGTGAAGGGTATATACATCATAACTAATTGGTTTTATCAATGGTAAGTGAGACATTCACTGTTGCTTAATGGGGCGGTGTGTAGTTTTGGGGAAGAAATTCAAACTCAGAATTTTAATATTTATAATATCAATGAAAACTCAGAAATATAATTTTTTACCATAACTAAGCAAACAAACTGTTCACAGAGGAAGATAAGGTCCCCAGAACACTGTGTGAAGCTAGATAGGTGGCAGGGTCTGCCACATACAAAGTAAATTTAATTTTTTTAATCTGTCTTTTCTGATTAAAATGTCTTTAAAATTACCTTTAATGGTTATAGCATAGACAGCCATTATGAAAAACATCTCCCACATGCTTTCTATTAATGTTGAAATGTGTTAAAGGGGTACTGCACGTATTTAAATCCGGGTTTTTTCCAAGAAGTGCTCCATTACCGGGTCCTTTTTAAAACCTGGCAACCCAAAAGCTGGCTTATACCAGCTCTGGAAGACATCAGTACATCTAATTAAAGGGGCTTTCTTCATAAAGAAATCCATCATCCAGCAGCATTACGCAATTTAAGTCCATAAGCAAGTCGTACTACATAATCAGCCAAGCAGCTCTCCCTGGTGCATAAGACTGGTGGTATTGTCATAGAATGTCCACCTTTAAATTATAGGTCCTCATTTAGCTTGTGTTCCTCTAGGTGCAGTGTTTGTATTACATCTGTCGACTAAATGTGTGGAAATTACTCCATTATAGGATGCAGCACCATGCAGAAGATTCTGCATTGATGCAAAGATGGAGTGAAATCGAGAGACTGCAGCTCATGTTGACTGTTGATAAAGAAACGGTTACATCTAAACATGTCAATTCTTACAAATTGTCACACAGAGCCTGATGCCATTTATGAACAAAGGCTTATGGGAAATTTGTACGCTGCCAGTGTTCAATATTTAACATTCCTTTGTGTCTTAATAAGGCACTTTTGCAAACCTGACAACTGAGCTGATGCACCAGCTAATGAACACAAAAATGACAGTCCTGTATTTGATGTTAGTCGGCTGCATATATGAAAAAAAACAAACACCTAACCCTGAAAAAATTCTAACAAAAGGTTTCTCAGCTGTTTTTTGTGGTATGTGGTAACTGAAGAATGATGATGATGAATTCATGATGCAGATTACCTGAGAAGCTTGCAACACAATAAAAATCCGAGGCGAAAATTACTTTGACGTTTTTATTCTGTTGAACTTTGCACAACTTGGAAAAGAGAAAGCATACATTTGTAAAATTCAGTTCATAGTGCATACTCTGACTCCTCTGTGACCAGGATGACACTTTCCCTTCAGCAGGTACATAAAAAACACCTACTGTGCAGCACACACTGGTGCCTTGTTAATATTCAGCACCGGTCCAAGCGACAAAACGCCGTATGAACTCGTGATTAAGACTCGCGCAGATAAATACAATTCATGTAGTGATTTGGTAAGAAATCTCAACCATTTCCATCCGTGAAGCCTTCTCATAGCTCACATGCGCTACCTGAAAGTGATTGAGCATTGTTATTTTAACAAAGGCCTTTTTGTGCTTGAGCCACTGAACCACCGTCATCCAATCAAATTGCTCCGTGTGCTCAGAGCCCAGTCAGATGGGTTGTAAATAGGCATATCAGCCGCAGTATGAACCAAAGTGATACTCCAAATGATAAATACCTGACCGTGTATCTCAATGACGATAATGAAATCAAGAGTACCAGAAGGATTACAAATGCAGCTGAGGAGAAAGCCACACAAACTGTGCACTAAACACTATTTTACATCAACAATAGAAACATTTTCCTCCAGAAAGTAAATATTCGAACGTGTGAGAAAGCCACTGTTGGCGTTCATTCGAGCAGTGAAATGGCGAAGACGTGGTTTAAATATAACAGCTAGCAGTAATATAAGGCAGGTAACAGATGTGTGTGGATGATGAGTCCTTGTTGATATTGGCAGTTTGAAGAGATTTTCTTGTCCTATAAAAGTGTAATCTTAAGGCTTCTACGTCATCGACTGCGTGGTAACATTCAGTACAAAAAACTGCGACCATGGTGAACAATTACAATCTGGATGGGAAATTTCAAAAGCCTCTCATCCCTCTTTTTTTTCAGACTGGGTTTAGTGCAAAAAAAACCCCAACAACAACCTCTGAATGGGCACTGATTATTAACTGGAAACAGAATAATATAAACCCCCCAAGACTAGAGTTTAAAATACCCAAGTACCACAACTGGTTAGGTTTTTGGAAATGTGTACTTTTTTTTTTTTTTAACCAATATGGCTCCATATTTCCCTGAAGAAAAAATATCCAACTGCTGTTTCTGAAATCATTCAACATCCAAAACAAAGTCCCCGATTTAGTGTTGTAATGGTGTTGACTCCAATAATCCAATGTGAACAAATACGTACCACCATGCTTTCCTTCTTTATTCCTTCTTTATTGTGAATATGTAAAACGATTTCAGAAACGGCGTCGGTTGAAGGGGCTGCTAACCTCCCATATGAGGCCTTTTGTTGCCTTTTCAGCACGAATATTCAGAGGACTTCAGCTTTAAACACAGTGACTCTCTGCAACTCTGTTCAGTCAGACGGAGATAAAATTATAAAAAACACCAACCCTCTGATCTACTCACAGCCTCCTCCACCTTGCTCCACTGGTTCCTTTGATACAAACACTTTAATGAGACCTTCGAGCTGAAGAGACCAACAACACAGAAGAGAGGAATGTAGCTCAAAATAAATACATCAGTAGTTCAAAAAGAAAAGAAAAAAAAAAAGTTGGGTAAAATACTTGAAACTAGACTCGGCGCCTGGTTAATGATGTCAGTCATGACTTTTGGGAGGAGAATCGTCTTTCAACACCAAATTATTGCAACAGCTGTCAAGGCCAAGAGTTTTGGTCCCTTTTTACCAGTGATTCAGAAGACAGGGGCTGTGCTAAATAAATACTTTCAACACAAGTGCGTTTGGGAGACGACATATATCGCAATGTATTGTACTAGAGCCGCTTCTATGTGAACGTCGTAATCCAGTTTTTCCTCAGTGTATTCAGCCACAAGCATTCAGTGTACAACATGTATTTGTTTTACTGCACCAATTGTATATTACTGAGTCATACAATTATTATTTTATGTTGAGGGGTGAGATTATTTCACTTGTTCCCAATATAAAATCATTTTTTAAAAAGGTCCCATATAGTAGAAGGTGAGATTTCCAGTTGTTTTTGTGATAACAAAGCAGGTCCACGTGCTATATAAATACTATGGACGTATAAAAACACTCAATCCATGGAGAGATTGTTTTGAAATGAAGCCTTTTTAGTGGAATCTGTAAAAAGTGACCACTTGCTGAATTAACACTCCACAACCATAGGGTGGACTGGGGCTAGCTGGTTAGCATGCAAACCTCAGTAGATACTGTATCTTTGCAACAATGCATAGATGTCAAAAAATCAAAAATGTTGATTTTTCACATTCCGTTGATAATTACGGTTATCATTTGGTTGCTTTCAACTAAAACTTTCACATATTGCACCTTGAAAAGGACTAAAACATGGTGAGGATTGCCTGCTCGGGCCTGTGAGAGCAGACCAATCAGAGCAGACTTGGCTTTATGGCAGGGGGGCCTTAAAGAGGAGAGCTAAAACGCAGCATCTAGACTGAGGGCGAATAGAGGTGCTGCAGCAATGCAAAGTATGGGAGAAAAACAATTATTTTCTTTTTTCAACGTGAAAGCTTGCGTTACATGACACCTAAAATAAAGATTTTAAAATCATCATAATATGGGCCCTTTAAAAATAGTGCTTTAATATGTTATATATATGCTCGTCTTCAATAAGAGAAAACTGAAATGGGAACAAGTGGAATTTTCTCACAACATTTGCATAATAAGACATGAAGGCTGAACCTGAGATGAAATGACTTGAAACGTTTTTTTTGCAGACGCCTGCTTCACTCGTGATGAATGAGGTAACTTTGATATAGAATTGAGACGTACACTACTTTTGCGCTCCATATTGAACATGATGGAAAAGGAAAGGGGAAATCGCGCCTGGAGCAACGTTTGACTTCACAAATTTTAAAGACAAAGTGAATAAGAATAAGTCGTATCTGCTACCTTTTACATCCAGAATCTCCTTACTTTTCTTTGCCTCGCCTTCGGACTTTTCATTCAACAAGACATCTCTCAGTGATAACTTTAAAAAGCAGCCTGCGTTGACATCTGCAGCCTCATCCAAAAACCTTTATCATCACGCTCAACAAAAACGCTTTGTTTGACACCTGTGTTGTTGCAAAGAAATGGGTTCCACATAAAAAAATCTGATAGGCCGATGCTATGAAGAGGCCTGAGAGACGTCATAGTCTATGATGAGCTGTTTGATGTAGGACAGTTTCTCGTGGAGATATTCGCACCTCTTCTTCTCTTCCCGGTAGCCTGGGAACTTCTGTAGACAGAGGAGAAAACATTTTTCAAAAAGATATTTCCTGAAAATATACTAGATTACAGCTTACTTAACCTTACCTAACCTTAAAACTAATTTATATGGACTTGTTTCAGACATAACATCTTATTTCAAGAACTTAACATGTAAATTGTCACTTGTTCCGTTAGTAGATTTTTGTCTTTGTTCTCATTTTAGCCAACTTCCTGTAACTTCCTTCCTTTTTTTTTTTTTTTTTTTTTTTATCAGCCAAGTAATCTGACCTGATGATGCAGAGGTTGAAATAAATGGAGCAAAGTGGGTCTCAGTTTGGGATTACATCTGCTTAATCAGATGATTCAACATAGATGGGATTTTTTTCCCGAAGTAGACACATTGTTTACATTTTTTCAACAATTATAATTAATTGCAGTCAATTTAATTCATTTCAGTGATTTACTTTATTCATTTTTTCCTTGTTTTTATAGTTTTATTATAGATTTGTTCATGTTTTATGAATCTGCTATTATGTTAAGCAGTTTGTTTTGCATTCTATTTAGGAATTGTGCTGTATAAATAAAGATTATTATTATTAATTACGGCCTTTTTCAGATCATCCATCCCCACAGCCATCAGACCGTTTAACTCAAGCGCCGCCTGAATAATCAATTTCCACTCATTTGTTTGTTTTTTGTAAATAACCTTCTTTTTCTATTCATTTTTTATGCAACTTAATGCATATTTGTCTGATTCTTTTTTCCTGTACTTGCTGCATCTTGATCTGTCGTAACAAGTGAATTAATCTAATCTAATCTGTTTACCCTGATATGTGCACAGTCATTATGAAGATATTGGAATGGATTTCACAGAATTCAGTATAGCTCTCTGAACATGTCAGATGGAATAAAAAGCTACTCCGTATAAAAGAGCGAAGTTTAATTTCTTTAAGCAGATGAAAGCAATCCAGTAAAAAAAACCAAAAACAACTGGAACCATCCGAATGTTAGACTTACCTTTCGATACTTGTTGTACTTTTCTAGTATTTGGTCTTCCATGATCTAAACAGTAAAGAAAACCCCACAGATAAATCAATTGGAAGTGTTCATTTGGCTGCATAAAATAACACCAACGTGCTCCACGTATCAAATCAAGTGGTACCTTGTATTCTTGTGTGCCAGGGGACAAGCTTTTGATCTTGGATCCCAGCTGAACGAACATGTGAGTTATGGTGGCGATGCGGGAGTGGAGGTCTTTGTATTCATCGTACTCTGCACAGAAATCCTCCTGGTACCTCCGACGTTGCTCCAAAGTCATGACGGGGCCGTATGTGCTGTGAGGAGACACACAGACACAAGAGTTAATTATGTTGTCATACTGGCTAATATCACAGACAGTCACTTGATCCTGCAGAAAGATTACAGTAGTCACAAATACCATTTCATATTTTGCCAAGAGAGGCTATAAACTCAAATGCTTATTCCCTTTACTTCTGGTGTAGTACCTCTTTCTGACACGAGGTGGCAGCGTAAGGCCACACTGTCATGCTGCTACAGTACAGTGGTGCCCCCAGACATTATTACCGGAGACCATTGTTTATTGACTGTTATAATAGATTATATATTTAAATGACAGCGTTAAATACAAACAAAGTGAATGTGCTTGTTATGAGAGAGTAGACGAACATTAATATTTAAGTTCTATTCGATAAATGATTCTTTCATGATCGTGCTTTTGTTCTCAACACATTTTTCTAACAGCTTTTATATCTTAAATGTGTTAATAGGAAACAACGCCAAAGTGACGCCACGTGGAACAGTCACAACCAAACCAAATCTGAAAACATGTTCACACTCACAGCACATAATCCGGCTTCTCCTCAGAGGCCTCAGCGTTTGTGATGTCAGGATCTGGAATAAAAAAAAAAAAAAAAACACCAGACAAAGAAAATGACATTAGCTCCAGTTGAGTCCACGCAGCCTCTGAAATGACACTTTGTCACTGTCTGAATGTTAAGCATTGTGTTTTTTTTGTTTTGTACGCGTGCAGGCTAGCCGAGAGCCGGAGGGTATCAGGAGACATGTCAGCTTAGAGACCTACAGCGCTGCTCGAGATGTTGTTGAGTCAATCAGCCACATAACACACGGAGGACTCGAGAGAGCGAGCTTAAGGGAGCAAACACAGACGTGCTTATGAGACAATGTGCTTAAGTGCACCCGTGGACAGACGCTCACAGAGACCTCAGGCTCATGTACCACTGGTCACCAGCTCGAAGTGTTTGAGGTTAACCTGTTATTTTTGTTGCTCACTGCCGTATAGTTTATGTAATGCTCAAACAAAAATAGTCAGAGAAGCAAGAGAGGGATATTTCCAAACCTTTTCCTTGTCTCGTTGCCTGATGAAGCTCGGAATGACTCACAAAAACAGGAAAGACTTATTTTTTTAATGTTTTTTCTGGTTTGTTTTTTGAGGGGGAGGGGTTTTCACAATTACAGTTTTACAATTTGAAATACCAAGGACACTGAGAATGAAGTCTGCACGAAGTAAATGCAGCAAACAGTCTTTAAAGTTAGATGCTGATGCGACAAAGAGTTTGAAATTTACGAGCAGCCCTTGAATACATCACCTAGTGTGGAGTCAGTGGACAGAAGCAGGCAGCTGTTTTTGGTTTCGGTACTGAATCAGATGGTATCTGAGAAACTGGAGGCTAACATCAGTCACAAGAAAAATAATAAAAGTGCAAGGAAAGATCCTTACTGTCGAGTTTGTCCGCTTTTTGCTTGAGATCAGGACTCGTCTCTAACCATTCGCTGCCCTTGTTGTCTTTTAACCTCTCCCGCTCTTTGTCTTTGTGCTTTTTGGACTTCTTCTTCCTGTGCTGGCTGTTGGCGAGCTGCTGGTGAGCGCAGTGGGAGTCACCCTGCGGTGGCTGATAGCTGCTAACTTTGGGTTCTTGCTCTCTGCTCTCTGAAACAGGTGTGTCAGGGGCGCGAGACAGCTTGTGCATTAGAGGGAAGCCACTGTGGCCCCCCGGTAAGCCGTTGGGGTTTCCAGTATGGTTGCTTGTCCGCTGAAACTCAGTCTTTGTGTGGAAACTGGGGTTGAGGGAAGGAGCTGCAACGTCGTGTCCTTTATTGTTCGGCAGTCCGTTTGCTGCCGGCTGCTGTTGCGACCTCTGGTCCGCAAGTCTTTGTCTCTTAACGGCGAGTCTGTCCAGTGAGTCAAAAGGCACGGGGCGTTTCTGGTGAAGGAGGAAGGAGAAGAGGGAAACTGAACCTTAATCACTCATACTGTTTATTAGAATTTCAGTACAAAACTACAGAAAACCTGTTAAACTACATACACAGTATAATGAAGAAGCAGCAGGTTTCGCAGATTTGTTAGAGTTGATTGAAAAAAGAAAATACGGCCATTTACCACTGCAGGATTTTTCACTGGGCTGAGATGTGACGACGCGTCATCTGGGGTCTTCGCTATTGACACATTTGCTGATTGTTGGCTGATGTGCGTCTGCAGCTTCCTGTTGGAGGGAAGGAAGGAAGGAAGGGAAGATGAAGATGGGGATTACCATTGTACCGATTTATAGAGCGACTTCTTACTGGCATCGCTGCGAGGTCATGTGGATTTTTACAGGAGAACTAATGAAGTTGAAAATGAAACAGATTCTGAGTGTCGCGGGTACAGACGGGAGTGTTGATTAGCTCCAGCACAGAGATGTGTGGGGCTGAGAGAGGAAGATGTGGAGGAGAGAGGAAAGACGACGAAAGATGCCTGAACAGAGCCGTGAGAAAACAATCCGACTGGTAAAACAGAAAGTTTGACTTTGTGGACGACAATAGGGGAAAAGCAAGACGATGTTTGTTTGAGGAGACAAACAGGCTGTATAAACAGATATTAAGATTAAACTTTTTTATTTCGTTGTATCAGCGGAGGTGACATATCCGCCTGATGCAGCATGTTCCTCTGACCCACCTGGCCAGCAGCCGGCTGATCAGCTGCCTCTCCTCCTCGCTGTAGCCCGGCCAGTCTCTCTGCACATGCTTGTAGAAATCATCCCTCAGCAGGTAGCTGCTGTCTTTGGGATTCACTTTGGCCACCTGTAAGACAAAGAAAACCCACACAATGTTACGTTCACTCTCATTTAATTCATGAGTTCATATATGAGCAGACGGCTTAACCCTATGTGAATGAAAGACAGCTACGCTGAATATTGAAACTTTAAGCCTTGATGTTGATTTTCTAGGATTTATCAGCATCCATCACAATTAAAAACACGATACCAACCCCCGAAGGCAATATATGGTTCCTTAACCTTCTCTTTCGGCTGAGCAGGTCGTGTACATTAAGTCTGTAGAGCTTTATTACTGAAAACAGCTGCTGCCAAGAAACGACCCCACGACAGCCGCGACAATGAAGTTAAATAGTAAAGTTGCGGCCGGACAACTAGTCAAACAGGTGAAACTCATAAGAACTGTCCGTAAAGCCAAAAGCAGCTGCAGATTTAGGTGAGTTATCACAATAATTGACTCCTGCCACGTTGTCACAATAATTTCAGGTTGTCATTTGATACACTGTTATAAGGAGTATCGATTAAAGCCGCTCTAACATGTGCATTAATGGGTTTCATCTGATCGTGGCATATCTTCATTATTATAATAAAAGGTACATCATGTTAAAACATTTCTAATCGCATCTTTCTGATGTGCTTTAAATTAAAACATTCACATGTTTAATAAAAAAAAATATTCTTTATCTGCATTGGTCAATAGTGAATCTTTATTTTTGATATAGTGTTTCATTTCTATTCTCTAGAGAGTCAAAACCACTGTTTCTTTTCTACATGATATGCTGATTCAGACAGCAGGACAGATGAAACACATTATGTGGCATAATAATTTATTACAACCTGCCAAATACAATAATACAATCAACAGTTTTACTGTTGCAGAGACATCTTGGGTAGGTAGCAGCTAACCAGCTAGCTCCGACCTGTCCTGGTCCAAAACTCCTGTGCTAGTAAACGTCAACACTTCCCCAGCGCTCCAAGCTCCCAGTCCAAGCTGCTAACTGCACTAGCAGCTAGCTGCGTCTTCAATTAGCAGCAGTTAGCAGCTGCTCTAGTGATATGGTGCCTCCTATTTGTTGTGAGTATTAATTTGACATGTGGCCAATTCTTACTTAGTGCAACTATTGTGCAAAATATCTTCAATGGTATCAACTTAGGTCAAAATAAAAATGTAAAATGAATTAAAAATAAATCCTTTCTTGATTTCATGTAAAATAAAATGCAGATTTATATGACAGCTTCTATTTTGTAAAGCATCACATCTGAACTCGAACACTAGCTGTTGAAGTCGTTTTATCACTTATGTGACATAAGTGAGTCAAATTGTAACATCAGTATAATGGGTTTTAGGATACAAGGAGGCATGAAAATATACGCTTTCCCTACAATTCTTATCTACGGTATAGAATTCTACCATATTAGCGTTATTGAAACATATACATTAAGTTCGTATTATCATCTGTCAGGACTTAGTATTATGTGGAATTATAATAAAGCATTATAAGTGGTAGTAATACTAATAATTGTGTAACACCATATGGTTGGGATGTTTTTTCCTCATACAGTTGCAACCCTAACTGTCCTGAACTGGAGGCGTGGACTTGCTGAAAGTGGCACATCTGCATTCCTGAAAAGCAAAACTCCTTTTCTGCGTTTCTGCTCCCAGCTGACAGCGTCAGGCTTTAACCTCCTCCCTAATCTCGTCTGACTGCCTTTCTCTGCAGACATCTATCTTTTGGGGGCCTCCTGACACAGCGGCCCGCCCCACTGCAAACACAATCTCTGCTGAGACAATTACAGCATCAACCTAATTACACACAAGCACGGACCAAAAAAAAAAACGCATGCATGCACTGCATCCCCATCAACACACACACACCCACCCACACACACACACAAACATACACACACACCAGTGATGACAGTACAAACATCATTTAGAAATTACTCTGAAATGTATACAGGAAAGTCACATAAAGTAAACGTTTCTAAATTAGATAAGTTCAATTAAAGCACAGCTGGCCCCCTCGTTAGTTCCAGCACATGATTAAATGATTTTATGTAGCTTCATCTTGGTTTGTTGTTGAAAATGTAGAAGTTCACCTTGGTATGAATCTCTGGTGCCAGTTGCATCTATATTAGGAAACAATGCAGATGTTTGCATCCTCTCTGACAACACTGAAAGCAATTATTTGTTTTAGGAGCGTTGAAAGGAATTTTACAGTGTTAAAATGAGTTTGTTCTTATACGTAAGCACTGAGTGAATGCATGGCTGCAGGAAAAAACACTGTTTAGGGCTGTAAAGTCAAATAAATGTACAAAACCGACGTGTGTAAACCATTTGTGTGTGATGTGATGTGTTTTTTAGGTGGTTAAGAACTTAAATTAAAATGTTTAAAAATTATTTTTAATCATCAACACAATGTAAAGAAATTAAAGTAGTGGCATTATCTCAAAGACATCTATGTATTGTGTTACAGAGATATCCAGCTAAGTTAGCATGCTAACCAGCTAGCCCCCGTCTCCTGGTGGTCCAAAGCTCTTATGCTAGCAGTATAAACTCTCTCGCTAGCTGCATGTGTGCTGCAGCTACAGGCAATGATTTACTGAATACTCTGGTGAGTTCAATTCTTACAAATTGCACCTTTAAGCGTGTGCATGCATGCACGGAAGTGTTCCTGGGTGCACGTGCGTACCTCCTCCAGTATGGCGCCCAGCTTGGCCTTGTCATTGGGGCCGGCTCTTTCTCTTTCCAGCCACAGCAGCAGTTCCGGTTTCCTGTAGGGTTTGAGAGCTAACAGGTGGATGATGCGCTCCCTCAAGGGCTTCTGGGTCGCCGTGGTCACGCTGCCGTTCCTCCGATTGTTGGCAGACTGCTTATGGAAGCCGCTGTCTGACGCAGACGGAGGAGCTGGCCTCTTCTGGAACTTGACACATTTACCTGAATGGAGAAAACCAGATTTAAGAATGAATGATACTCAGTCATACCTGTGTAAGATAAGATAAGATAAGATAAGATTTGTGTGCATATCGATAGTCGCTCTGTATTTTACATCCAGAACAAATAAGCTGCCTTCAACAATGTCTCACTAAGGCACACAAGATCTAATCTTAGGAATGCGCTGACATTTAAAGAGGCTCATTGGAACTAATCTGGAGCCTGAGCAAAAAAAAAAAATAAAAAAATCCACAAGAGGAACTCAGTCAAATGTGTCAAGCCAGCGATAAAAAATAAAATTTAGAGTTAAAGTCAGCCAGATTTCACAATGCTCTGTCTCCACACTCTCCGGGCTGCACCGTCGCGACAACCGGCGGAGTAACGAGGACACATTCATTAAAATATCTTCCGCCAACCTTTACCTCTGGGTCACATGTAGACGCAGGCCTGCAGCTATTTGCCTCCAGATATAAACGGCCCATTGATCATTGCTTACATCTCCGCTGCAGACAGATGGGGCATGTTAGAGCAGAGAAAGCTATCTCTCTGTGCTAATCCCATTACAGGTTAATCTGCGCTTTGAAGGTCACAGCGAGGCGGAGGTACAGGAAAAGAAGGCTTTCCTTTCAACCGCAAAAAAAAAAAAAAAAAGAAAAAGTAATGTCCTGCCAAGTGATAATAACTCCACGTTATTTATCATTGCTCTGCCAGCAGCCATTAATTATGATGACAATACACTGAATAATGTAAACTTATGGTGCTCGATGGGTTTTGACATGTCTGATTACACGCACCGCGTTCTTCAACGTGTCCTGAGGCTGGTGGGGGGGGGGACGTACAGTGCAGTGCAGTTGTTAAATGTTTCCCTACGGATATTCATGTTGCCAAGTCATCTTCACCTGACGACCCGATGTTGCACAATCACACAAAGTCTGAATCTGGTCTAAACCAACCCCCCCGGAGCTCCAGCACCGACGCCGAGGTCTAGAATCGTGCCAAGGAACAACACAGCATAACCACGGCGAAGGCTGGCAGAGAGAAATAGGAGAAAAGAAAAAAAAAAAAGGGAAGAGGCTCGCCAGTTCATGCCTCCTCTTTTGTAATGAATGAGATCTTATTTGATTATTAAAACTCTGAGAACACACACACACACATACACACACACACACTGCCACACCTCTGGGTAACCTCTCTTATCAGATTCTTGTGAGACGTTTCTGCACAACAACGCGAAACAACAACCGACTGCTTCCTTCAAAAGTTCATAAAAAATACTAGACGTCACGTGGAGCTTCGTCTTCAGACACGTTACAGAGATTCACTGCAGTCTACGACCTGGTTTTCGACCTGTGAACTTGCCTTCCACATCTTAAAATTATGCCGACTGAGACCAACACCAAACTTCCATTTCAAAAGCCACATGTGAAAGGAGAGATGAACGACAGGACTGACGACCGAAAGCCAAAAGCAAAGAGTACAAAATAATAAAAAAAATATATCGAGAGACGAGGGCTTAGCTTTTAGTCTTATTTGTACAACCGAAAATACAGCCTGCACATCTGGTTTCATTACACATCAAAACAGGAACATATCTGGCTTTTAGCTTAAAGGAATGAGTACAGCAATATTTTCTCATGTGAGGCAAATCTTCCAATTACTTTCATAGGTGCTATTATATTAATATCTCTGTTTTTTTGACGTCGACTCTGCTGATCCTCCTCCAAGCTTAAAGCCTTTTGGCCTCTCCCCCTTTTAAAAATCTGCACACGCATCATCCTCTGATCCCCCGCCAGCGACCTCTGACGGTCTATTCTTACTTGGATGTGTGGCTCCAGGTTTGATCTCGATGGCCGAGCGGCTCCAGCTGTCCTTCTCCACCTGAGACATCCTCTCACGGGTCATCTGGTAGGAGTCGTCGGTGGCGCACACGGTGATCTTGTCCTGGATGATGCCCTGACCTTCCAGCTGCTCGCGGCCGTCGCTGCGAAACAAAAACACGGAGGCATTGGACCGCAGGGCTTTTCTGCTGCCTGTAAGGTCAGCACTGTAAACACGCACAGGCCTGTGAGCTAACTCAGAGCGGCATACCAGCCGCGACTCCCAGCAGCATGGAGTGGCTTTGTGGTGGGAGCTGGCTACGACAGGTCTATGGTTACTGTATGTTATGTCACAGGCCAGATATAGCTCTGCAGCCTGCTATATGTGAAAGAGCCAGATATCCTGGTTCAAAGCAGGACAGAGCCTGTGGAAAACCACCAGGATTAGCTTGGCTCCAGCCTGCAAACTTACAAAACAAGGATCATCTTGGACAAAAGGGAAAGAGTTTTATAATGCACGAACCTGGGCTGTGTTGATGCTGTTAATAAATCAAGGGCTTACTGTGATGCCAGATGCAGTTTTCTTTTTTCTTTTTCATACATAAAAAAAAAACAAAAAAACAAGCCTTTCTCCCCTGATCCCATTTGCACAACACAATTACATTCGTGGCCAGAGATCGTTTCTCCCCTTCATCCTCTTAATGGCAAAACAAATGTGGGGGCAGCGAGAGCAGGATTTCGACCCTCGCGCACTCTTACGCTGTTTCTCTTGGCTCCGGCTGCTGACTGGAAGCGGAACAAGTTTGTGTTCGGACCACAGTTAGCCATCTGGCAGCAGGAGGCAGCAACGGAGCATAACCCTCGGTTTCCAAGCATATCCACTCCAATAAACAAGGCATCTCAGGTCTCAGTAATGAGAGGGCCAGCCCAGAAATATACAGGAAATTACAATTGCCCCATCCTGTGTACAACAAGCGGTAGGCTAACCGTCTCTCACGACTCCCTTGAAGATGTGGGAACAGCGAGAACTCAAAGACTTGACGACCTGTGATGATGTCACAAAGGTGTCGTCTGGGGTCACAACCAGCAGATCAGACGGAACACTTGCATTTGAAATTGCTGTTACAGATTAAGCAACATTATAGTCATATTTATAAAAGAATATTAATTTACAGAGCTCGTACAAATGCGGGGAATAAAAGTAGCTCTTTTCCTTAAAAGACGTTATTATGATTGGGAATCAATAATTTTAACTTTTGTGACAAATTATTGTTTTGTTTATGTCTGTGAAAGAATTATGATGGTTCCAGGCTCTAACAAGGTTTGTCAGCCAATAGTTTCACACAGTTGGTATCACGCGGTGTCGTTAGAATCTCGAGTCTTGGTAGCCAATTTTTTGAGAAATTAAAATGACCCAAATAAAAACGACTGGCTAACGTACAGGCAAGTTAGCTAGCTAGTGTTAGTGAGGTTAGCACAAGCTACCTAGCATTAGCAGCAACAAGCTGGCGACCACCTGAGGGGGCAGATGATTCGAACAACGGCGGTTGTTCACATTTATTGGCTGAATGTTATCAATAACAATCTTTAGCAATGACACCTTTACTGTTAATTGAATTCATCTTTTGCTGTTTTTCATGCTTTGCTGATTTTTGTGGAAAAATTATATTCTATAGGATTCTGTTGCAAATGAAACTGGACCCACAATAACGTGTAGTCGGCAGTTTTAGCGTGGCTAATGTTAGCCTCAAGCGCTGCAGGTTCTGTGATGATTCCTGAGGTGGAGGTCTGATGGATGTCAAAGTGTCTTGCTCAGTAAGTTAAAAAAACAATCCACTGTGGCTCACAGAGACGTCTGTAGACTTGGGATAATAACATAGAAAGCTGGCAAACATGTTTCAATAATACATAGTTAGCTGTTATGGATCGATGCATCACAGTGATTTAGCGTACAGTTTACTTACTACGTTTAGTATCTTTACTAATATAATGTTGGATTTATGTTAATGTTTAATTACACACAAATTTAGATTAAAAGTGTAAGCTTTAATCAAACAATATATTTGCAACCCCACTGCAATAACTGTGAGGACCGCCTGAGGGTCGTGAACCCCATGTTGAAGCCCAGAGGTTGAGTTTAGTTTAGTCTAACCTTACTTATACTATAAGGAGATAACGAGTTCTGACTGACTGACTTCTTACCTTGACACATATTGATGGATGCAGTCGAAGCTGGCTTGAGGTTGGTCTTTGCTGTCGCTGGACAAGTAGAAGGAGAAGACGCGTAGAGAGGAAGGGGACTCCGGTGTGGGAGCTGGGATCTTGATGTACTGCGCAGAGAAAACAGGAGAAAAAGTCAGATTTTACAGAAACATAGAGACCAACAAACATAAACAACGCAAGAAACAACACTAAAGATAAATGCTTCCAGATATCAGTGTTCAGTCCCTCACATGCCGGGGTCCTCTTTTTGTTCCCATCAGGCTTTTGTCGGTATATACAGGCGTGTATATGACTTAAGGGGTGGTTTTACTGTTTTAACTTGTCAATATTTCCCATAAAACTCTTTGAGTTCACGTGTCTTTCGTTATCTCTCAAACTGTCATCTCATTGTCGGGAAAAGCAATTACCGTCTCAGCAGAATTTTCAGAGAGACACTCTAATGCCAAAATGCCTCGTAGCCAAGAACACGGGGCCATCCAACGACAAGGCTTACGCAATCAACGTAAATCAATAACCTTTCTTTTTCTTTTCACAACTTGCCTGCAGCAAAACCCAGCACTCTGACAAAAGAAGTTCAAAGTCGGAAAAGAGTAGTTCATCCTGAAATAACAGTACATGATTAAAAAAAGGCTGCTAACAGCTGTCAGAGGCTATCTCACCGTGGATCTAACGATACATAAAGGTCACATGATCATTGAATGTGAAGTGGTTTATCCTCTTGGGAGCACAAATGTACTCCGGCAGGCTGTTAGCCCAGTAGATTATGTGATATGCTGCCTGCTGAGTTTACATTTTGGCTTGATTACTACTTCTACAATTAAAAAAGGGGGTTCATACTCTAGGGAGCATGAATGTACTCTGGATGTTCCTCATTAGAGATTTCTTGGGTAGAAGGTTTGGAGAAAGTTCGGACAGATGGTGGTAGAAGAGAAAAGGTCATGAGTTCACCAAAAATATTCACAATCTTGCTTGCAACCGGAATGTCAAAAGCAAGATTTATGAACATCGACCAACATTTACTGTTCTGCACATGTTCGACCTGCTTAGGCCCTGTTCATACGAGCCGTCTCGGGTTACTCCCTGGACATTTAGATAACAATCAGCATTGATGAGCTGTGTTGCAACATAAAAAACAAAAACAAAAAGAAATCCCCCTATTGTTTGTTCATCAGTGACGATGAACGTCTGATTGATGCTCCTCAGAGGTCGGGAGGGGAGCGCCGTATTGGATCCAGATGTCACACATGCGAGTCCTCGTCAGAGTAGACGGTAAAAGCATCACCCGATCACTGTCACTGAGGAATATCTGGGAGATAATGAGAACTTGCGAACGCGGATACTGGCTACAAATCTCTTTGTTCAGGATGGATGAACTGTGGAGGAAATATTCCCATTAAATGAACTTCCATCATCGTATATGCCTTTTTAAAATGGCGAGGAAGCACTCAATGCTGCACTTGCACATCTTGTTTTCAGAGACTCTCATCGCAGGCTTGCATGTGTAAATACAGTACGGACACACACACACAAATACACACACACACACACACACACACACACACACACACACACACGAAGGATCTAGAGTGAGACTTTGTGCCGCTCTGTAACTTTAAATAAATCTCCTTGGGTAAACAGTGTTTTTAAGAGTCCGCTCCACTGAGGCGTCCATGAGATCTCCTGGCAGACTCAGCGGAGCGCACCAGAGCCAAGGCTGCAACCTCCAGGGCAGACGAGCGTGCATACGAACACACACAGAGAGACGTATAATAACAGATCAGGAGAAATGAGGATCAGAAAAAAAGTCCGAAATCGGCGCTGATTCGACCGCCGAGGAAAGATGTAATTGCACGTCTCTGAACTAATTCTGAAAAAAAAACAAAAAAACCAAAACCTTCTTTACTGGTATTTTCGTTGAGCTTTATGGGAAACTGTCGCAACAGAAGCACTACATGAGCTGTGGGGGCACACGAGAGAAAGAGAGAAGAGACTCAGCAGACACTCAGTAAGTTAAATCTCCGAGCGAAACATCCATCCTGCAGAGGACATCCACACCGTCATCACAAGTATTCTTCAGCGCTTCCTAACTGCGGCGCGGAGGTCAGCAGTTTCGCACCAATCCCATTCTTCATGCTGCAGGCAGACTTCTCTGGACTGGGGGAGCAGCTTTAAGCGATAACGTATCATGGAGGGGGGGGGGGGGTTTCCTCCACTTTCTCCTGTTGTCGTCCCTCTGCTCCCACATGGCTCTTGCTCTTCTTGTTATTTTTTCTAATCCACTCAGCCAGCCGTGTCCAGTTGTGCTCTGATGTTCCCACCTGTACGTCTGTACGACACAGAAGCTGCAGAGGCCGGACAGCGTTGTCTCAAAATGCACTGCCACAGTTCACATTACCTTTGAATGTTTAACCACAAAAAATAGCAAACTCTGCAATGGTAGGTATTTATCAACATACAAAATAATATCTGCTTTTAGAGCTAAAAGATAAAGATAATACTCTTGGACTCGTGTCCCACCGGGAGCACTGAAGAAGCGAAGGGTCACGCCTGCCTGGTGTTGCCGACTTGCTAGGATTGCGTTCATTTCATTGCTTTCCCTTGATTTTTTGTGCTTCTACCCATGGTTGAATGGACAGTGTGCAGTTTTATATTTTAATTGTATATCTCTGTAAGTATATTTACTCTTTAGATCTCCGACTTTGTTGTGCTGTAGATTTGCGTCTGCACAGTCAGTGTTTTATTGCACTATGCCGTTTTGCTGTCTGACTTCCCGTCTGGCTCAATCCGCTGCGTGCAGTTTAACGTGGCTGCTGTCCACTTCCATCAAAAAAAAATGCAGACTCTGCGCTTCTCCACGGAGCGGAGCGGAGAGACTGTAACGCGACGCAGACGTGCCCTTTGGAATCTGGGGTTAAGACTCTCCAGCCATTGTAAGAGCCTCAACTCATCACCATTGACGTAAATAAGAAAAAGAGCTGCACAGAAAGCCAATTATAGCTGATTTCACATCATGTTTTTTTAAATCGGTAATGCCCACAGGCTAATCTGTGGCGTCCCAACCCCTGAATGTTAAGGTGTACATACTAAAAACTCTTAATTCCACTCATGACCCGGTGAGAATAACTGCTTTAAAAGGTTACGAACTCATTCTGAGCTGATGATTTAGCTCAGCGAGGTGTCCCGTTGCTTCTGTGCTGTTTTTCTGAGGTCACATTGGACGTACTGACGCAACCGTGCAACAAAGCAACACAGTCGTTGGCTCTATTCTCTTATCAGCCCGCAGCACATGTCCACACACGCAGGCGCTCACACAGGAATTCATACAAACTATATACAGCTGAACTCTGACAGCACTGACAGATCGAGAGCAGCTCGCGCGTAGCCGGCTCGACACAACTTTTGTTTTAACGCGTCGACTTCGGGGTTATGTAATGTTTGTCTGTGGGCAGCCCTGCAACGGTGCACGCTCAGAGCCTGTAAGCTGACTCTGGATGTCTCATTGTTTGTAAGAGAAAGAGGTCAGAAAACATGTTGTGATCACAGCTGAGAGCTCACCAGAAGGGATTACTTCTCACCACGAGACAGTTTTGTTAACATTTCACAAGATGATACACGCACTTAATGACCACTTAGCCGTCCCCATTAACTGAAGAGCGATAAAGTTTTAAAGCTCTGTTATTTCAACAACCTGTGTGGTGATACAAATAAAATAAAAAACGGTGTATACGGATGTCCCGCTGCACGTCCTCGCTCGTCCTTGTCGGTCCGAGCCAGCTCACACAAACCCGTTAAAGCGATCTGTGATTGTGAAACTCTGGATTGGGTGAAGCCAGCAAAACAGCTGGTTGTCAGAGCTTCATAAACCGAGAGTTTCAAACTGCAACTGCAGAGTGAGGTTTGAGATCTTCGCGTTAAAAAAGTGCTATTATGTTAATCGACTTTGCAGATAGTGGTTACGACTGGGAGCTCTGGGACCAAGAGACTGTTAGCGTTTACACCGCTAGCGCACAGGAGCTTTAAGGGACCAGCCGAGGCTAACTGGTTAGCATGCTAACTTCAGCAGCTGTCTCTGTAACACAATACAAAGACATCATGATGTCAAAACTGCTATTTATTCACAGCAAGTTTATAATTTCAGGACATTTTTTAGTGTTTTCAACTTAAATTCTTACATTCTGCCCCTTTAAAGAGGAAAAACATGAATGTTACACAAAGTGTGTGTTTCTGAAGCGTGACAAATAATGTTTGCTTGACAACAGAATGACTGAAGTAAAGGTAGGTATCTCGCTGTCATTTAAGCAGGTCTGAGTGATTTATAAAGCAAAAAAAAAAGTCTCTGAAAAGTGAGAATTTATTGTCTCTTTTTAGTTTTATGTCATTTTGAATGGAATATCTCTAGTCCCTTGAAAATTGTTCGGACAAAATGAGCAATCTGCGGACTTCAAATGAGCATCACTTATGATCATAAGCAGCGGCGGACTCGTTTGTTTGACGGGCAAATTTTGGCACCAGCGCCCAGAAAGTCGTGATACATTCATAGTTAGTTACTAACCCTGGGTAAGGTTTAAAAAATATATCACGTGATTATAACTACTCTTCTGTAAGACACGGGAATAATAAACTTACATAAACTTTCAATCAACCCCACATGGCATTTTAATTTCCTATATTAAAGTCGACTTCGTACATGCTGCTCACACGGATTACTGAAAAAAAACCCTGACAGATGGTGAGGGAGCCTCCTTGCTTGTTTTGAATTCCACCTCCAGTGAAAGTTTCACAGCAGCCACAGTGTGATTTACACCTCCTGGGACGCATCCGGACAGCGGAGAGCTACGGCTAATCTGGAAGCTTGCCCTTTACGCAGGAACATGGTGCAGGGGCAAATCTGTCAAATGCGCCATTGTATCAATGTATCTACACTGCTCTCTAATTGAAAGCACAAGTTGTTTCAGCAGCGTTAGTTTGCGACAGTGCTGACAGGCCTACAAGCTCACACATGTCTCCTTGGGGATGATTCAGGGCTGCAGAAGAAAAGCATGTCGAGGTGAAAATGAATTGATGTTTTTGCTACTGAACCTGTGCCACTAAAACCTGTGATTGTTTTACCCCCACGGTTAAAAAAAAAAAAAAAAAAAAAAAACACTGAATGATTTATGGACTTCTGCGTTCATCGGATTGTACTGTGCGCTGCCACAGGATTCCAGCTGCAGCGAATGCCCCGGTCGCGCAGTGCACTCCGGAGCCCACGCTGGCATTCATCCGGCGGTGGCTGCTCGTATGACCTCCGCGGGCAGAGCTTCTAGAGCCCCACTGTGCAAACTACAACAAGCACTCTCGTTCCCAGTCGCCGGGGCCCCGCGCGTTCTCCTGGCAATTCACTCTTACAAAAGGACTCGGCACTTAAAGAACTCGACTGACCATGAATAATGAAATATTTATTGTCTTCCTTTCAAGTAAAACATTTGGGGAATCTGCGGGTTGCTTCTGATCTTTGTGATTCGTGAATGGCACAAAAACTGGAGCGCAAATGGTTACCGAGGTGAATAGAAACACTCGCTAGCGAAGGGTCAACGCTTAAAAAACATTAATGTAATAAAAATTGGTCCGAAGCCGAGCGACTTATGACCTCAGCGATGCTCAGTGACCCCCACGGAGGCCAAAGGCAAAGAGGCGACCCCAAGAGGAGTTTCAGTGTATAATTCATTCTTGCAACCCAAACTAGGGCCCCTGATGCCCCCCCCCCCGACGTCACACATTCACCCCCCATACAGTCCAGTCTAATCCCCGAACCCTACATTTCACCATTCTCATTCAAATCAGCGCAGCGCGGACACGGCCTCGTCCTGGTTGCTCTGTCTTTTCTTCAACAATTCCTCCTCTGTCTTCATCATCAGAAAAAAAGAAGCCTATGCCAGTTTCACCCCTCGCTAAAATATCTGTCTGTTTTTTCTCTCTTCGTCTCCATCAATCTCTCTCAGAGGCGTTACTCCTGGCGGACGCCCACGTGTCGGTCTGTTTTCTCCGTCTGCAAACTTCAAAACCCCCTTTTTTTTTCCTCGATACAGTTGTTTCCGTTTGTCTGACAGACTCCTCTCAAGTTTTATAACGTCCGTCAAAATCTGCGTTCTGAGCTAAGAAATAAATTAACAACGGAGTCAACTCAGGGTGCAATTCGTTGCAGCTTAATAGGTGCGATCAAGTTTATAGAAGAGATACGTCGACCGATCGAAGGCCCACTTCAGCGAAGACGCCTGTGAGTGAACAGAATCCACAGAGTCAAATAGAAACACAACAAAATCATATTGCCCTCATAAACAAGCTGCCATTTTCTTCCACAGTGTTCACTTAGATATCATTTTCTGAGCGCTCTCTGAGCGAACAGGACGCTCCCTCCATGTATAAATCAGCACATATGCGGGCCTCAGATATTTTTGGTCATGATCTTATCTTAGTCATCATTTTTGGAAAATAGGAACAACTGTGAGGAAAATTCAACTTCCCGCCTGCCCTGTTTATATAAGAGAAGATAACAGCAGCAGCAGTTGAAGGCTTGGTGAGTTTTAACTTGCAGTTTGTGTTTTTTTTTTTTTTTTTTAAAACCTGAATGGCACCTTTGTGCCAAAACCAGAAATACCAGTACACACAATGATATCTCTGATTGTGTGTTTGCACTTCTTTCTGCGGCTGCATGTCTGCATGTGCGTGTGTGTGTGTCTTTGGTGATTATAAATCCACTTGCATTTTGCTTCATTTGACTTTGGGAATTTACTTTTTTGCCAGTCCGGATATTCACAAGGTTTCAAGCCCAATGTGGCGCAAATTTTCTGAGGAAATCGCTGAACTTTTCAACACACTTGCTTTTATCGATACACCAACTTTATGAACCTCTGCTGAGAGTCAAACCCACCGACGTTCACGTTTATACCTACCCGAGAAATAAAGTACTGCCCGCGACAATAGGAGGAAATTCATGCAAATACACACATTTCTAAAAATATTTCATGTGAAATAATACTATAAAGCCTCATGTGGGTGCATGAGAAGCTGCTTTTAATTTGAATAATTTCCTGCAATGCTGTCACTCCAAGGTTAAGTTGCATTGTGGGTAATGCTGTTGCCAGGTTTTGAAAAGCAGTCCTAGCATTGTTCTACTATAACACTGTCGGACTCTCTACAGACAATTTTTACAACAATTGATCGATACAGCACTTACAGCTATATTACCCATAATGCATCTCAGCCACTCAGTGACATCTCTTTAGCAGATTATGTGCAGCTTCTTCTGGAGCCACAAAAGGCTTTATATTACCGTTTTCACATTTCCCATTCATGCAGTAGTTCTCTCAAAGACTCGTGAACACACTTTACGGTGGAAAGATACTTAGATGACAAATAGAAAGTTCTCATCTTCATCCTTGGACAACTTAAGGTGCTGGTTCCATCTTTCCCCGGACCCAATAACCCAAGTTTAGATGAGGTGTTTGATTGGCTGTTCTACAGAAAACATCAGGAAGCGTATATAAAGAAGGAAAAGGGACCCAGTTCATCTTCGATGTTTTTTGAAGTTGGTAAAAGTACTTTTATTATTCCACTATTACTAGCAGCTACTTTGCATGAGTCTCAGTCTGACCCCTCTGTGACATTTAATTACAGCAAGCAGCCTCACGTGTTGAATAAAATGACCAAGGAAAATTGGTAAATTGTAAAGTGAATTGTGGATCCTTCAATTTCAAATACCTCATGCATCTGTTTCCAAGGCAGATAAAATGGCCGAAGAACTGCCTTAATATGGTTGAAATTAAATGATAACAGTGCACGTGCAGATAAGAGTGAAGACATTACTCACTAATAGGCCGAGTCTGTGCAACTGTTTTTTAAAAATCTTATTCTATACATTACATTTACGTCTTATTATTCTTCTTATCTGGTCTTTCTGGAGTCACAAGCCTGTTGCGGTAACCTTTGACCTCACATAATCACAAGACTTGCACTGACCTGCATCAGATTTCAAAATTTCCACCAGACAAATGCCAAGTTACACCAGAAACCCCACACTACCATTTCTTAAAAAAAAAAAAAAAACATGTCAGGAGCTGAAGTTTTGACACAAGGAAAAATCACGACTGTCAGCATGTGTGGCGACACTATCTTAATGAGCCACGGCTCACCCTCGACTGTCATAAATGTCTCCACGCGCTGAAGACGCAGGACGGGAGAGGCTCACTTTCCCGGCGTTATCGAACTATAAAGTCGATTGAACAAAAACTGTGAGAGACTGCTGTCGGTGCACATGGCTTATGTTTCCTGCTAGCTTTTGCTTGAATGTGGGGTCTGGGTGTAGATCTCATGCAGGCTATTGTTTCCACATCCTCTGCAGCCTGAGTAATGGCCTTCTGAAAACAGGCCGTCTTTTGTTCTGGCCTCCTCGGCTCCAGAGTGGGATGCCATGGCACTGCTTCCCCTTTCTGGTTGATAGGAGGAGAGGGAGGAGGTGCAGCAGCGAGGAGGAGGAGGAGGAGGAGGAGGAGGGGAGTGAAACCTGTCGCCACCACCGCTGTCTGTTATCAGCAGGAGGCGAGTCACTCTGGGTTTGTGTTAATCCGGCATGAGCAGAGAGAGGCTCAGCTCCAGCTCCCGTCTCTACTGCCGCTCACGAGGCGGAGCAGGGAGGAAGGCCAAAGTCTATCTATCGGCCAAACATCTATGCCACTGGCTCAGACACACACAAACACACACTCAACCAGCCAGCCACCACACTTCAGTAAACACTACTTCCCATCATCTCATCGCTAACAAAAGAGCCGAATCGTTCCCAGGGCCACAAGTTGACACATGCCATTTAAGACGGGTCCCCTTCCACAATGGAAGACAGCGATACAAAACACAATGTGCGTCTGTGTCTGTGTCTCTGGCCGGTGGAGGAACGCCGCACATGGGGGCAGAGGGACGCACCGACGGAGGAGCGGGACATTTCGCACGTTTTCTGGGTGCGTTGGTGATCCCACAGTCGCTCCGTCAATGCCTGGAGCAAAGCGGCATCTTCTGCTCTCTAGCTGAGTTGCACATGCTGGCACTGGGTGATTAATGTGGCTGCCTTGAGTGGGAGACAGTGCATGTAATCAAGCCCCAGCCTGTAATCACCTTCTCCTCCTTTTCATTTGCAATTTCACAGAGGGGCAGAGCTGCTGCCAGAGCTTGCGAGCTCCAGTATCGGGGAGGGGGAGAAGGAAGGCTGGGGTATGTATGAAGGAGGAGGGAGGACAGGAAGGGTGCCGTGCCACAAGCATCCCCCGAGGTTTCCCCCTCCGATGCCAGGAACGATACGTCTCTGGCAGGTGCCTCGGGGCCAAACTGTCAACTTCAACAAATTGTGGGTCACTGTGTCTGACAAAAGCACCCCTCCTCTTCTGTCCCCCTCCAAGCAAGGTGGGATCTTCCCGAGAACGCCATGTATCCAGGGCCATACCATGACACACGTGTGTGCGCGTGGGGCTAAAAACAAGCGCCCTTTTATGCCTCATTAGCTTACGGTGTGGATTTGCTCATGGGGGAATTAGACGGGACACGTTCCTCAGCGAGCCAGGGTTTCGCTGCCGTATCACCAAGCTGCTTAATCGGACAGAGAACGCATTTTTTCCAGGAGCCACCCCCTCCGGCGGATATCAGAGGGCCGCTTGTCTTCGTCCTGCACACGCACCCATTTCGCTAAACAAATATGTAATCCGGTCAGCGCACAAGATTTTCATTCTTTGGCTACAACCACCAGTGTTTAAAACATCATAATCCCCCAACAACCTCCCTTTGTGGGCGCGCGCTGATTAACGTGATCGCACCTCTAACAGGTGACATACACAACATGCACAATGTACTGCAGAGATTACTGAAGCACACTGGAAGGGCTTTCACATGCTCACATTCCTAATTGCCGTACTCCCCCCCCCCCCCCCACACACATCTCCTTAAGTACTTTTTAATTTCATGTTTCAAGATGATTTATGCATAAATTAAGAGTGCAACCCGTAGTGCATTCATTGAGCTAACTAGCCAGTTTTCTACCTTTGTCTTTGATAACTCAGCTTCTAATGCAATTCGAAGTAACGTGTAAGTGTTTTTCATGTTTAAAAAGTTGAGACTGTTTAAAAAGGGACACTATGACGTTTCCGGGAAGAAATTGTAATCAGAAGAGATGACAATTTATGCCTGAACAAACTACACAAACTAAACAAACAAACGTTTAAAAACACTGAAACTGACCTTAAAAGAAAACACAGTTTCATACTGTTTTAGTTTGTTTCTATGTGGCGGACCCTGCCACCTTTTTCTAGCTGCAAAAAGGCGCTCTTGGGATCCAATTTCCCTCGAAGAACAGCTTCTTTATTCAACTCACGGAAAAAAAAAATATCTAGAGTTTGTTTTATTACTTAAATAACATGGTGAATATCAAATTCCTCCTCCAAAACTACAAAGTGCCCCTTTAAAACAGCTAAATGTTTATGATGGAAGATGTTTGCAGTGTTCTCCATTTTAGTCTCCACTCCATTACATCCACAGCAGGGAGGTTTTTCTGTCGAGTCGGGCACAAACAAACCCTCGGGGCAGGCCACAACACATCTGGACCGACTGTACACCATTCAGTTTGGGTGATCCAAAGAGACTGACAACACACAAGCCTGCATTCCCCCGCTCATTGTTATTCAAATCAGCAGAGACAACACACAATCAAAAGGAGGGGGGTGGGGGGGCAGCTCTGGGGATCTTAGCATAGGCAACCCAAACACACACAAGCAAAGACACAGACACAGACACACACACACACACACAAAAAAAACCCCTTCAACCAAACACACAGATATTCATTGAAAAGCAAGTAATAGAGAAGAAAAGCGAAGCGAGCAAACAAACATAACACACCACACACACAGACGGTCCTCAGAGGCTGCCAGGCTAAATACTGCTGCACAATGGGCAGAGGGGGGCAGGACATGACCAAAAAGGGAGGTGGGACATGAATAAATCATGCCTTCAGGCCACACAGGACACAGCCTAAACACACACACACACACACACACACACACACACATAAAAAAAACAACAACCATCCACACCCACGTTTAACACACGAAATCGCACGCATACACACTGAGCCTGCAGCACAAGGTGTGTTCTCTCGCTCTCTCTTTCATTGCACACGCAGAGAAAAAAGTGGGACTCCGACCTGGGAATGGGAGCAGGGAAATTAGCAGACCAGAGTTCATGTCAGCTGCTATTACTGCAGCAAAAGTGTGTCAGCGCCACACAGACACACACACATGAAAAAAAAAGAAAGAAAAAAAAAACACATTCATGGATGTCTGAGTCAGGCAGACGGGGAAAGCTAAAGCAAACTGAAGTCACGATGCCTCACGCTGTAATCAAGAGCATTACGGCTCCTGTAATTACCTCTAAACATTCATTTGGCTAATAACTTTAGCTCTCAGCGCCGCGTGCAGGGAGGGGTGTGAAATCCCTCAGCCGTCATAATAACAGCAGCGGTCCAGAGATGCACTGAGATGGTGTCGAGCAACACATGCAGTTATTCAAAAACAGCAGTTTGCATCATTAAATTTCACTGGCATGAATTCAACCGTATAATCAATCCGCTGAACTTCCTTTTTTTTATCATAACAGGTGGCATTTCCCTCTTTGCATTTGCATAGTACAGGACTAAGTTAACTTGACTGATGTTTGTACAGTAGTTTCTTCTTCTTCTTCTTCTTCTTCTTCTTCCCTTAGCTTAGTGTGTGAGCTGTGAAGCTGTGGATTGGATTTGCAGCTTTTCCTCTAAATTTAATGCCACGCATATTCCTGTTGATGTCATGTGCTTCATTTGGAGTCCCAATTGTGACATCGACAGGGCAGCTGACTAACTGACCCCTGACCCCCAACACTTGACCCCCAGGCGGGGGAACTGCACATCGGGCAGACAGTCCTCGGGTAACAGGACCGTTTTGCTCAGGGGGACGGGTCTGGAAACTTTACAGTAACCGCTTGTTATGATGGACAGGAAGTAAAAGCGATTTAACTGCCTTCAATCCCTCGAGGAGAGAAATGAAGGGAATGGAAAAGGCCATTTTTTATTCCAAAGGTGCACTATGCAACTTTTCTCACGGGCCTGTGAACAAACAAGGATTCTCGCAGTTTGTACGAGCTAACGAGATGTTAAGATGTGCTTTAAAGCCATGTTTTTACATTTGTAATGGTAAATATTAAATCCAAACAGACTTGTGCTTTTGTTTATGATTGGGGTGAGAACAGAAACAACACACTGCCCATCCTGTTCAAGAATACAAAGGACATATTGCACCTTTTAAAAAGGGCCGCCATGTAGTTTTGGAGAAGAAATTCAAACTGAGGTACTAATACAAACTCTGAAAGATTTATTGTTTCCATAACTGAACAAACAAGCTGTTCTCAGGGGAAAATGAGAACACTGTGTGAAGTTAGCAAGGTGGCAGGGTCCGCCACATAAAAACAAAGAAAACGGCATGAATTTGTGTCGCACCTTTAAAGCTAACTATTTTACGATTTGTACCGCAGCTTCAGACCGAACGAGGAGCAGCGCACCAGGCACGCTCACAGGCTTAATCCAGTCTGTTAACCACACAAGCCCCCTTTAAAAACTCGCCACCACTCAGCTCATCTTGTCGTGGCAGGAAAGGGGGGGGGGGGCTGCACGACTTCTTCTTTCCCCGAGCCAACCCCGCGCAATTAGACTGAAAAAAAAACAAAGTATTCCCCAAGGACACAGCTTCTCCCGACTTTAGTCAAAACACGATGCAGATTATGGCTCGGCTACAGGAGCAGAAGAGTTTCTTTTATACTGATGCATTAGTGTCTCAGTGTGTTACGCACAGTGGATACACATCCACGCGTGCAGTGTTTATAAGTGTAGCCTCCCAAAAGGAAACACGTTGCACAAGGTTCTAATCTCCGTCACTGAAGGATCCTCATTTGACTTATGATAACTCTTCTCCCCCGCTGCTGTCAGAGTGTGTGTGCGCTCACTTCTCCCTCCCTCCCTCCCTCCCTCCTCTCCTCTCTCCTTCTTTTCCCAGAGCCGCTCACTGACCTAACAAAGCCTCTCCACAGTCACCAGCCTGACCCAGTAACCTGCATGCCTCCTATCTGCTGGAGACGGCCCGGCTATAAGCTCCCATCTGAAGCCGCAGCACGGTGGGGACGTGTGAGTCAACAGCAGTTGTGTGATGAACAAAAAAAAAAGCTTCCCCCTGCAGTTGTGGAAGGAGACGTGACTTGGCGTGCATTGATTATCTCCTCGACGGCAACGACATCTCAGTGTGTTGCGTCGTGCATTTAAAAACAACCGAGCCGATCTGGGCATTTTGAAACTTCTATCCGTCTTTTGTTCTGTACTGTCAGACTGGATTTGTGCAACTCACCCCTTGGTTTCCTTTGAAGCAAATCGATGGCTGGCTTGGTAAAGACCCCTGAAGTGAGAGAAAACAAGAGAGGGGGGAGAGAGAAAATGTGTTTTAAAATGTGAGTTTAAAGTTGCACCATCAGTAATGCCTGTGTTGTTAATGGCCCTTCTCCACTGGAGTGAATTATGAGACAGAGACCAGTGTGGCTGTCATTTAAGATAACCAGGCGGGCTGCCACTCTGAAGCACAGGAAGCAAACAGCTGACAGCCTCGTCCTTTTTTTTTTTTTTTTCCTTTTTTCTTTCTCTTTTTCCCGACAATCACAGGGTTCAGTTCAGCCCCCCTGGTGCAGCCATGGAGCCATGAAGTGATCCAGGGAGGAGGAGGAGGGGGGGTAACGCACTTTAGAAGTGACTGTGAACTAACTCTCGTGTGATGTGCTCACAACACACGAGACATGTTCTTTAAATAAAATACATATAAAAAAAAAAAAAAAAAAAATGGAAAAAGCTATTTAAGAGTTTTAATTTAACAAAAACGCAGCAGTGGTAGGTCTTTAAAAGAAAGAAAGAAAGAAGAAAGAAAGGAAAAGCTCAGGCGACAACTTTGACAATTAATCTCTTAACACACACACACACACACACATACATAGAAACAAACACACACGCGAGGAAAAAGCCCACCTTGAGGTTCTGGTAAGCCTCCAGCGCCCTGATAGCCGTGTCCGTGAGCTTGACATGGTACAGAGTCCCGGTGCAGCTGGTTTTGTTGTTTTTTCCACAGGAGAGCCCGTAGTGCTGCTCCTGCCTGAGCGAAGCCATCGCTGGCTTTTCTCGCTGCCCCGCAATTAAAGCTGCTTTCCTCGCTCGGCTCAACACTCTCCCTGATACGTCACCGTGTGGGCGGGGCCACGGCGACAAAACAGCACCGTGGACCGGTCGGCTCTGTGTGTGTGCAGCCACCAGCCGGGAACAGAACACACTGTGGAGATTCTGCAGGACGTTTACTCAGAGCTCATATTCAGAGATGTCTCCCCTCCCTCTTTTTTTTTTTGTTTATTTATTTATCATCATCTTCACATTTGTCACTTTGTCCAAACACAAGTGATAGCAAATAATAATGATAATAAACTTTATTTACAGAGCACCTGTAACAACAGTGCTTAGGCAAACGAGCAAAAGCAGGAAACTGAGGACGACAGCGTTACAGAATAAACACTCAGCAGTCAGGGTGAATCTAGGGTGAGTTAAAACAAGAAGGCGGAAGAGAAATTGAAGAACACCAAAAAAAAGTATGTGATTGAATTACAAGTAGGCAGGGTGAGTCCGTATGGTACAATTCAGACACGAGGCAACGCAAAGTGCTGCACACGGGCTTAAAAATTACATTAAAAGCTTTAAAAATTTAATTTAAATAACATTCAAAAACAAGTAGGAAGACACCGAGAAGCAAAACATTCAAACAAGTAAAGAAATAGGACAGTGAGCTAAAACAGAGTAGGTTTACAATAGTACAATAAATTGATTAAAAATAAATAAAAGCAGAACATGTGCATTATTATTTTAAATATATGACATTTTTAATGTTAAAGCTGCACCAATATATATAAATATATATATATATATATATATATATATATATATATATATATATATATATATATATATATATATAATTTTAAAGATGCAATATGTAGGAATTTCTTGTTGATAATATTTAAAAATGAACACAGAAAATAGCAGTTTGACATTATGAGGTTTACGTAGACTTAATGTGATGCAGAGATCTCTATTGGAGAAACTGGCGTTAGCATGCTAACCAGCTAGTCCTGGCCCATGCTGCTCCAAAGCTCCTGTGCCAGCGATGTAAACAACAACACTCGCTTGGTCCCCAAGCTCTCAGTCCAACAAGGCTCTACAAGCCCACTGCACCCTGCTAAAGAACTGTTATTCTTCTTGGTGGAGACCAAAACAGAGCTCAAAGAAGAGGGAATATTGGATTTACATTTGTCAGATAGACAGAAGAAATAATCCAAATGAAACATAACTACGCTAAGTGTTTGCTCAATGTAGGAATATGCAACTGTCAGACAACAACACAGCTCTATATCACAGCCTCTGCTTCCAAATAATCTATTATACGATTCCATATATGACACTTAATAAAATAACAACAAAAAACACTGGACAGTATTTACCCACCCTCTTCATGGGTGTTATTTACATTAGTGTGTGTGTGTGTGTGTGTGTGTGTGTGTGTGTGTGTGTGTGTGTGTGTGTGTGTGTGTGTATGTGTGTGCGTGTGGAGAAACAGGGAAAAAATAACCTGAATCAGACGCACACGAACATGTCGAGAACCACCTTCTGTCACCACATTGAACGGGCAGTCATCTCTGACGGGAACAAACTAACAACCGATCAACATTTCTGAACAGATAGAAGCGTTTGGTAAAGTGTGCCAACTGCAATAAATGTCACCGCTTGTGAGATTAATACACCAACACATGATTCATTCATTAATAAAACAAGACCGGGCAAGGCTAGCTTTGCAAATGTAGCCTGTTAGTGACACACAAACAAAGTTATTATATTTTGACAGCTTTTTTTTTTTTTTACATAAACAGAGATCAGTGAGCAAAACTTTTGTTGGGAAAGTTTCTAGGTATTTTCCCATCACACTGAACTGTCAGCCACGTTCTCTACAACACATGTGTCAGTCACTCAGTAAAGGACGTTTATTCATCACTGCCTGTAAACTTTACTACGTGCTTGCTTCCAGGAAAAGAGACGCAATTAAAACCAGTTTTAATTGTGTTAGAAGTCTCATCGACTGATGACAGATTTCTCAATGGCCCAGTTGTGATCAACCAAAAGTCAAAGGTCAATGTTTAAATTCAATACTTTATGACAGAATACAGATACTTAACAAAAGTAAAGCAATGAATGGCTTATTGAATTGCATCTTTTTTTTTTTTCTTTACTTAAAATGTAAACAAGTGCTGCATGTTTCGTCAAATCAAACTCTAGATCTTCTGGTGAACGTCTCGAGGAGCTGGACAGACAGAAGAAAAGCTGAAGAAACAAGAAAAACCAAGTGACAATCACAATATGGGTCAGTTTGCAAATAATCCTTGACAGGAAAGATGCTTATCCTGAGGAGTTAATTAGCTTAGCTGTCGTAATTTTTTGACAGTCGGCCCAACTTTCCTGTTTTTTTTTCTTCTTGGTTGAGGTCCAACAGTGAACCAGCAAAAATAAAAAAAAACAACAGCACAGGAGCAGCTCAAACTGAGAATGAACTCACTTTGGGTAAACCTGTTAACTGTTAAGAAGATTCACGTGTTGAAATTATGCGCCTCAGACACCAAGCAAACATGACTGAGCTGAATGACGGCAAAACTAAGCAACTTAAGTGTTTGCATAACTGGGAGAAAGCGCACAAGCGACGCTGGAGGCGGGCCAAGCAGATGAGTCTGACAAGTAAGCCTATTTAGTTAAATTGCTAAGCTACTCCCTGAATGAAAGTACATAACAGGTGGGGGGAGGGGCGGGTGGAGGTCAACAATGAACAGGTGGTGCTGAATCTTCAAGTCATGCTCTCCCATGAATCCGAGAAAAAGGCCTGCACCTCTCTGATCGCCGCGTCACTCCCTAAGATCCGATAAACCGCTGTATGTGAACAGAACACGTAGCAGACGCAGGACTACATTCTGTTTAATATTACATTAAATGATCAGTGCTTCCCTTCAACTCACTGACGCATGTAGGTTTGAAGTCGTGCCTCCCAGCAGCCAAGCAGTGGGAGATTAACCCACTTCAGCCCCTCCCTCTTCTTCACCTGGCTCGTCTGTCTCATCCACTCATTGTCTGTGCTTTGCCATCTGCTGCATGCGAAGCTGCTAATGCACACCGGCCCCCCCCGGGAGTGACGATTCACACCTGAGGTCAATGACTCCCAGGACACCTGCAACTGGTTAGAAGCACTTTGTTCACATTGCGCCGTTGCCCTTCCTGTTTCCCCCTCTCTTCAGCGCTACGTGTCAAAGAAACCGTATTATGTCCATTATGCCAGGTTAAATAATAGATATTAAATCACAGCCTCGTGGAGAGAACGTAATGGAAACTGTGTGTCCATACGAAAACCTGCAGAGAGAAAGAAGGGGAGCAGATGTGGAGATCTACCAAGACATGTTGTCAGCATTAGGCAGCGTATGTGAAGGAGCTGCGCTTAATGTAACGCTGGAACGGAACGCTCCATTAAAATTGGGTGCAGTTTGGAACTGAAAACATATTTTTAGTTTTATCGCAGAATCACATCCAAAAGAGAAGAATGAAGTATTGCTTTCAGGTCAAAGTTAATTTACTGTATTTCTGCTGTAAATGACATGTTTTTATTAAAATAAGTGTGTAGTTGCTCTATATTCCAGTGTTTGGTCAGTAACCCAGGTCTCTCCTGCCCCCCAAATACATTTTCTGGTATCCCTGCCCACTTTATCCAATTACGGAAAAGCTCTTCTGCTGACGGCTTTCACTAACAGGCCAAGTGATGAGAAACGCTTTAAGAAAAGAAAGAGTCACGCAAATGTGGCGATGTAGAGAGGAGGGAGGGGACCGCTAACCGCAAAACGGACAAGAAGTTAGCTAAAAGGATGCTTACAGGAACGCTCACTGCAGCTTTAACACAAATGGGTGAAATAAGCCCATAGAATTCACAACAATCTGTTTAGTTGTAAAATTAGACAATCCAGTTGGAAACTGTTGAATTCTACGTTTCACTGTCAACCATTTTTTAAACATCAGGTAGAAGTTTGAAAGTAGTAATGTGTTTGTTTACCATCGCACTCTTCAAACAACGTCCGACCTCTGACAGACAAAAGGATTAAACGTGATGCTGCAGAACCAGAACCATTGTTTTTTTTCTTGTTTTCACACAACAGCCAACATCACCTGCATTGCACCTCGGAGGCCAACTGTGTCTCATGCTAGTTGCGGCTAATGTAGCCACTATGGCCACAAGCAGATTGGAAAAGTGCGCAGCAGAGGTTTGGTAAGCTCACTTTCACTCCAACTCTAACATCTCCATGTCCAACCATCAACTGGCATCACTTGAGGCTATTCTTCTCAGGGTTCCCCGAAGAGACACAAAAGTCTTTAAACACACTTTACACATACGTACTCCTGAATATCTGTAAACAGACTTCGCTGTGGTTAAACAGTGGATTTTCCTTTCAAGGCGACAAACATCATGAAACTTTGTACGAAGATGATAGTTTAAAGGAAACTTTGCCCCGAGGCGATGGGAAGTCTGGTGGAGTTTCGTCGTCCACAAAACATTTCTGGAGCTCCACAGCAAACATTGTCGCAGCTGAGGTAGATGGGTAAATGTTTAGAAAAGTGAAAATACAACTGAAACCACCACCACCACCACCACCATCCCCCACAACCAAACAAACATAAAATGGCTCCATGCAGCTCGCCTGGCGTAACACATGCTCCGAGATGCCAAACTGCTTTGAGAAGATGTTATTTACGCCCTTTGCTTTATCTCTTTACGTGTCATCCGGAGAAAGTGACCTTTCAAGCTTGACGTGCATGCTGCAACACATAAAGTCACATCACATGCAGTATGTTTTCCTGTATCCGATGATGCACGCGGTACACGTCACTGCACATTTCACTGTGAAAACCCGGCTAAAAATCTCTCAAAGACAGTGCAAATGACTCAAAGGCTGAGGCTTGGAGAGGGTGTGTAATGTGTACATTTGTAATCCAGTGCGCTCTCTCTCTCTCTCTCTCTGTCTCTCTCTGACACACACACACACACACACACACTCACACACAAACACACACACACACACACACACACACACACACACACACACACACACACACACACACACACACACTGTTTTTCCAGCTGGCAGATGGTGTATCTGGCAGATCGAGAAAACACTTATGAATTTGGGGAAGGTATCGAGTTCGACACACTAACGCCCTTTATGTGAGACTAACGCTTCGCCTGGTATCAAGCTCAACAGCACTCAGCACTTTATGGTGTTCGTTCACAGGCTCATACTTTGATTTTCTTTTTTGGGGGGGAGGAAGTCTGAATCAGAAACTGAACAACTAGTAATAATCGTTTTTGCTGGGAAACGTGAAGACGAGGGACCGGAAAACAGGGGAAAGCACACGGACAGTAAATATTTTGTTGACTATCATTGACTGCGATGACGAGCTAAATCTCCAAGGAGAATAACATTATTAAATTTTAATGATGTCCTAGGTGTCTTTCCACCTGTGAAGCATTTACATAGACAGATAAAAGTGTCATTGCATGTATCTGAAGCCAGCTATCGGTTCATTTTGCATTATCACTCTATGTATGTTCTAAAATGTAACATACATGCACTAAAACGTATTCTGAAAATGATGTTTCAAATGTTTCCCTGCCTCATCACACCTGATTCAAATACCTGGGTCGTTATCTGGCTCCAGCAGAGCTCTGTGACGAGTTGATCATTTGAATCAGGTGTGTTGAGGTAGATAAATCACCTGAACACGTGCATGGCAGGTGATCCAGAAGACCAGGATTGAATAAAAAACACTGCGTGAAATATTCAGCACTTTACCGTTACAGTGCCTAAGGAAAGGAAACTGTTACGTCACAAGTCTTGCCTGGTGCTTTAACGTGAGCTTTATTTGAGTTCGTTCCAGCCCCTTTAAGATGTGCGGAACATTTTGAAGTCGCTTTTGATGTTTTCATGAATTAGTCAGTAGTCATGAGAGCAGCTAACACTGAGACTGACCCCTGCATGGGAACATGCCCTCAAAAGTAAAACCCAGAGTGAAATGTTGTCTGATATAAAAAGAAAATACTATAAATCAACGCTTATTTTGAATTTTCACTTAACACATGAATAACAACTTGACTGCTGGATGCAAATGTGTAGTATTCGTGTATCTGAGCAAAGTCTGAGAGTAAAAATCGGCGAGGATTTCTGACATTGTTGCATTAAGCCACACTCAAGGCTCCTGTGTTTTTTTCGAGGTGGAGGAATTTCAAGGCTGCGTGTTACATGCAAGGCATGTTGGCGACAGACAGACCGCTCTGTCTCTCACTGAAAGCTGTTGGTAGCAGTCAGGTCGTCTCTCTGTGCGATCTGTGGAGCCCACAGAACAAATACAAAAACGCAAGTTAGATAGTGACGTTGTCTTGAAAGACTAGATCGAAAAAAAAAATCTAAAACATTCACTTACTTTTTATGAATTAGATGAGAAAATTGTTGCACCTCTCTGAAATTGTCTGTATTGTAAAATTGGAGCTGGAGCAAGAAACGGGTTTATTTAGCTTAGCATAAATACTTGAAACAGAGGGAAACAGCTAACACCTCACAATCTCACTAAATAACACATTATATCTCATTTGTGTAATGTAGACAAGAACCAAAGTGCAAACCTTCCGACTTGTTTCCCCGTTCCTTTTCTTTATGCTAAGCTAGGCTAACTAGCTGCCTTTTAACAGTACAAAAATGGGATTGATCCTCTCATATAAACCTAAACAAAAGATGATAAGCTAATTCCCAAACATTTCAAAAACACTGCTTTAAAGAATGTGATGAGCCCTTTTCTTTGGCTCTGTTAAGCGTAACACAATAAGTATCATGTTATATTCAACTCAAGAGACTAAAACTCGATTTATTGGAGACATGCATGCTCATTTTCAAGTTCATAAATGTATTTTAGGTTCCTGTCTCTTTAAGGCTCCCTGTCCTGAATACCCAGTCTCCTCTGATTGGTCAGCTTATACACGCCTGACCCTGCATCGCTAACAACAGCAAAGCAGCTCTCCTAAATCAATTAGGCTAGACATAAACTATGCTACACAGTGATGTCACAGTGTCACAGAATTAAAGGCTGGACTACTGACGAGGCATTTCAGGAGCAGTGTTTTCCGTGGGAGAGATGAGCTTCTGTGTGTGTGGACTTTGACCTTTTTGACTTTCAAGATCTTTTTTAAGAACCCCTAAAACAGGGAAAAAAACAAAAAAAGCACAGTCGGTCTCGTTTTAAAGTTACTGTGCTACCTGAGTGAAACTGAACCCACCGCAGCACCATGTGAGACAGAAGATGACAAAAATCTGGAATCAGTCGCCAAAGAGAGGAAAACTAACTCAGCACACTGTGTGGATTATGTTCACATACATCTGAGATTTGAACATTTGTTTTCACTGTCTTCAAAGTGAAGGTGGGCGCGAACTTCCCCGCAAAGAAACACAATCAGACTTTGGATTGGGCTTTTCATTCCCTCTGAATGTGTGTGTGTGTGTGTGTGTGTGTGTGTGTGTGTTCCTCTGTGCCTGTGCCATCGCTCACACACATGCATGTATATACTCGTTGCTAAGCAGACCCAGGTGTTTGGTGTTTTATAGAGATCACAGGCCCTTTACAGCCACCAGTTTTACAGTGACTGTACAGGTGTGACTGATCACTGCACGCATGAAAAGAGACAGCAGTCAAACAAGCGCTGCTGTGTCCTCCCGACCTGGAAAACATCCTCAAAACATCACCGCTCTGCAGAGCTTTTGTGTCTCACCGTCCAAGTCAATGCCTTTTAGTATTTAGAGGGTTGTTGGCATCTGATAAGGTGTAATTATTAGTTTGTACGATGGCCATGAAACAGATTTAACTCTATCTCTCACCTTCTTTCAACCTCCCATCCAGTTCTCAGTGTGTTTTTGTTTGCTTCGCTGCCTTCAGACGGTTATTTTTGTGAACGCTCCAGCAGTGAATACCAACCACACTTTGCTTACAGCGAGTCTCAGTAGTGGTGGGACGGTTATGTCTGTGTTTTTACAGCATAATTGGCATAATTGGACAATTTCTGATTAAAATATCAGTTGGGTCTGGCAAATCCAGCTTTTCTGCCACCACACACAAAACACAACAACAACCGGCGCCTGCCAATGGAACGGGATTGTGTAATTGGGAGCAGGAGCCGATTTCCCATAACCACAGGGGCACAGTGACAGAGCGATCCAATAAAAGTCAGATACCAGACTACTGAAGCATTTATACCAAAGGGACCAGGAAGGGGATGTGTCTTTGGAACCGTGTTATGATGGAGGGATCGGGGTAATGTAGTGACCAGAGTTTTACGCTCTGTTGAAGCTAACGCCTTTAAAGGGACAGTCCACCCCCAAATCAAATTACGTGTCTTTCCTTTTACCCGTCATGCTATTTATTCTTCTATATTGTTTTGGTGTGAGTTGCCGAGTTTAGAGTCTGCCTTCGTAGGGAACGATCGCAGTAGTTTGTGGAGGTGTTTCGGTCCGGACCAAAGTGGTGGAAAGACAAACAGACCGATGTGAAAGTACTGAAACTGATCTGAGACGGCATCAGTTAAACCCAACACGTGTCCATGAGTATTATCACTGGGTTAATCAACAGGAATGTAGAGATGAGTTATCAGTCAGTGAAAAACACTAAGCAACAGCACACATTTCAACACTCTTGACTCCAGAGCAGGACTGTCAACACGTAAAGCCTTCTGGGTGACGGACACGTTTCTGTGCTTTTAAGAAAAAAACAAATCAGTGTGTTCTTTAGTGTGTGTGTGTGTGTGTGTGTGTGTGTGTGTGTGTGTGTGTGTGTAGCCACCACATGATGCCATTCCCTTTGAAGCTTGATTAAAGTCGGCGCCTTGTCAAGAGCTGCATTACGTATGAGGACCAGGTAATCACACTTGAAAGTCAAAGGACTAGAAAACCCACAATAGAGTTGCACAGTGTCTTATCTCAGAGGTTAATGCCGCTCACTGTTGGCAGCCTGTTGTTCAGCTGGATGACTGGAGCTGCCTCATCCCGAGCTTCACGGAGGGGAAACAGTCATTCAAATGTACGTTTCCCCCCCGCAGCTCTTCGGGGTCTCGATGACTCACTGAGGCCACAGACGTCATCTTATTCAGGGCAGGTGCCTTCGTATTGCCTCAGCTGCACGCCGCTTCCAAAATGGAGAGAAGGAGAGGAAGAGTGAAAACAGTGAATGTAGGAGAAAAAGAGGGCAGACGAAAAAAAAGAGACAAATTCATTTTGCAAATATATAATTTTTGCATTACGTTAAGTAACCTGGAGCACTCTCGGGTTTGCATGTAGGTGTAAATGGAGCCAAAAGAGCTGAATCAAAGCCGCAATAATCCACATTTTTATATTAACTGTCGGAGAAAGTGTATTTTGAACTTCGTCACCTCACACGTTCAGGGAGTTTTAGTGTCTGACAGCTCGTTGTTTTGGTTTTATGGCCTGTGACTTTACTGTTTTTTTGCTCACTCTCACCAGCTTCATTTTCAGTCGTATTCAGTGAAAAAAGCTTTAAAAAACGACCGCACACAACCTGCGCAGGACAATAAAAACAATAAAGAGACAAAGTTAGCAACCAGCTGGAGCACAAATCGGAGCATTTAGCAGCTGGCAAAGAGTGGGTGGAGAGCAAAACGGAGCTGAAAGGCGAATGTGCTTAAACCACGACTCCAAATCAATGATGACTTTGCTCCTTGTCAAAACGTGACAGGTTCAGCGTCTCAGCCTGAATGTTTGCAGTCTGAAGACAACAATACAACATTTTTACGTTGTGCTATTTGTCCTACACGGGATCTTTTTCATGTCAAACATCTGTTTTGTAGAAATTCAAATGATGGTGGTTAAAATGGCATGAAATCACAAACTCCCACACAACACCTAGACTGTGTTAAGTATTCATCATTATCCACAATAGGCTTTTAAAACTGAAGGGCCCTGGGAGCGGCAGCAGGATTTAAAAGAGCAAGCTGCATCTAATTTCACCCTTCATAATATTTGTCTCCACCTGTCCTCTCAGGGAAAAGCTACTGTGGATATTTGTTACACCTCGGACTTAAAATAATGGGCTTTACTGTGCAGAACCTGACTGCTGTACTCACTCCCCTCTGCTCTCGTCTCGGGAGCCCTGTCTCGAGATGGGTAAGAGGTTCCCATGTGTCCTGCCACTCAGCTAATTGAGGCCTGGTAAAGCCACGTTGCTATGGAGGAGACTCCTACATATGGGGATGCTACTTTTAGAGCGGCTCTTTTGGGAAAACGGGTACGTTTGTGCTGAACATTTTTATTTCTATTTTGTTATTTAGTAGAGCAGCAATGTTCAGTTTCTTGTTTCAATGACCTCTTTGACATGAATCACACTGTTCACCTTTTAAAAAACATGATACATGTTTTAAAGTTAAGAATGCTAACTTGAACAGACTCATTTGTTATCCAACAGCATCCAACGTGGTCTGTAACTTGCACACAATTATTGAACAGATGTAGAGACTTTAAATGCTGGGATACAATGTCTAAAAGTGTAGACTACGCTGTTTTCAACATATTTCCTCTCTGTGACTTCCTTCCGCCTTCAACAGTGGAACAGTTTAAACACTTTTACCCTCTAACTTGCTTAGACTACTCGTCTGAACTAGTTCGTTTCTAGCATAACTCGGCCCCAAGAGCTAAAAGCTAATGTTAGCACTTGAACATGCTCACACTGACAATGCTAGCATGCTGATTCTTGTAGACATAATGTTTACACTGTTCTCACGATCTTAGTTTAACGTGTGAGCAAGCAAACATTTGCGAAGTAGCGCTTAAGTACACATTACACGGTTAAAATGAGACTTAGTATCTAAAAGAATATTGACATAGTATCTCAAAATATTGACTTAGTATCTAAAAATGAATGAGACCATCATGAAGTTCATGAACGAGCGGACTTCCTGTCATTGCTATGTGTGAAAGAGCACAACAATACAAAATACAAATACTTTTTTGAGAAAGTTTATTATTTTGAGGAATTCTTATGATAATTACTTACAGGATCCCCCCCACACACACACAGTTAAGTGTTTATTTTCTTGGAACCTAGAATGCCTGTACAACATTTCATGGCAATCTGTGCAACTGTTATTGATATATTAAATGTAAACCAAAGAGGTGGAATGACCAAACAACATCTTATTTACGAAGATCAACAATGATTCGAAAGGCTCCAACCCAAATTGACGTTTGACAGAACAGGCAGGTGTGTAGGCCCACTGCTTTTGTAGCTACAACATTGTACTTAAACACATCATTCAATGTCTTCCTATGAGCTAGAGTTGGTCGCAATACGTCCGCCTGGCACATGTTGTTCTGAATAATGTGTTGGCCACACAAAAAAGTGTTGTGAGAGACGCGCTGATAAGCTCAGTGGAATACAACACGTCATGCATACAGAGTGCTTTCAGTGTGTCTGTACGCCGCACGTCCTCTAGATTTCACAGACGGAATAATTCTCTGTACTTTACATGCAGAGTGCGGAGCCGTCAGTCAGATCGTCTGCCGCTCGAGCAAACCGGAGATGAGTCAGCCGGCAGACAGTGGTGACATCATACACGGCAGGAGGAAGAGGAGATGAAAACGGAGATATCTTAACCAAAAATAACCCAAAACAAGTAAATCTGTTTGAAAAAAATAAAGGATGATATCTATATCTTGACTGTCGAGGATGCCTACATGTGTCAAGTGTAACCTGCAGTTCTGGTGCAATTATCCCATCTCCAAATTCAATTGGATCGTGGACCAGTCAGCCTTGTCAGACACACAGGATGATCCATGCACTGTTATCTACTCATCCCTACATTCTGGACATCATGCATTCGCTTAGAAAGGGAGGTTACCTTGGCAACCATTCTAAAACACATCATCTGGACAATGTCATGATTTCATTTCATTATCGTAATGACTACAGTCTTGACGTAGGCCCATTTCGCTCAGTGCACTGAAGAGGTGGGCATTGAAAATCCATAAAAAAAACAGCCTTATGGATTCTGTAGGCTTTGTGTTCTTTTTTGTCAAATGCTGTAAATGTAGTCCAGGATCAAAGTAGGCAATGTAGTGGTGTCAATGGCTTTTTTACTATTTGATTTAACGCATTCCTTGATTTTGTGCTGTTAATTGTACAAAAAGTGACTTAAATCGGAATACAAAGACACGACGGAGACAGGATACAAAGACAGAGTGTGTCTGTGGTAAATAAAGCCCTCATTTTCTCCTTGGATGACCGCTATTGTTCCGTGCCATGTGAAAGAACATTTAGTTAGGGTGTATCAGAGGACAGGTTGTCATGTTTGTCCGCATACGTGCGGAAAAAGCCCATTTGTGACTCAGCAGCTCAAATTGAATTTGTACTTTTTACTGATAACCTCGCAATGTTCACTTGGTGCGCAGCTCCTATCGTACGCGCTGTGTTTGTAACAGCACTGAGTCACACAGAGAGGAATGAAAGGGCACCGTCTCCGCTCGCAAGGACATCCACAAACCTGAACCTTCATTCAAAATATTAATGATTCTTTGAATAAAGGCGAGTTTATTACTCTGTGTCGTGTGCCAAATCGTTACAGGATGTGCATGAGGCATCCTTTTTTTCACGTGTTTCCTCTGTTCACGTGCACCTGACTAGAAATCTAGTCAGGGAAAACTTCTCTGTGCTTTTAGAAGGTTGCATCCGTAGTCCTGTCAGTGAAATTCAATCCGGTCGAGTCTCCACCCCTGCTGGACCGTGCTTGGTGTTTCCACAGCACAGGGTCAACCGGTGCAACATCTGCACACCAGGAGAAATTACCTTGACGCTCACGTGCCTTCTTTTGTCCCCGGATAACTTTAGATCAAGTAGGCAAGTTCGCCTCGGGCAAGGCAGTTAGACCTGAGATAAAAGGTGAACCGTTGGGTCTGCGGAAATGGCCTCTAAATTAGATGGGAGTGGAAATACTGAAAGAAGAACGGGAGAAGGTCATGTTGTCTCAATTGCCTCAAAACAGTGCAATCTTCCTCCTCCACATCCCTTTTTTAATCTGTGCAAGAAACAGGTGGCCCGTTGTTCTTTTGGGTTCTAACTTGCCAGCATTTGATAAAAAGGAAGGAAAGGGATTGTGTATTGAGTCATCTAAAAACAACATTGCATGACCAAACTGAAATATGAGAAAGGTAAAGACATTCATTTACGTAACGGGTAACCTCTTTCCCTCTTTCCATTCAAGCCGATCTTTATCTTGTCAAGAATGTCCCTCAATTTGGCAGAGAAGCCAACATGAAAACATTTCCCCCGGCTACATTAACCTATTTCAATGTCCTTTACCACAATGCAAAGTGTGTTTACATTGTTGAAAGCTTTATGTCCGGTGACGAGGAGGACAAAGGCGCAGGTGAAATGAATCACCGCTTTATATAATATCGAGGGTGATACCCATGAGAGCAGCACACATAACTCATTTTTGTCTCCAGTCTCGAGGGAACAGTAAGCTTTAAAAACCTCTTCGCAGTGATTGAGCTCTTTCAGGCTGAACTACTTGAATCAAATAATTACAGCGATGACCAAACAACGCTTTTTGTGGTTGGAAAGTTGAAACAATAACCATTAGCGCTGCCGGCTCCTGTCAGCAAGCAATCTTTAGCCATGCTAGCAGTGTGGCTGTAGGAAAAGTAATCAATCTAGGTCTATTGGTTTGGTCCAGACTGAAATGTTATTCATGCCCCCTCAGGAGGAATTGTAGTTTGTAGTATGTATTGTGTGGCAGTGATATATACAAAAGTTAGCATGCTAAGCAAATATGCTAACTAGCTAGTCCCAGCCCATCTTGGTCCAAAGCTCAGGTGCTAGCTGTGTAAATGCCAACTCTTCACCGGTACTCCGAGCCCACAGCTTGCACTGCTAGCTGCACAGCTAACTGAGCTAACCAGCTGACAGTGGCTGCAGTTAGCAGCAGTCAAATGTTCTGTTGTTGTACTGACATTTAACTAAGATTGTTATTATTAGTTTCCAAACCAGCATGTTTTCCTGAACCTAACCAACTTCTGTACCTAAACCTAACCAAACTATGACAGAAAAACAATGGTTGTTAACTTGCTGTTACTCCGCAAGGGTCATATTGTTTTGGGAACAGTGGTTTTGGGAGTTGACCGATTTAATTGATTTAGTATGAGGATGTGTTGTGGAAAACATTGTATCTTCTAAACATTAGCATGCTAGTATCGTCATTGTCAGCAAGGTAGCATGCTGATGTTAGTATTTATCAAAGCACTGTTACAACTCAAAGCCTCACAGAGCTGCTACCATGGCTGTAGACTGTGATTATTGTTCTATATTGACAAGTATGTTCATATTCAAGTGCTGTCGGCTATTTTCAGTTAAAGTAATACAACCTACATTACTGTTGAGCTACTTAAGTTAAACTTAATGCTCAAAGCCAATGCAATTTTTATTACACAAAATGTTTACAAAAATCTGAATTCTAAAGCAAAACAAACAAGCAAACATTCTACTAATATAGTCAAGTTTTTAGCATTTTGGAAAATAAAAGATGAGCCGGGATTAGTAATGCTTAATGCATGTCGAAACAAAATCACTACACATTTGAACACATATACAGCATGAAGATAAACATACTTTTTGCTTTGCATAAAAACAAGTTCCAGCAGTCAAAAAATAGAGGTTTTCAGTAGAGAAGTAGAATGGCTTACATGTACAGTAGTCTGCAATACAGCACGGGCAACATAGCAATTTCATGGGCTCATGTCAAAATTAGCTCCAACAATCAGGACACGAGGGACATTAAGGCAATGCAGAAGATGGGATCAGCAAGTCCCATCAATCATTCACGACAGCGGGCAGGACTCTGGCAGCGTGATGGATGACAGCGGTGAAATGAGACAGAGAAGAATGCACCATACGTCCAGCTTGTCACACTAAGTTTATACTGCCACACATCAGTGCTTCCACCACTTCATGATCAGCGTTAGTAACACACTGCTCCAAACAGCGCAGCCTGTGAGTGACTATGGTGCAATAAATGTTGGAGGAGAAATTAATGGGGGTTGTCCTGTCCTCACATCAGATCATATGCGTTTCGCATCTGCATGATTTCATGAATCATCTTTCACCAGTCTGGACTGAATAAAGATACAGAAGTACAAACACAAACATATTTCCCCTTAAACAGCAAAACCCGTTATTATCCCACAGCACGCACTTGATAGTCGAACATGCACGCACACTTGCTGGAGGCCCAAATTGAATAGTTTACTTGCATGTGATCATGTGAAAGGGTGTCTGTCACTAAGCAGTCAGTATGAAAAAGTGCCGGAGGTAATGAGAGGGCAAGGACTCCTACTGTTAAATTTAGTATGAAATTAATGGAAAACAAAGTTTTCCCTCGCCATCATCTCCATTTGATTAAATTGGAGACGCGACAGACAACATGGGGAGCTGCTGAACTGCAGCAGCAGTCACACAAGGACAGCATTAACATTTGGAGGCTTTGTAAAAAGGAGAGCTAGTCAACATTGTCAAAATTACCAGGTGGTGATAATTGCACTGGGAGACAAAAATAGTTTGCTTTAAGCAGGATGCTGTCACTGAAAGCAGCTGTGGGGAAAACAAGTCAGAGGCAGACATCCTTAGTCGTCCCGTGTCGCCACCAGCCCAATAAACTGACCACAGTGTTCGACATGCTGTTCTACACACTGTTAAAGTCTTCATGCTCCAGCACGCAAGTGGCATGCAAAAACCATTTCTCTTTTTCCACTCATTCCTCTGTAGTTTTAATGTTTCTGTTAGATTCACAAGTTAGAAATGGTGATGATAAGATTCACATTTCTCAGTCTGGGAGGGTGAGGGGACTTAAGAGAGACTAAGACTAAAGATAGAAAGATCTATTTCATCTGTGTACATACGTACACAGAAATATGTGCTCAGTACAGTTTGGTCCACAATCCTTGGGGAAAAAATGTCATATAACTCATATTCAATGCATGCAAGTATATAAATGGAAATCCATGATGTCTTAACAAGTCAGTGCAATGGAGCTAAAAATGTCAGTTACAGTATATCTTTTCTAAGTACTGCATATCTTTAGATTTCATAAAAAAAATCATTTGAGCAGTCCATAAGCTAACTATTAAAATGTAGCAGGCAACATTTTAGCCCTGCCTGTAGCATGTTGGTCGGTCTATTTGATTGATATTACATTTTTTACAGACACTCAGGGGATGAATCCTACTGACCCCGGAACCCTTCAGTGCCACAGTGATGTTCACATTGTGATTGAAGTGAATTGTCCTAACAGCTATTGGACAAATTGCCATTAAATGTGGTTCAGACATTTTTAGTTTTTCCATCAGGATGAACTTTGACTTTTTATTTGGCACCATCATCAGGTCAAATTTTAAAAATGCTATAAAAAAAACAACAAATAGGATTCCTGTCAGCCTCTGCTATGCTTTGAGTTTAGTGCAAATCGACAAATAAATGTTAGCATGCTAACCCGCCAAACAAAGGTGGATAAAATTACACACATGAACCTAGCTACCAAACATCAGCATTGTAAGCATTGTTGCGCTTTGAGCATTTAGCTTAGCAAGTCCTCCAAATTAAAGGGGCTCAATGTAGCAATTTGTGAAATGTACATGTATCAATCAATTTTAATTGACCATATGTGAGCGTATTGTAACGTGACAACACTTTCTTTGTCTCTTTCGGTTGCATATTTAAACCTGTGGACAACTTGTTTGAGTTGTTAATGCTGCTGGACTGTGGATTTCTTTGTGTGAAGGACCCAGGTCAGATTTTCCATGACAGTCCAAAAGATGTGACTCCCTCTGCTCTGCTGACAGAACGCAACAGTCCCTAACGTTAGTTTAAAAAGGGAGTCCGCTAACATCAACAATCAACCGGCTTCAAGCACAACACGGAAGTTTAAGAGTGTCAGGTCACAGTTTTGTAAAATAAACTGCATTTATAGCCTACACGTTTGTGTAGAAATAAGCATTTCTGCTCACTGACATTGTGTTTATATGCTTACAGTCGGCCTGTCAGTGATGAGTGAGTGACCGTGTGTCAGAGCTATATTTCTAAATGATCGGTCATTATGTTTGAGGCGGCACGTGATTTCGACCTCAAAGCTTTGATGAGAAACCTGGCAAACAACAGAACAACAAAAAAAAATGTGTTTGGGCTCTACTTTTATCAGCCAGAATACGTTTTTAGCCGAACATCCAACAAGAAATATTACGCAGAGGGCTGCAGACCAGAACAAACCAACAGCATATAATTAAATTCAAAGAAGATCTTATTCCTTACCCAAATTGACTGTTGGCTAGACAATCACAGCGCTAGTTTGATGGCTCATTGTATTCAAACAGTAATTATGTCCTTAAAATACAGTATTCGTCTTTCTGTAAGAAACCCAACCCTGTCTTCATTCTCCTCCGACGAGCTCACTTCCACGGCCATGAACACATTTTAGGATTTCTATTCCAAATGCAGAAAAGTTGTCATCTCGACAGCCATGAATTAACTTAAGTTTCCACTTCTTTCTACTTCTTCTGATTCTTCTCCTTTTACTGATTCAGATGATTCTTTATACCTTTTCAACTGCTTTTTAGCCTCTAAACCTGTCATTTTGTTTCACTAAATGTAGCAGCACAAAATCAGACATATAAGACACATTCAGGTTCAGCTGCATACAGTGAGCTGTCTTCTTCTTTTCATAGTTTCGGCGTCTGGGTAAAAGTTCAGTTTTGGGCAGACGTGACTCAGTCATCAGCCTATTTAACAGCCAGACAGTCAATAAAGTCAACCCACCAGAACTGCGAGGGAAACATTGTGTGGTTTTTATTGTACGACACAAATAAACTTCTTATTACTATTAAAAGAATTACATTTTAACTTTAACCCATGATTTAATAATAACAGTGGAGTCATACTGTGTTATCATGCTTCTGTTGTCCAATTAATTCCAAGCGAATTGTAATTCAAAGTGACAAAATCAGTTATTCAGGTTTTTGTCCTACATGGCGACGCTGGAACATAGCTAACTGTGTTGATCATCATTTCCAGCTAACTGCATGTAATGTATCTATTCAAATACTTGGTACATGTGTCGTAATATGTATTTTTAAAACAATCAGTGGCCTCTTTGTCAGTAATAGCAGTGCACAGTTGATTCCCTTGTATTCCAAGTGTTCCTTTCCAAATGTACTTTAGCCTAGTCTGCCACCTGCTGGCTATGTTGCTGTAAGACGCTGTTGGAACATAGCTGTGAACTGTTCTTGGAGCTAATGTCTGATTGAATTGTGTTTATTAAATCTACATTAAAAAAGCAAGTGAAATTAGCCACCTCTATGTGAGCAATTTTAAGAGACAACCATAAGAATCGGAGGTAGGCCACCAAACTTAATGCACATTAACTTATTTTGAAGTACATTTTTGCGCTGGATACAAAAGCAACTGTGTCTCCCAACTTGGCGTCGGCCCAGCATGATGACAGAAGGGAAGAAAAGTCAACCTCGGACAGTGCCAGGCTCCATGTCCTCCAATCAGAGCCTCAGACTCTGTAGGCTGAGTGACTGGGTGGGCAATACATGACCGTCAAATAATCTGAAATAAACTTAGAAAACCGCTACTGTAATTATGACAGCAGCTACTGCTATCCACAATATAGCATGATATCAAAACCCTTATTATGAAGCTGAGCATTAAGAATCATCTTTGACCTCGCAAATTGCACCATGAAAAACAAAACAACTATCATGATTTCAACTAGATCTTGATTCCCTCCTCAGAGTTGGGAAGTATGTAAAATGGCAAATATTCTGATTGAGCGGGTGGCTTTCCGTTTACGTCTATGTTAATCTAAGGATCCCCATTAAGAAGCACTTGGATGTGCATCTAGTCTTCCTGGGTTCCTGAACATAAAACTACAATATAGACAATGAGAGAGTACAAATCATTAAAAATGTGAAGACAATCGAGCATGCTAAGCAGATACACAAACAACAAGAAATAAGGGTGAGGTGATGATATAGTACAGGCAGTACAATTCTACATTGAATCAGAGGAAACAGGAAAAACAAACAAACTAAAACAAAACACTTAACATACAGTCGCCTATTAAAAGTATTCACCCCATTTAATAGTTTTCCCCTTTTATTGCATGTATAAATGGTATCACGGTCAATATACAAAAAAATTGCAAAAAACCTCTTTAATGTCAACGTGAAAATAGATTTCTACAAAGTAATGTCAATTAATCAAAAATACATAAATAGATGATTGCAAAGGCATTCCCTTTAAATTAACAGACCTGATTCAACAGAGGTCCAGCCAATTGGGGCTAGTAGTGCCACAATTAGTGAAATTGTGAAATGTAGATCACCTGAGTGCAGTGAGTGTGTCTCAAGTGATTGTAGAATAAAGACACCTGTGTCCGGAAGGTCCAGCCATTGGTTTATCAGTATTCCTGCTAAGATTACACTAGGAAGACAAAAGAACACTATAAGCAACTCTGTAAAAAGGTTATTGAGAGGTATAAATCAGGGGATGGATCCAAAAACATTTCCAAGTCACTGAACATCCCTCAGAGTAAGGTTAAATCCATCAATAAGAAATAAAAAGGAATATGGCCACCAAGACACCTATGACTACTCTGAAGGAGTTAAAAGCTTCAGCAGCTGAGACGGGAGAGACCCTGCATACAACATCTGTTCCCCAGGTTCTTCACATGCCAAAGCTTTCATGGTTGAGTGGCAAAGAGAAAGTTACTGTTGAAGAAAGCTCATGAAATCTCAACTAGAGTTCACTCAAAGGCATGTGGGAGACTCCAAGGTCAGCTGGAAGAAGGTTCTTTGGTTTGATGGGACCAAAATTGAGCTTTTTGTCCATCAGACTGGAGATTATCTTTGATGGACACCAAACGCTGCACATCACCACAAACACACCATGCCTGGTAATGGCAGCATCCTGCTGCGGGGATGCTTTTCAGCAGTAGGCCGTGGAAGGCCTGTTAAGGTAGAGGGTAAAATGAATGCAGCAAAATATAGTGATCCTGGAGGACGACCTGATTCATTCCGCAACAGAGCTACGACTTGGGAGAAGATTTATTTTCTAGCAAGACAATGACCCAAAGTGTACAGCAAAAGCTACACAGAAATGGTTTGAAGACAGCAAGGTGCATGTTGTGGAGTGTCTCTGTAAAAGCCCAGACCTTAATCCAACACAGAATTTGTGGCTGGACTTCAGAAGGGCTTTTCACGCCTGATCACCGTGCAAACTGACTGACTGAAACTGGCTTGAGCAGTAAAATCACAGCCTCCAGATGTGCAAGCCTGGTTGAGACCTATCCACACAGACTCAGTGCTGGGACTCAAAGTGGATCTACTAAAACCCGACTTCAAGTGTGTGAATAATCATGCAATCACTTATTTTACTTTACATCTTTTTAATTAATTGACATTACTTTGTTGAAATCTGTTTTCACATTGACATTAAAGAGGTTTTTTTTTTTGCATATTTATTGTTTGACATTTATAAAAGCAATGAAATGGGAAAACAATTAGGGGGGTGGATACTTTTTTCATCTATATTTTTTTAAAGGTTTAAACTGAATGTGTAGGTCACTCCTGCTGCTTAAGTAAAATGTTTAAATAGCCTTACCTCCGTGGCTTATCTGGCGCATGCGCAATGCAACCTGATGAGAGCGAGAAACAGAATGTTCTAGTTCTCGCACGGAAGTCTCGCGCATATTTGGCAGCCACGGAGGCGCAACCAAACGCATCAACAGCGACTGGAGCGACGAGAAGGGAACCGACGGCCCTTTGGCTGAGCTGATTTGGATTTCGGGCGAGAGAAGCGTCGATTCATAACATGACCAGTGGGTATCGACATATATTTTGACTGTAAGACATTCATGTACTTAATTCGATTGCACGTAGTCTGTGGTCGTTGTTTTTTCGCCGTTAGCCTTGGCCACCGCCGACCCGGATTCCGTCTATTTGCTGAAATGGACGTTACCCTTTCTCTCTCTCTCTCTTGTTTTTTTTTTCCTCCACAGAGTTAACGCCAGTGTTGTCTCCGTTCGGTTGTAAACAAATCACCATAGTGGCTGTGCTGTCGGTGTTGTCAGGCTTCCGTGTGGCCACAGTGTGTGCATGTGGCTATTTAGCTGGGTGTTTTTATTGTGTGCGTTGTTGTGCTCGTTCGTCAACATCGACGGGCCACTGGGCCGTTTGGAGTCCAGCTATTAGCCGAAGCCTCGGCCCTCCGGAAAGCCATAACTGGCATTCAAAGCGGATTTTTTTGTGACACCTGGCTGTCAGAAGTGCTCATAATCGTTTTTTGTCCTCAAACGTGGCAGCGCCGTCGTAGCTACCCATTAATTAGCCCACTGGAACGACCGTCCGTGATAATGACGGTCGACGCTGCTCCAGAGCGCCCCCGTGCCACGTCGGCTGCTTTTATACGTTGCACCAATTTTATTCATGCCATCACACCGCCGTGCTAAACAGGAAGCAGCCGTTTGTCATTGTGCATTATTTTTATAACGTCAAACGCTTACGAAGTGCCTTTTTTGTTTGGTATTTTTTTAATTAGAGGTAGGGTTTCGAAGGTGTAGCTGAGGTGTTGGTCTTAAACGTGCTATCGGTTGTGTTACATTGTCGTTTGCTTTCCTTTTTGTCTGACCTGCAGGAGGAAACCAGCGTGAGCTTGCACGCATCAAGAATGCGAAAAAAAGCGGCGACCAGTCCAAAGGGAAAAGGGGCGACGATGGGCTGTCTGCTGCTGCTCGCAAGCAGAGGTAGGCAGCAGTCCGCATGACATTCCAGGAATGGGATCCTCACAAACTTGAGCAATGTACTTTAGCAGCACTGCATGTTTTTTCATGACTTATCATGTAGGGATGTGCAGACTATTACAATCTAGCTGATACTGCAAAATTAACCTTGCTGTACATTTTTGTAAAAGTGCAATACGAGTTGCTTTTACTTGAGAATCTATCCAAGTCCTAATTACTGATGTCACGTATGTGCTTGAAAAGGAGAACATAGTAGTTGCATCTCTGTTTTCTGTGTAACAGTAGAGTCTACCCTAACAAAGTCTCTTTGAACTGCCCTTTCTCTCCCAGGGACGCCGAGATAATGCAACAGAAGCAGAAAAAGGCCGATGGAGATGGGAAAGGAGGCACCAAGACCAAGTAGGCTACAGAATGGCATCGCAGACGAGTTCAAATCAGTGTTTCAATAACATCCCATGTTCAGCATTCTTCCTGATATTTATGAGAATGGGTCTGCCATGTTTGTCTAGACCCAAGAATCTAGGATCCTACATTCTTCCCTATGGCAAATGACATTGCTTGTTGGACTTGTTATTTTTCTCGGTAAAAATTATGTCTGAGCAAGTTAGCGATGGTCCCATGTTGCTACTGCATGCAGAACAGCATCGGTGGTGTAATCGGCAGGAGAGAGACGAACAATTGTTGTGACAAAGCATCCATGTACCAGTTGTGTATTTTTGTACAATAATGTCCCCTGCTGGTTTTAAATAAAGTGTATCTTTTTAGTTCATGCTTGCTTGAGTTACTCTGAATGTTGGTGTTGGAAGACAGTTTATTCACATGATAATCGTGGGAGTTCTGAATGGCACATGTTAACTTTTCAATTATTTTCGTTTCATCTTGTAGAGGCCATCAGTAAATACATTATTTACTATGTTTTTCTGAATTAATTCTGCTATTTAAATCATTTGTATAACATTGAATAACTGCAAATACTAAAATGTAAGTATTTTCCGTAAACAAAAGGTGAATGATAACTGTGATGAAAGCTAAAATATAATTTCACCCAGACATTTGAAAACCCTCCCTGTACATGAATCAATATCTCAATCCTTAAATTTTCTAGAAAGACAGCCTTGCAATTTGCTTTTCTGATGTCTAACACAAATATATGAAAATATTACAATTCCACCAAATAAGGTCACCACTAGTATTATTGAATAATCAAAAATGTCCTTGATCAACTTGCTAGTTTCTATGAAATTATTTAATATAACAACATACTTAATTTAGAGAGCACTTATCAAAAACAAGTACAAAGTGCGGAACAGTTAAATGCCAAAATGACACAAATATACAAGAAGAGCTGAATTAAAAATTTAAAATAAAACCAATAAACAGACATTAGATAAAATCAGGGTATGCTCTCTTTTAAAGGTTTGTTTTTAGATGAGATTAATAAGAAGACACAGTCTGGGACAACCTAATTTCCTCAGGCTGGTCCTTCCAGAGCATCATCTGATTTGTGGATTTACACTTAACAAGAGACAATTAACCTAAAGACACTCAACAAATTGTTTTATTCTGCCTTTAAGAATCCAGGTGTACAACAAATCAAATAAGGCCCGGCAAATGAAGAAATGTTTGCAGTCATTTAACAGAGATTGCCAAGACATTGTGTTTCTGCCTCGCTGCGACAGGATGCAACCGACCCGATGGCTTCATATCATTAAACAGTGGTTTTATCTGTGGAGCAGGTACAGCACAATGTGCTCATGACCTCTTTACGTCAGTCGTGTATCTGAATCTGCAATGTGTGCATACCAGAGAAACGCAGTGGGCTATTACGGGTGCAGTACTATGTGCAGAAAGTCGTGCCAAACTCCTGCAGTACACGAGAAAAAGATCCAGGACGGCAATGAGAAGCCACACAAAGTTAACCGATCATGGGCTGCTCAGAGGAAAAACCCTCCTCATACACAGCACAAACACTGAAGGACATAACTGGTAAGTGCAGTCCCTACACAGTATCCCCTACATATGGATTTTAGCTATATTTCTGTATCCTACTTTCAATAAATAGGCCAAGATATAACATGCTGCCCTCATAACTTGTAGTTAAAGGGAGGATACGTGTGTGTTGTGTAACACTGGAGTCTGCCAAATTCACTGTGATTAGATGAAGTGTGCCAGCAGACGTTACAGTACTTTACAGGCTTAGTGACCACTAGGTGGGAGCACACGACAAGGTATTTTTTTCAACCTTCTTCTGACTGGTTAACATTGGATTTTTTATCAGAATGGTAAAGCATATGAATTGTGTTTGTTAAGCAGTGTGTGCTCTCTTTGCTTCAGACAGCTACAACAACACATATCATGGGTCCAATCATACACACACACACACACACACACACACACACACACACACACACACACACACACACACACACACACACTTGAGCACTGTTATTCCAGAACATTTGACTGTCATCCCTCCAATCAAAGTGCATATTGCTGATATTTTATGGTGCCAGTGAGCTGAAGCTCAGCCTATTTATAGTCAATAAGCTGTGTGTCTACTTACTGAAATCCAGCGGGTTTGTATCCTCAGTTCTCAGATTACAGGGCGTATAATTAAGTCACCAGTTTAGCTTTTTTTTTTTTTTTTTTCCATCTCAGATAGCAGGGGGGTGGGGGGGAGTAGCTGAAGAGCCGAATAGTGATGAGGAACAAACGCAGCATCAGCAAGTTGCCTAAATTCAAGAGAATTCAGACCTTATCCGCCATCATCCGCGATGCCCTGCTCACAGCTTTGGGTAAATCTCACTTAAATTCCAGCATAAGGCCCGACAGACTGAGTGGGTTCTGGCGAGTTTTTCTTAAAAACAGACCAGGGAGGGGAGCTCGGTGGTAATGAGACACAGAACGCAAAAGAAAAAGACGAGAGCCAGCTCATTTAATTAAATTCATACAAGACGCCTCATCTCTTTATGCCTTCTCTGCTGAATTTGTTGAGATAGGAGAAGACTGCATTGTCGTAGCAGGACTGGTGCGCTCCTATTTTACACTGTTAAATAGTCCAGTGTCAAAGGACAAATTGGGGAGACGATGGACAGCAATGTGCTGTAGCTGCTCGGCTTTACATGTGTTAAATACGGCCTCAAATTACCCGCAGTAAAGACAAGCTGTAGTCATTCGCTGTAAGTAAAGTCAAACCGTATACATATCCCCTCGCTCTTCAGAAATCCAGCTTCAGCCACATACTGTGTGCAGACAATGACAAATTAGAACTGCAGCTGATTATTTTCATTGATGATAAATGTGCAGATTATTTTCTGAATTAATTGATGAACTGTAAATGTTTTGTTTTGTCCACAAATTAAAGTTTACTGTCATAGAGAAAAGACATTTAAGAAGCTAGAATCAGAGGACATATTTTTCTTAAAGGTCCCGTGCTCATTTACAGTTTCATACTTTTATTTTGGGTGTAAACTAGAAAATGTTTACATGCTTTAATATTCATCAAACACACATTTTTTTTTTACACTGTCTACTGCTGCTGCACCTCTATTCACCCTCTGCCTGAACGCTACATTTTAGTGCCTGTCTCATTTAAGCCAGTCTGCTCTGATTGGTCAGCTCTCACAGACCCGAGCGGGCACCGCCCGCTGTGTTTCGGCATCAGCTCGGCTGGTGATTCCACACTGGCTGACGGGTGATAACTGCATAGTGTGACATCATAACCGTAGGAAGTCCTGAGTTTTTGAGTACGAGTGTTTACGGGCGCTATAACCCGACCGACTGGACCATCCCAGGGAGGAAGAGAGTCAGAATAAGATTCATGCTAATCCGTCTTAGTTTTAACAATGCTCCTGGCTAATGTTCCTGATTGCAGGAAAAGGAAATGGACAAAATGGGACACAGGCTGGCTGAACAATCAGAGACTGTTGTGCCCACAGGGACCTGTCTCCATCACATCTTGGATCAAGCTGTTGCACTCGACGGGTGGACCGTGTTCTGAGCCGACAGGGCGAGGGAACTACAGCGAGACGAGGAGAGGTGGACTCTGTGTTTACAACATCGATGCTTGGTGCCCACAGGAGGTCAAAGATGATGGACAGAGTTTCCCAGATGTCGATCTGTTGAAACGAAGATGCCAGCCACATTATCATCACCATCTTGTTGCTGCGGTTTACTTTCACCCTGATGCAGATTGAAAAGATGCGCTGTATATTTATAACTGTATGTTCTGTAATTTGTGTCGCATGAGGGTGTTTACAGACTTACATTTTTTTATACAACCCTGTTTTATAATGCGCCTTGTACTTTTTGCCTTGTTTCCTACACTAAACTCAGAAAGGCTTGAGAAGATCATGTCTGTACGACGGTTCAGTAAAGAGAACATCCACAGGTTTGTGTCCCAGCGGCACAGGGAGGTTTTGAGTTAAGACCTGGGGCTTCGACTCACCCTTCCCTCCAAGATCCACTGCTTTACAGCACACAAGATCTGCTTTTAGACATACAACCCCCCTGATTACAAGGTCAGCAGCCAACAGTGGAACACTTCAATTGTATTGAGGAGCCCAGGTGTGAGTCTCTGGATGGCCGCTGCTCGAAAAACAACTAATTTCCCCTGATTATACATCCTCCAGACAGCTGCTGGGATGAATCCTGGTGGCTCAATTAGCAGAGCCTCACACAGTGATAGTATCGTTGTGGGTTTGGGACCTATGTCGCTCTTTCATCATCCCATTTTATCGCCATCTCTATCAAACGTATACTTTAAATCTATTCAATACATCCTGACTTAGCAGCTCGCCAGCCACATGAAATATTGTTTAATTCAGCTCTGAAGAAATATGTGATTATCGTGCTCATTATGTTGTTGATAAATGCAGCCACTGGCGGGGACTCCTCCTGCTTCATTATGCTGAGGGTGAAGGCAGCACGGTGTTTTAATAATGCTTGTTTTCTGTAAAGAAGACATCTTTTAAACAGCGTCGCTGCTGCAGCCGCTTAGATAAAGACTGCACAAAAAATTATGGAGTTCGTAAATCATGTAACTGGTTGATATCCACAGTGTGTACATAATGTCTTATCACAGAAACCGTCCTTTCATCCTGTAAATATGATCCGACAGGAGCTTCATACATCACGTGTAAACTATTAGATTGCTGTTATTCTCCTCAGGTCTGTCCCATGCTGCTGCATCATGACACTATCTAAATTGGATATAAAACTTTTTTTTTATAAAACAAATGTAATTTTAATATCATATGATGCTATAATTCAGAACTGCCACTAAAAGTTTGATAGAGCAGTAAGAAAACACATAGGGGAATATAGATTATATGAGACCTATTCAACTTGCTGGTGGGCTGGACTTTTACATTTATTTATTTCCTGTCTGACCTGTAGAGTGGATTTGAATGTGTTAAAACAGTTCACTTACATTGTTTTCCTCTGCTTTGATTATTAGTTTTCCCAGTTTAGAAAAAAATGTTGTGTAAAGAAAAGTGGAGGGAAACAAATGCACCTTGTTAATGTTAGAAGTAGGTTGTCGGTTTGAGTCTTGTAAATTCCATAAATGCAAATAAGAAAATTAAGAACAATAATGAGTTTTTGCGCCCGTTTCTCTCAAGCAGGGGAATTTTGATGTCATAGAACGGCTTTTTTTTTGTTGCCACGCACCTGAATATTTCTCCAGAAAATCACTATTTAGATTCTCATTTTCATCTAATTATCTAATCTGATAATTTGAATTTGGAACATGTAATTTTCGATGATGTGGACCCATTGTGTTTTCCAGCTGATGGGGGCAGTTTCAGGTCATCTGCAGACTTATTTTTTCAAAGCGAGGGAAAATAAATGTATAATTCAGTGTGTTCAGACTCCTATAGATTAATGCCAGAGGCATTTAAAGACCTTCTGACAGCCTGTAACCTGCCTGTACTCCAAATGGTTCAACAACAGCTCATGAATTTACTTTGGGATGTACTGGGACATGCCTAATAATAATTCTATATACATTTCAAGAGATTGCAAAAAGCTCAATTCTGGGTGAAAACGTTGTAATAACAAATGGGTGAACTATTAGTTAGCTGAAATCATCTGGGCATATAGTTAAAATATATTTAATATTTTAAATCAGTTTCTCCCGTCATTGCATTTTCCAGCTTTTCAAAAATACTTCATTTATCTTTAAAAAATTCTCCTTCTAGATTACCAAATTTAGACACATATGGTTTTCACTGCACAGACAGGGCGTCTGAAAAGTAACGAGTAACTTAAACTGCCAGATACATGTAGTGGAGTAGAAAGTACAATATTTGCCACTGAAATGTGTTGAAGTACATAGTTACATAAAATGGAAATATTCAAGTAAAGTACCTCAAATTTTTCCTTATGTACAATACTTAAGTCAATGTAAGTCACATTCTCAATCTCTTTGATCAGGTTTCAGGTTATTACCAGATGAGTTTAAATCATCATTTCAGTTTTGTTAGCTATAATGTGAATACTCGGGTTTGTATGGAGATGAGATGGCGTGTGACCCGGGAAGTTTGGATCTGGGCTGATTTTGATCCAGTTCCTCTCTTTCATTGCCTGTGGAAAAGGTAAATCTGCTTTTCAGTGTCACCACCAGCAGAGCGTCGCCATGAAACATGCAACGCAATCACAGCTGAAATACAACTCGGCTGTAATTGTTTTCAAGGCTGGGCCAAACAAAAGGCACTTTTCACAGCGCAGTGATTGCTTAATAATGAATGGCAAATTACCGTCTTTGCTCTTCATCAAACGGTCGGTGGCAGCGGATGAGCGGCTGGCGTCGAAAGCAAATAAGATCTGTCGCCGGGGCATCAAAAGAGAGAGGAGATGTCAGGATGTGCAGAGAGAGGAAGAGAGTCAGAGATGGGATGACACAGGGAGGGAGAGAGGTGTGAATGGACAGGCTTCCTTTTGTTTTTTATTAACCCTGAGTCACTCTGAGAGTCCTCTGTACAGTCACTGTCAGCTCGGCCCATGTGACCATGAGAGCTTTCACACACACACACACACACACACACACAAGGGCAGTGTGTGAGGGAAGAGGCCTATTATTCCTGCTGGCAGCTGATCTCTGTCTCAGCAGGGGTGTTAGGACATCAATAATGTGAGATGTATTCACAGTGCAGCGTCCTGTCTGAGCAGAGTTTCCTGCAGAATGTCTTGAGGTCTCAGCACGACTCTCACTCTGGGCTCGTCTCTATTAACATAAACATCGGTGCAAATAAGTTGTAATTACAAATTTCATTTAGGGGATTTAGCAGACGCCTTTGTCCAAAGCAACTTACAGTGACTCTATGTACACTGATGGCGGTGGCTGCCATGCAAGCTGCCAATAAGCACATCAGAAGCAGTTTGGGGTTCAGTATCTTGCCAAAGGATACTTCCATTTGCAGACCAGGGGAATTGAACCAGCAACCTTCCGATAACAAGACCCTGGCTCTACCCCTGAGCACTGAGTAACTTCGCATGCTTGATTCTTGTGAGAAATCTTTGTAAACAGCTGCAAAGTGGTCATCTAAAACAAGACGGAGGCTGATCGTGATGTAGTTTGACAGTGTTATTACAACTGGTGGATGGAGAAAAAAAAGGAGCACCAACTGAAGAGTGTAACATTAAAAATTGGACGGACAGACCGTCAATAGATGTCTGGATGTGAGCGCGGCCATCCGTCATTTCTTTATACAGCTAAGCTGAAGAACTAATTACACCCCAGTGATGTTTCACGGACGTGTTTTCCTTTCACTTCCACGTTCGTCCGCTTATTTTTGATGTGAAGCTTGTTTTTGTTGGTTTTGATTATCAGCCTGAACACAAAGGAGATCCACAGTAACATTTACCTCTTAAAAAGTATATTATCATCTAAAGTCTAAAAACTCTGGATAAGGATATCATTTTACTAATTCTTTCTTATGCATATGTCCTCTGTGGCTCCTATTGTTATTCAGGTATGCACTGCTGTTTTCCTTTCAGTCTCACACATGTTCCCATCATTTTATTTTCATCTTTCCCTCTGAAGTGCAAGCATCCAAACCACGTCTCAAAGGACATTATAGCTGAATCATACTTTTGAGTCCTTGGGTGTTTTAGATTGGGGGAACTAAACACTTTCCGAGAATATTTGGAGTCACTACCAGGGACAACGCGCGAGGTCAGCACAGAGTTTAATCACGTATTTAATCGACTGACGCATCTCACGGTCAACAGCACAGGACAGCATTCTAATAAGACTGTGACTCTAAAGGTTGATGATGAGATTTTTTTGCTTTGTCAGACAGATCTGAAAAGGGAGAAATGGATGATACAGCTTGCGTTCTATTCAGCTATTCACTCCTGTGTAACCTGCCCTCTTTCTACGGCAGGAGTGAATGTTATCCGAATTAGCCCTGATAATTACTACTGAGGACGGGGCGAAAAAAAAAAGGCATGATTCCTCTTAATTCACACTGTCCCAAACAAATTAAGAAAACCAGAAGATGAAAGACCTGTTCTAATAACACTTAAGTCCAGGGAAATGGTATAATTAGGTTATGAAAAAAAATAAAGAAATATTCAGAGGACGCCAAGGACAAGGACTGTATTCAGCTCAGCAGCTTTGTAGAGAGCAGCTACTGACTGACGGTGTCATCAAGTGCCATCTCTACCTTCCTCCTCTTCGCGTCCCTGCTCTCAATCTGCATTTTCTTTGTGTAAAAATCTCTGTGTGTGCACTCAATGTGTGTCCCTATCTCAAAAACCCTTTTCAAACCTGCCAAATAAATGTCGGAGATGTCCTGATCCCCCCGACCTACAGCGCAGCCAGGTCGAACAACACCAGGCAGATCTTGATCCACTGATTGACAGATTGACCTCGGCTCTTTGAGTTTAGTAATTTGAATGTAAGAATGAAGATTTGAAGGTAAGACAGTGAAGAGGACTATATTGAGTGTTCTCCAATAGACTGAGAGAATTTAAACAGCTACTGTGTTGAAAGAGTTAGAGTCTATGTCAAATACAGCTGAAGCTTATCGTGGTGCCCGGAGGATCAACCACAGCTCATTATTTTAAACAAAATCAACCATTTCAAACAAAAAATATCACCATTTACTCAGGACCTCAAAAATACCAAACCTTTGCCTTACTAAGCATTTGTAGGTAGACAATACATGGTTTTATTTGCATACCCTACACAACAGCATGTCACCAGATAATGGTTAAAAGTGACAGGAGGGGTCAAATGTGATAAAGTCATGTTCATATCGTTAGCAAACAAACTAATAAACAATCATTAATATATGTAATAGAAAATAAAAAAGGGTCCCAAACAAGAGCCTGGTGGTACGCCACATGTTACATTAATCAATTTGTTATTAAAGCTGGATAACGGTTTCAGTGATTTCCATGAATCTGTAATCTGTCGTACAAGTTTAATCTCTTAAATGTGGCACGTATGTATCGATATATTTACAGGTTGCTTCCCTGGAAACCGCACGACTGCTTAATGTTTCGTGTCAGTATCTTTGAACGACGAGCTGCAAACCTGTTTTTTTTTTTTGGTCTGTTTTTTAACTCTCAGAAACTGAGATTAACATATGTTCCAGTGAGTATTTGTTTATGAGGCCAGATGGTTGAAATTTATATTCAAAAAACTGCACACTCACTCTGTTCTTTTAAGCACTTTACAGATTCCTGAATGGTCCGACAGCATCTGCCATTATAAGACAACAGCACATTTACGATAATAGATCCTTTTCCCCTCTCTCGGAAGACACCATCTGTAATGTGGCCCTTAATATAATACAGTAAACCGTGAGTCATCAGAACCGGCTGGGTGTTTGGAGACGGTCAGTGTTGGAGGACGCGGAGAGTTGCTCAATTTTGCAGCAGCTGTGGTCATAAACTGACGAAGAAAAAACAAACTGAATGTTCCAGAGAAAATACACTTAATGATACGCAAACATCTTGCGAGAAAGGGCATGAACAGATATTATAGAGAAATAAACTTTATGCTCCTTGATATTCAAGTGGTTGGTGTCGGTGGAGACAGTTTAGAGTGTTTCTTGGGAATTTTTCTCATCACTTTGTTGTTGCGATGTGCTTGTACAACACTTGAAGCTAGCAACAGAGAGACAGACTGGAGAGAAAACCAAACCCAGACTTGACCTGCTCTGCGAATCTCCTCCCCGTCCCCGCTGAGGTGGCAGAGACTCACAGCCTCCAAAAATAAATAAGTATTGATTCGCAAAAAGCTGAAACGTTTATGACAGGGCTGCCCTCTCTGTGTATCCACGATAGTGTGCAGCAGAATTAATATACCGTTTCTGGACGTGAGGAGCTTCAGCCTTTCTCACAGCATCATCTTCAGTGTTGGGTGTAAGACGCTCTCTTATCTCCCATCAAAGCTTTCGATTTTTTTGGTGCGGCACATCGACTGCAGTTTAGTCAAACACGCTTATCAACACTGAGTTAAATCAACAGTACAAACAGATCTAGAACATGAGGAGGAGGTCGGGGCCGCAGCAGTCCACAGCGCTGGCGTGAGCCTATCAGCACAGTAGGACTGACAAGTGTCAGGTTATGAACGGCACATTTCACACCCACATGAATATGTTTGGACGTTACAAGTCAGCGATGGCCTAAATGAAGCAGCTGGTGGCAATCAGCTAATGTGAGCATCACTTCAGTGCTGAAGAATTAAATATGATTAATTTCCAAATTAAATGATTGAGTGATGATGATGAATTTTTTTAAAAACACTTTTCTGAATAATATGATTTATATGTAAATTTACCTAATCACTTAATGAATTGGACTTTTAATTCAGCGATTAATTAATTGATTAAATTACCAATACAGTCTGTATAATAATGGAGGATTACGCATCAATTATTTTTGATAACAGCAATCCAAAGACAAGGAGAGACATTCTTTAAACCATCTGAAGTCCACTGTTGCCTTCTTACCTATAATGAATCTTTCGAAAAATGGATGCAACTGTAACCTTAAAGGGTCAATCCACCAATTGTACACATTATAGTGTGTTTACAGCTCTCGGAGAGCACAACTGCATTGTTAAAAAATAACAATAAAGCCTATTGTTGCTTCAGAGGAAACGGCATGCAATCTGATAAATGACCTCCAGTGAGTCACTCAGCAGTTACCTTGCATTGTGGGTAACGTAGGCCACTCCTATAAGACCGTAGGACTAATTAGGAACGGCTTAATATCAAATGATCAAATTTGATACAGCAGAACCAGATGTTGTCTTTTATTCCAAGCATTCTTCCTCCTTTTCTAGCCACAGTGACCTCACTGGAGGTATTTTTTCAGATAACATACAGCTTCCTCTGGAGCCACAGAAGGCTTTACACTACCCTTTTCACATATGCAGCAAAACTCTCCTGTTAACACACTTTACTTTGTGAAATTGGTGGAGTTACCTTTTAAAGTTACATTAAGCCCATATGCAATTGTTAATAGCCCCACTTTAATCTTTAATCATCTGAAATTATATGCAAATTTGGTATAAAGTTTCTCTCAAGTGATGAAAAAGTTCAGGATCAACTTTGAGCATAAAATGGACTCAGACTTGCATGTGTCAAAACATGTATTTTATTCATTTATCTTAAAAAATTAAAATAAAGTGCTTTTTATGTACAATATAATAAAAACAACAGTCACAATCTCAATGATACAAAAAATACAGTTCACAATGTTTCTTGTACACAACAAATAAAAAAAAAAGAAGGAAATCATGCAGGCAAGACCACATTTGTCTAATAGTTATTCAGTCAAATAAGCTTATGGTGTTCGGTACGCTGAGGCAAAGCTGTTGCTGTGTCTCATGGCTGAGCCGATATGGAGGACTTGAAGCTGTGCTTACTGCAGTTACTACGTCGCGCAGCACAAATGATTAATTACTTCTGTTGTGCCGTTTCTTTGTAGTACGACCCTCAGAACAAAATCCTGAAAAGATGTTGCGATGGATTGCCTACTTAAGCCGTTTTAGGAAAATAGACTGCTGTAGATGTTCTACAAAATGTGTTATAGTCGGCTACATTCATGTCCAGTACAGTATGGTGCATTACTGAGGAGCCACTCAAAATGAAGCATCAGTCACCATGGTAGCATTTGCTTTCTAATAAAAAGCACGTCATCAATAAATATGCATTTTTGACACAGAGTTGACCTTTTTGGCATTGTTAACTATTAAGGTCAAATGGTATTGTAAGTTCAGCGGTTCTACATGAGATTAGGAAGTATTAGTATTATTCTTAGATATTGACCTGTTCAGAAAGATGTTCCCTACGTGCACGGCATCACGTTTGACACAAGCAGCGACTGCAGAATGGTACGTGACTTTGAGAAGCTCCCAGTTGTACTGTTCGCAGGTTGAGTTAACGGTGGCTTGGGTGAAAGCTGTAAATCTACCGTTGACCCGTGTTGAGTTGTGGAGTTGCGTGTGCCCACGGAGGGCTACAATCATGCCAGTCACCACGTTTCTGTTGGTGAGGTCACTGCTGGGTGGTGTACAATGTGGCACATGGCTAAAGGCAGAACAACTTGAGATCTAAAAAGGCATTTTTTTGAAAATATGTCGTGAGGTTGTTCACCAAGCATCTCAAAGCAGGGTATTCAACCACCAGAGAGATGTTTTATAGTCGAGACAATCTGTGGTGACAAACAATGCTCCGCACCAAGGCTTTAAGCATCAGATTTACTCTTGTTATAAATCTCTTGTTTATACTCTGGTTTAATTTGTCAGTCTTTGCTTGCAAGCGAGCAAACAAGATGAGGGGAGCAGGTGGACGTTTTGGGAGATAGACCTATTTCTTTGTTGCCAAGAGTTAGATGAGAAGATTGATACCGCTTTAATGTATGTATGGTGTGAGTCTATAGCAGTTAGCTTAATTTAAGTGATAAAAACAAAAAGCAGTGTGTTTGACAACTCCTTTTTACTTTTAATAATCTAATTCAGCTGCATTTTGTTGGAAGATGCACCCTGTTTCTAATAGCTGGTTAGCTTAGCTTAGCAAAAGACTAGAAACAGCTGGAAAACAGCTAGCCTGCATCTGTCCAAAGGTAACAAAAAATCTATCAAATGCTCACCAATGAAAATATCCAACAATTAACAATTTATCCGTAAATTCAGTAAGTCATTTTGGTTATAATGGAAGTTCTGTGCCGGACTATTTCCTGGAGTGACCACTGATTTCCTGGAAAACCCAAGTTGACGAAGAGACTTCGGGTTGTCAGAGCCAGGTTAGCCGTTTCTGGGATTTCCGGTCTTCATGCTAAGCTAAGCTAAACTACGTGAAGCTAAGTGGTGGTGGCTTCACATTCATACACGAGAGTGGTATCGATCTTTTCGTCTCACTTTCGGCAAGGAGGTGAATAAGACTATCTCCTACAGTATCGAGCTTCCCCATTAATTCAGTATGACGTGAAGATAATTAGAGATCGCTCTCCTGCTTTGACATGCTCGATAAAAACCAGCCCAGGTGCTGAACTAACAGCGCGGTGAGAAATATGCGGTATTTCTGTGCAAGAGTTGAAATGTTTACGCTGAAGTAGGCAGTAAAGCACTACGAAAACAAAATATCAGCAGTGTTCACTCTCTAGTTTCAAGACTATCTCTACAACACATCTTGCACAAGGTCCCTTAAAAACACACAATATTAAGCACAGATACTGTATATACACAACAAAAAAAAAAAACAAAGAAAGAAAGGAAACACTGACCACTGTTGCGCAGTATGCAAGTACTTTGTCAACTTTGTAGCAGTTACATAGCATTTTGTCATCTGCTCAGTGTTCGAAATAGCAAAAATGTTAATTCTGTATGGTATTGGAATATATACGGTAGGCTTACTTGATCAATACAGTGAACTGGTGATTTATTCTAAGACATGTGGTGCCATATTGTCCCTATGGCCGTGTAAATGTTTCTCATTCAGATTTACACAACACTATCGGCTTCCTACATCTTTGGAAAAATCTGCTTGTTAAGTCTCAAAAATCGAAAAGCGAATGTGGGTGCAAGAGTGTCGAGCGCGATGGCTGCACTGGTCCCTGTATTAACTGATTTCTACAAAAAAAAAATCATTTTCCGTAGCAGCCACACCGTCTGTCTCTCAGTAGTTGCATTTCTTAGAAGTCACACTAATTTTGCTGACATGTGCAAACCTGTGAAGTGTTCAAGACCCTGATTACTTGTGCTTTCACATTAACGTCGCCTTGACATCTGAGTGAGTGTGGTGAATGCTATGTATTTGAGAAATGTCACCTGGTGGAGGAGGTTGTATTGAGCTAACTGAGCGAATGCAGTATTCTGAGCGACTACATTACTACGTTGTGCAGCTGCAGGCTGGACGAGAGACCAGTGAATATTATATGTCCACGACAGCGACAGTTGTTATATGTTACTCTGTGACTTTTTCATCCGGAGTCGGTTTATTAGCTCTTAAGGAGAGACACTACAGGTGAGAGTGGAAATTTAAACTTATAGGTATCATCATGAAAGTAATGAGAATTCTTTTTCTTTCTGTCCTATTAAATGTTCAAATGTTTAAATAAGGCTTTATATGATTAAATAGTGTCAATTTGCATACATTTCCATAACAGAAATCTGAACATTGGATAAATCCAGGTCCGAAATTCTTGTTTCATTTTGTTGACAAATGCACAGATGGATTATGGGATATCTATTTTTATCACTCAATACGTTAGAAAACATTGTCAACAGCCATAAATAAACAAAATAGAAAATGTCACCATGTGTTCAGGATAAAATGTTATGTTTCATAAATCAGGCTATGAATGATATAAACAAACCTTTCTGTAAACATCTTCAGAATATTGATAAGAATCAAACTGTAAGGTTTGGTGTAAGTGCTGCTGAAGTGGAGATTTATCGCTCAAAGAAAAAAATTGTCCTTTAAAAAGTGTAATATGTAAGAATTGGCCACCTCTAATCAGAGCAGCAGTGAGTGACCGCTAACGGCTACTAACTGCATTCTGTTTACACACCATGACTGTAGCTACGGTTACCATAGTAGCTCAGTTAGCTGTGCAGCTAGTTGGACAACTGGGGCGACTGTTGGTGTTTAAGCCGCTAGCACAGGAGCATTGTACTGATGACAGACAGAGGTTTTCAGGCGCAGTGCTAACTGGTTAGCATGCTAACATCAGGAGATACCTCACAACAAAGGGTTAGCGTCAAAATCTTTGACATAACATCAAACCTGTTATTTCTTCAAATTCTGTAAACAATAAAGTTTTTAAAAATGTTTCTTACATATTACACTCTTTAAGATATAGATTGTTAAATTATATACTTTTTTAGCCAAAAAAAGGTGAGAAGGGTCAAAATTTACCATATTTCTTAAACTTCCTCAGTTCACTTCCATTAAGATTTTTTGTATTTGTAGTTTTCTGATATTTACTGTTTAAAACAAATAAGGTGATCTAATTAAATATGATAATTAATTTGCGTACATTTCCAGAAAAAATAGCCCAAACTAACAAAACTGAGCAGTGCAGTTTTCACCTGTGTTATCTCCTCTAGGTTTCTATTGTCAGTGCTCGTCAAGCTCAATGTTCTCAAACTAGTTGTGTCCGTGTGATTCAGTGTCTGCTAAGAAGGCATATAACTCCTTTAAGGGTAGCTGAAGGAAAACTGGAATATTTTTTTTCACAACTGTAAGACATGAAGAAACCTCCATGCTGCATCCTTTGGCCCCGGTTCAGATTTCATATACGAAAAGTTGATTATTTTTTACCCAACACAGTCTGACAGGTTCGTTATAGGCTAACAGTCTTAGGGGGAAATCTCCATCCTCGCCCTTCACATTTGTTTATTTTTAGTGCCACGTTACTTGTCTGTGAAACCCACCTCTGGTTTCCTCACCATGTGCTCTTCGACAGTGATCAATGCTAACACAAAGCATGGGAGTGGTCATAACAGAATGGCACTATTGCATTTAGAAAGACAATCAAGTTAGTTCTTTTTTTTTTTTTTTGGCACAGTGCACTTGATGATGTCAGTGCCGCCCTGATCATGGTAGAGGTGTGGACGTCTTCCTTTTGTCTTGGCTCTGTGTATGTTGTTTTTTTTTTCTTTTTCAACAGAACAATGTCAGGTCTCTTTTCATATTCGCCTCGAAAAACAGGACATCTGTGTCAGTTTATGAGCCCATCGTGGTGCCTGCAGGTCAATACTGAAGAACAGGGCTGTCTCAGATGAGCGGAGATGAAGAGCAACGGGCTGCCTAAATTGTCCACGGTGCAGTGATGTGTGAATGAAGCAGACCTTCTTTGAACAACAGCGTACATTCAGGAGGTAAATGTCAATAGTTAGGCCCCGGAGAATAAATTATGATCTTCCTTAAAAGTTGCAGTCCGTTAAATTATTCGTTACGAGGGCTCGATTTATAACCAGGGTGCGGTGTTTTGTCTCCTGGTTTGCCTCATCCTTCGTCGTCTTCGTCCTCGTCCAGTCACAACATTTATTCAGCAAAAGGGAACAAATGTGCTTCTGACTTGCTTCCGTAATGTGTGGATCGTAATGAATAGGCAAAACTTGTACTATAATCTCCTAAACCTGAACTCTTGGTCACCATGAAGCTGTAGCTTGGTTCTAGTGTGCATATTAGCAGAAATGTCGACTTTTCTGCAGAGCATGTGCAAGTTTACACATACTCAGATTGGGCTGGGCAGCATATCATAATGTATTAGTGTATAATCTGTTAAGTGATGGAGCTAATCAATGTTGGATATTGCATACCTAGAGATATACTGTGATAAATACTGATAACGGAAGCAGATCTTCTGATGATTGGTTATTTTCTTCACCATTTTGCCCAGCCCCACACTCACACACATTAGTGGCCATGACAATGACTCAAACAAAGACCGTTAACGATTCTTAGCAGCTGCGACGGGTCATGATCCTCTGCTGCTTCTCTTCCTGCACAATAGGCAGCAAACCGGACCAACCTCTGGCTTCGGAGTGGAAATGGTTAAACAAAAATGACCTCCGCATTGATCACAGAACAAAGATGGCTAAAATAAAAGACGTGCTGTGATGTAGAAGGATGTCGGGGTCTCCTCTCCTTCGCTCGGTGGCCTGTATCCTTCATGGAGATACAGGGTGGAATCTCTTTAGCGAACACTGTGCTCTCATACGATTGAGTCTTTGATCTCGGAGCCTAGCCTCACTCTGGGCCGCGGGCAGGTCGGGGAGTATTCCACATGGCTCTCCTTCACGTTGAGCGGCCGTCTGTCGGAGGCCTCGGAGAAGCTCTTGCTGTTGTCTGGCGAGGACTCGTGGGTGGGCGTGCTGCAGATGTAGTTGTCGTTTAACGTCTGGTAGCCCTTGTGATCAGAAGTGGAGACGGGGATGGTGTTACCGTTCAGGGGTAAACTCTCTGCAGGCTTTCCCACGATCCTCGGCTTCTTCTGCTGCATGTTGGGGCACTCGCCCTGCTTCAGCATGGACTTCATGTGATCTCGGTTCCTGTAGATGACGAACAGGGAGAACACCACCAGGGAGAACGCCAGCAGGGCGCACACCACGATCAGCTCGTTCCAATACGTCTTCGTGTGGACCTGCTCTGACTGGGACTTGCCGGGCAGGATGAGGGTCTCCTCTTGCTCAATGTGCGGCGTGCGTGAGTGACCAATAAGAGTGGTGCTTTCCTGGCGGGGTTCCGCCCTCACACAGTAGTTGGCCAACAGCTGGCGGAAACCCTCCTCCTCCGACCAGCACTCGTAGGTCTCGATCCTGTCGGACTGAGCCACCACCACCAGGTTTCCCTCCGGGGTAGCGTAGAGAAACTGGCTGGCGCTGTCACTGTAGCGCCACCTCCTCTGCGCCAGGTTGGAGCGCAGCTTACAGGGCAGGACTCTGAACGTGTTGGCTGGGATTGTAATGAGCTTACAGTGGGAGCCACCTTTAGAAAAAATAAAGAACAACACGTTTTTTAAGATTTAGGATTCCATGTAATCAATATTCCACCAATTGCAGATAGAATAAGCTTAATTTAAAGGTGTAATACATAAGAATTGGCCACCTGTTAATTCATACTGAACAATAGGGAGCAGCATAACACCAGAGAAACCACCAACTGCTGCTAACTTAAGCTCAAGTTGGTTGGTTAGCTCAGTTAGCCGTGCAGCTAGTGCTCCACTGGCTGACTGACTTGATTGTGAGGTTACTGTTTACTATCCAAACAAAGCAGCTAAGGGGTTGCTACTTGGCATGCTAACTTTAGAAGATATCTCCGCAACATGTTACAAAGACATCTCAACACAGTGTCAAATCTGTTGGTGATATTAGTTCATTTGTCAATGTTTCACACAAATTCTCTCTTATCAAATGGTTAGCTTAGCTTAGCATAATGACTTGGGGGAAACAGCCAGCCTTGTTTTCCCAAAATGTTGAGCTATTCCCTTTAAAGATTTGGTGGATACGTCCTTTGCTCCCAATTCTTATACACTGAACTTTACAATGTGTCATGCCTTCATAACAATCTGCATGTGACGCCTTATGAGCGTGTTGTGGTGTTCACAAGGTGCCTGACAACACTATAATCAAAAGGTGACTTCACACAGAGGTCACACTTACGAGAAGCTGCCGGTCTGAACGATCTGGTGCTGGGAAGTGTCCTGTTACAAATGGCTGATGTATCGGCCTCCTCCACATCCTGCTGCCAGTGACTGAAACAAAACATATCGAACAAAACAACACGGTGAGGGGTCAGCAGCTGTAATGAGAGGCACCGTGTACGAGCGCACGCATTTCTCCCTTCAAGCCTGTCATTTCAAACCTTTGAGTACAGCTTCACCAGCATGATGAAGAGAACAAAGCTCTGTTAAAAGCTACTTGCTGTCACACATGACTATGAGCTTCTGCATGATTATCCCAAGTGTTTGTTTGGTTGCACGTTCATATATTATGCTGCGAAAAACACATTCATTAAAAGGCTGTTCAGGTGAAGTAAGGTGAGGTAACACCAACCTAGCACCTTTTGCTGTTTTTCATTGTGTGAGTACTTTGGGCCTCATGCAAGAACCACTCATGCAAACAGATACATCGGCACATACAAGTTATTCATTCATTTTGATTTTAGCTCTTTATTTTCATATTTTGGCTGAGAAACAGGAAGATCCTCTCGGTAAGACAGCTGCGTACTCCTCTGTTGAGCATAGTGGTGTAAAATCACCTACTACAGGTTGTAATATTCCTTTGTTTAATATCTCCCTGCCTGTCGGGTCATTGCTCATAGCAGTCCTGGACCGCTTAGCTTTAGAAAGAAGTTATTTAGCATCCAAATTCATGTACAACCATAATTATAAAAAATGAAATCTCAAGAACGCGCAGCTTCAGAGAGTTTGTTGAATTCAACTTGAAACATTCTTAAGAGAAGTTGGAATGAGAATATTAAAATGTTCTTGCATATGGTCCAGTGTTTGCTCTTATAAATGTAATGACAATCTACAGTGTTTTTTTTGTAGAAGTAATTAGCCTTTGTTAAACCCCCCATTCTACAAAAGATGGGATGAAGTGTAAAACATAAATAATGCAGAATGTGATGATTTCCTACTCCTTTTTTAAGTTATATTCAATTAAAAACAACACAAAGACGATATATTCAGTGTTTCACTCATCAAATTCATTGATTTTTGTACATTTATGCTGATTCAAAATATGACGCCAGCATCATGTTTTAAAAAAAGTTGGGACAGGAGCATCAAGAGAATGGGAAAGTTGTGTAAAGCTCAAAAGACACAAGAAAACACAGGTCAGAAAGGACTGGACGAGGTTCAGCACTTTGTGAAACACATGATTGTATAAAGGATATTATTACATAGGCTCAGGAACGCTTTGCTAAAACTGTTGTCAAATGTCTGTTTTTATTTACATTTTGCACAGCGCCCCAATATTTTTGTAAGCAGGGGTTGTACCTTCAAAGTAAAATTCAGAGTCTTTCAGAGCAGCTGAGGAATTTGTGGCCCTGTGTGCTCGGTGATCTCTCACCTGTCAGGTGGAGCCATCCTGACGTCCCGACACAGCCGCCCGGTCCAGGCGCAGTAGGGGTCTCTGGACAACACGCACTCTCCGCAGCTCAGGTAGTTGGAGCAGTTGGCCACAGGAACCTCCACCAGCCCGGAGTTGGACGACACAAACAACAGACCCTGCAGGGGAGGAAAAGCCGTGTGTGAGGCCAGTCTCTCGTTAAAGAAGGTGAACGGAGGGCAGAACAGAACAGAAACAGAACTTCTGCTTTGGATTACAGATTTTCTGATTTCAGAAGAGGCAAACGATGCCAAAACAATTAGTTAAGATAAACAGAAGAATCTAACCAAAACAAAGGGCTAACTCAGGCCAGCTGTTCCCTTTTGTGATGTCAGCCAAGTCGTTTGATGAGCTGGGATAAGCTCAGAAACACATGAGAACAAGTGTCTGATACAAAGGCCTCATCTGGATTTTGAACACAGTCACTATGTCTTATTTTGCGGAAATATGATTATCCAGAAATGCATTTTTCACCACGACTGTGACGTTGATCCTCATATGAAGCACATCCCAGTGTTCCCAAAAGCCCCGTCTAAATTTAGCCCATCTTATCTTCCAGTATATTACACTTCCTGGGGATTCTGTCTGTCTCTCATATCCCTATTTGGTGCTCAGAATATACACACCAAACGTATCTTGGATTTAGAATTACATAATCTCAGATAAGATTGCTGTTTGGCTGCTTTGGCCCTGGGAGAGGCCATTATGTAATAAAGACAGAAAGGTAATGAAATTTAGCTCGGGGTAAAATGCCAGAGAGGATCATAAACTCTGCTCCAGACGGTGCTATAACTTACAGGAAAACTCAATGGAATGGTCGCCGCGGAAAGAAAATGTCTGTAACCAGTTTGTGCATCCGGTAAATGTAGCTCTTCCCCCTTTCTTATCACTTAAAAAACAAATTTGAGTGTGAAATGAGTCGAGATTAAATACAATCCGACATAAACCAGAGAGACAATCATCATTATGATGCGTGTTGAGACGACGAGAGTTGTGATTTACCCTCTGAGGATCGAGCTCGATGTGCTGCACAGGCTGAGGCTCGGGAAACAGAATCATCTCCTCGATGATGTGCATCTTATCGTTGGCATTGATGGCCTTATGGAGCTTTCCATCATCTGGAAGACACAGAGGATGAGTGGATGTGACTTATACAGGAGGCGGGGGATTTGTGAGCAAATACAGGCAACAAATCAAACACACTAAAGTATACATACAAAGATATTCCTTTAAAAATTATGGAAACAGCCACAAAATAACCAATAAGTTGGACTGTTGTTGTGTAATGAGCCGTACCTGTTCCGATGAAGAGCACGTCGTAGGCCCTCTCCATGCCTTGGATCTTGTGCACGGCGATCTGTGTGTAGCGCACGCTGCGTTTGAGCAGCAGGGGAGCACTGCGGATCACGCTGTCCATCAGGAAATGGTCCTTGACAAAGTTGAGCACTTTGTCAGGCATGTGCAGGGACGACTGGATACCCATTTGCCGGGCGTGGTTGGTCACGCACTGCGAGGGAGTAAATTAGAATTGAAAAATGAATCTCTGCTTATTCAAGTGGTCCTGAAGATACACAGTGTTTGAACAGAAGCAGTATTATGTCAGCACTTTCAAGTTGCCTAAAACCAAACATTTCATCTAGATTTATGCTATAAATGCAACTGCGAGTTAAACAGGAATTCCCTTTACTCACAGCAATCAATTATTGTAGTTACTTTATTCTGACTTTGTTTAAAATCATGTATATAACAAATAGAGGGGTGCAGATCACCAGAGTGACAGTTAACTGCTGCTAGCAAGAGCTGCCATTAGCTAGCTCGCTCGGTTTGCAATGCAGCTAGCGGTCTGGGAGCTCGGGGAACAGGGTGTTATTGTTTACACTGCTAGCAAACAGGAGCTTTGGAACACAACGGGCTGAGCTAAGCTTGTTAGCATGCTAACTTTAGTAGATGTCTCAGCAACACAATAAAAAGACATCAAAACACCAAAACTGCTATTTCTTCACAATCTGTTGATAATTTTATGTTTTAAGCTAAAATTCTTCCATATGGCCCCTTGTGTGTGTGCACCGTGGTAAAAATTACTAACATTATTACTAATAATAATTAAGTACTTTCAGGGATTTTATTTAAATTCAAGCCTAACCTTGAAAATACAACAGCAAGACTATTTTCCAAACATTCCAGTATTTGTACAAACCCTAAAGAATACAATGAAAATGTAAGCATGACTATGATGTTCGCTTAACGCAAAATGTTTGGGGTCGGGTATCACTGGAAACAAAGACTGAACTGGCTGATAAAGAGGTCTTGAATCTAATATCTACTCATTTTTAAGCTCTTAGGCATTTCTTTTGCTTCTGGGACTCATGAAGAGTTAGGCAGAAAATCAACAAGACAGTGCTTTCGGTTTCTTTCATTAGAGAGGAAAGGGAGAACATCTGCTTCACATCAAGCTCAACCATGAAAAGGCCAGAAATCAGACTAAAGGTCCAGCTGGTTCTGGACTGTATTATACACTGATTGTGTAAAAATGTAAAAAAAAAAAAAACAATCATAAAAATGTGTATTTGGAATTTAAAAAAACAAATATTTCTGTAATTTACATCCGTCATGTGAACTTTCCTCTGACAGAACAGAGCTGGAAGCTACGTGAATGGCCTTGACTGTAAGGTTGAGGTAAAGGTGAGCTGAGGCAAAAGGAGCTGAATTGAATTGTTTGTGACAGGATGTAGTCTGCACCACTCACCGCCCCGGGCCTCGGTTCAGGTACTGGATGGTTGTAGGTGTACCACTGCTGCGTCTCCCTGTTCACCTCTCGGTAGCGCCCGCTGAAGGCTCTCTCCACCTGCGCCATGGTGAAAGCGCACACCGCCGAGCTGCCCGACGCTCCTTTATACCTGTCAACACATATAAAGTTGATATCTTCTCCATACTTCTGTTGCAGTTTAGAAAGTGGAGCGATTTTAAGATTTAGTCTCGCACTTAAAGCGTGTCCGTTTTATTGCAGCGTGTTTCTCTACCCGGTCCATCCTTTTCTGCAGTTCTCATCATTTTACTCAGGGAAAACTGGAGCAGCAACTTCTCACTGGAGAACAGTTGTAGAGTGGGTGCTTGAACGATTTCCATATTAAAACCTTTATTTTGTTGATACATTAATTAGACATTGGGGTTGCATGAGCTTCTGTTAGTGTTTAAGCTCATTACAGCTGCTCTAAATCCAGACGAGCCAAGGAAGAAAAGGCGACTTGCCAAGTCTGAGTGGAGATATTAAATAAAAACTGGCTGGAGGTTGTGTGTGTGAGCTGTGTAGATTCATGTGTCTGTCTGTGTGTTTCTGCATAAACATAAATCAGATTTAATAAAGTGCCTGTGCATCACAAAAACAACGTCTTTGTTTTCTTACCACTGGGAGGTGAAGACGCCGTAGAAGACGGTGCTCTCCCAGCTGTCTCCCATCGGCTTCAGGACAAACATGTCCTGGATGATGTTGAAGGGGAAGCCGTCGTCGGGGAGGGAACACAGGAGCTGCGCCTTCAGGAAGGTGGTCCATTTCTTCTGCAGCACCCGCTCACCGCCTTTATCACCCTGAAAACAGGTCAGGTACATTAGAGTTGCTTACAGAAGATTGTGTGTCTCATTGCAATATTATCTGCACGAGTTTGAACAACAACCGAACATGGCCAAGGTAACAAAACAAAGAGTGAAGGACTGAATGCGTCATGCAGCTGATGAAGATTTTTCACCAACTATTCGTACTTTTGCAACTCTGTGTCTTTAGAGTCTTTAGAGAGGGAGTGGATAACCATTCATGCCAATCAGATTCAGCTCTGGACAACAGACAACAAGTCCAGAAACACAGGAGTGAAGTGGAGACCCCACTCCACCTGATCCACAATAAGCATGACACATTTTTATTGGATGGGGACTTGCCACAATTTACCAGAAAGACAAAAACAAAAAGCCTGTCTCTGCAAGCCTCTCAAATGCTTATTATATCAAAGCTGCAATCCCCCTGCTTGACTTTAGAGGGTGCTGTTGAAGTCAAAGAAAGGAATCTGAGCGAGAACGTGGTTACTGTGACAGTTGTGACTCTATTTTTAGAGAAATAAACTGGACAACTAATCTAAACCAAACAGGATTTCACTGTTTGATTCGACTCCAACCATTTAACTGCAAAGGACATTTTGAGAAAAATGTGTGGCGGACAAATACCAGTTGCTCTTTGAAGAAGAGTGGTTGAAATGGAAAACAGACAATGGTTGGTTATTAATTGCAGCTTTGAAATGAACATCAGTGGTTCACGCCTCACTTCTCCGACGACATACAGAGCAGATGCTTATTCTCCTTTTACACTGTCACAAAATATTCACAAAAACAGTTATCAGATGGGTTTGCTGGGACCAGCAATTATCAAAGAGCTTGTAAACACACACCACATGAAACTCCTCCCAAATACAGCTAGCAAGCTGGAAAACACATGAGGAGCAGCAGCAGCAGGAGGAGGAAGAGGAGGAGGAGGATGAGGAGGAGGAGGAGGAAGGACACAACCAAAACAAATGGTCTCGCCCAATCTCAAGACAGCTTTTTCTGCCTCGGATCCAAACTATCCCGTCAGCAGGGTCTCGAAAACCCCGAACAACTCCTACATAACAGCATGAGGAGTGAATCGCCTTTGAGGAGATAATAAAATGCAAAACTATAACTTCCTCCGTTTCCTCCTCTCTGTTTCTGCTACACACAAACAATCATGTTGCACAACGGTGAGGTAAAACCTCGTGGGACTGATGTTGCAGGCCCTGGGAGCCAATTACCAGGGCTGTGGTAGTAGCCTGTCCACATAATGAGGAGACCACATTCCTGCTCTCTCAGCTGTCCACCGTTGTTGTTGCTGTGCTCCGCTGCGCAGCTCGTACTTTCAATCGACCACTCCCCTCCCCAGATAACTGCCCTCCAAAAATACACTCGCTCATACGTGCGGTTTCAAAACACAACTTTCATCACGTTTGTCCACCTGAGAAGCACCCTCGACAAGAAGTAAAGAAAATGGTGCCACACTGTTCGTAATCGTCCTGCTTTTTTCACAGTCCTTCAGTGTGCACACCTGAATAAACAACCGAAAGAGGGAGTGGAAGAAGGGAGGGGGACAGATGGGAAAGAGGGGGAGGAAAAACAACTCGGAAGCAGAATTACTTGGCAAACCCCCGAGCAAAACAGTAGTTAGGAGGGACACTGCGAAAAAGGCTGAGGAGGCCTTGATTTATCTTATCTTACTAAATGTCTGCGAGGTGAACGAGCTCAGCCAAAATATTTCACGTACTGATATAAAACCACAATTACACATATTTGGCCTTGACCTGGGACATAGAGAAGGAGAAGGGAGTGCATGTTTTCTGTCAGTCTGCAAGAAAAGTGTGTTCTAGGGAGGGGCCTTCGTACTTCGCAGTTACCCAACTCTGATCCGAGTTCAGCCCTTTTCCGCACACTGAAAGGAGAGCACGGGCCGGGCGTGTGTGTGTTCAGACGTGAGACACTATTCTGAGAAACAAAAAGGTGAATATGGAAATGGTGTGGGATGTCAGCCTGAAGCAATTCAGGAAGATATGTTGGAGAGGGACGTGAGGCAGAGACACTGAGAGGTGGACAGGTACACGTCGGCGTTCCGGAAACAACAGGAAGTTAGTTAGCGTGGTTCTGCCTGCTGACTGGGCCCACTCACCGACACAGTCAGCAGCAGCGGCAGCAGCAGGGACACACAGGCAATTAAAGCACTTTTAAGCCTTTAAGACCTGATTGCTGCAATTTGCGTCAAAATTGTACTCCTTCGTCGACTGACTCATAACTCGGTGAAATCGAAACACACAGGCACAATTACCACGGCTTTAGATTCAGTGTGACTCACTGATCCAGAGTATAAACTGTAAGCTTGAGAATAATCAGATGTTTATGATTCCTTCAGTATCCGAGTAATCCAGAGATAACTGTCTTTACATCCATGGGTGCAGCGCAAACAGGAGCTGCTTATAAATAATTTGGCATACTTTAAATGATAGCAAGATTGGGGCAGTGGGTAGAGTTGTAGAAATTCTGCGTGAGGGGGGGACTTCCCTTCCCTGGAGTTTCAGAAAAAGACTGACTTATTTCTAACTCCAAATTAAGAGCCATGTTTCCAGTGCAACAGTCAGTGACACCTATTTTTTTGTACTGAATTTCTACAGTAGTTTTCCTGGAAATGATGAATCATCTGTTTGAAATTTGGTTTAACATGCTTAAATGCTCAAGAAACACATCGGTTTTCATTTAATTCCCCATCTGCCTGAGACGCTCCGTTTTGAGCTCCTGTCCCTTTAAGAACCTCCTCCTGAACACCCCTGTCTGCTCTGATTGGTCACCTCGCACACGCCTGAGCTAGCACCACTCATAGTGTCTCCTGTCAGCTCTGCATATATTATGCAAATGTATGATATGGTGACGCAGTGTGATGTCACAAAGTCACAGAATTAAAGGCGGGACTACTGGCGAGGTGTTTAAGGCACTTCAGGGACAGTTTTTTTCCTTTTACACGCACAGGAACCTATTTGACAGACTGAAGGAAAGGAAAAAAGGAAAAATCATAATAGCAAGAACTAAGAATTGGTCAGCGCTGTGCAACATCAATTCTATCTGGTGTCAGACGATCATTTCTTCGAGTAGAAACTGGACGGTCGGAGGAATTCCTCAGCATCGTCTCAATACATGGTTCTGTTGCCGTTTTTAAGCTGTTCGCGGGTGCATTGTTGAAGAAACCACCTGCATCTCTACTGTACTGCCACAGAGCAGCGGCTGAAAAGATGTCAGTCTGAAGAAGGAGGGCTGCTGCATTCCAGCGAAATAAAGGCGCTCTATAGAGCAGAGCAAGCCATTCTTCTGTCTCTATTGCACAGTTCTTCTGCGGCAACAGCTCGCCTGCTTGCCACAGTCTGGAGGCCTTTTCTGTCAGTGATTTCCATATATAGAACCCAGGAGGTGCTCCGCCGGCTTCGAAAGGTGTCGCAGCACCGAGTGCCACAGCCTAGCAGGACTAAGTCATTAAGCTGTCACTTAAGATTACATGCTGTCCCCACGATTACTCACATTACTGCCTCCATGAACAAGAGGCATCAATCAGGGAGGGATGCTGAGAGCATGTATATCTGGCAGGTTCATAGGCGTTTTAATTGATCCGGTGACAGGTGAAACGGGATAAAGTCTGCTCTTGATTATTCAGGGTGATCGACCCAACTAAACTCTCGGAGGGGAGGAGGGGGGCATGACGTCGGTGGTTTAAATGATGCGAGCGAATTCTGCAGTTGCTACAGTTTGCCTGCAACAAAAAACAGGCCATATAGTAGAGTGGAAAAAGCATTTCATATTGCTGCGAAGCACCCTTGAATACTAATAATGCCTGCAAAGCTCAAAGCGCTGGCGGAGAAAGGCAGGGAGCTGGAGGGATGGACGAGTGCAGCTGACATTGTGAGGGAGATGGAAGGAGAGGGGGAGATGACATTGCAGAGGAAAGGGAGGGAGGGAGGCGTGGTGAGGAGGAGAGGATGATTCAGGCACGGGAAAAACCAAATCTGTTGAAAACATGTTTGCACAGTCGAACAGAAAAAGCGCTTTAACGCACCAGTGACACATTTTCATTGCGTCTGCACCGGCGTGATGTTCAGTTAAATGTGGCCAAACGTGCTTTGACATGGGAGAGTCCCGCCTTGTTTTTGAGGTAATTGTATCAGGGATTATCAAGGGGAAGCTCCAGCCCGCTGCGCCTCTTTACGTTTGCACGGCCCTCTTGTGCAATGACCTCACCCCAACCGTAGGTGTCTTACCTTGCACACGCGAGCGATCCTCGACACAATGGTGTTGTCAAAGAAGTCGAATTCTTTCCCCGCCTCGCTAAAGAAGAAGTAAATCTTGTCGTCGTCTCCCACGGGGTTGCCTATTGGCTGGCTCTCCTCGATGTAAGCCGACCCGACAAAGACGGGATCTGTTTTAAAATAGAGAAACACAAAAGGAAACATGTGGTTAGAGAAAGAGAAAGAGAAAGAGAAAGAGAGAGATAGAGAGAGAGAGAGAGAGAGAGAGAGAGAGATGTTACAATTTTATCGTCAACGCAATGGAACCGTGCTTTCAGTCGCTTTGTGACTTCGTAAATTCGGAGAGAAGTCAGAGATCACACGGCAGAGCTGTGTTTTGAAGTCCATGTGCGCCGTCTGATAGGACTCTCCGTCTGCCTGCATTAGCGGGCCTTGCCTCGCTAATGATCGCTACTTTTTGGAGCTTATCTGCTCTGTTGAGTGCATAATGGGAGATTTGTAGAGCGGGAAAAAAAAGAAACACAGTCCAATCTGATGTGCTTTTTCTTTCTTTTTTTTTTCTTTTTACCTTGCAGCCATTTTAAGGAGTTTTCTGTCTTCAGAGCTGTTCCCTGACCCAAACTCTTGTAAATGACTGGTTCATTCCCTTGGAAGTTGCTGACGGTGCCCGTGTACAATTCACCATCTGGAGGAAAAAGACAAAGATTGCAAAGATTTTAAATAAAGAAGTTAATTTGCTATTAATTAAGCATAATAAACCTCAAATAAATGATGTGCTGGGGGCTTTTTTTTTTAACTGCAACAGATGAAGCCAGTGGTAGTTTAGAGAGAGCGTTTATGAGTGAGGGATTAGACAAATGATGTCCTCCGCTCATATCCAGCTCAATTATTCCCTAATTGCTTGTTAAAGAAGTTGAACACAAACAGCGTCTGTTGGTGTCCGGCTATTTATCAGAAGGGCTGAGGCAGACAAACAACATCAGCAGGCACATCGTGACTCATTACTGAATCAAAGTGGTAGTTAACATCAAAGTATAGCCTCAGAAAAGCCTGAGCCTGTTTTCCCAGCAAGAAGCCACTCATAATCATACCTTTGTCTTTGTCTTTTCCAAATGTTTAAAGTGACACAAAGGGAGAAGTGTGTGTAATTCTACGTACCAACAATGATGGCAGTTGATTTGTACTCTGGATTAAAGGGGCAGCGACTGCGCCCATCTTCCATCACGACCTCGCCCACTTCGTCTCTCTCCAGCGTGAATGTTGACGTGTTCTGGAGACGAGACACAAACAGCAAAAAATGTCCCTCAGGCGCAGTCCAATTAAATTGTACTTACAGTAAAGAGTGAGCTAAAGTGAGCTCAGCCACCTCCAGCTCGCCGACTTTTAGGGAGTCTGGCCACTTTGAACACACAGTAGCTGCGTCTGGAGGCAACGCCGGGTCTTCAGGATACTGTATGTCAACAGCTGCTGTAGTTTATTGTGAGTCAACACCACATGCACCATCCTGCTGCTGTAAATGCTCGCTAATGTTCATTAATCCCTCGTTCAAAACAGTCGCCCAAATGCAACCCTTTAGTACAGTTTAAAGGATGTTTGCTAAAAGCTGCAGTGACCAGCCGTTTCAGGGAATTACTGAGCCTCATTGAAAATTATAATGATACACTTGTAACCCGTTTTTAAAGATTCATGTCGTAATTTCAGGTCAGACAGACTTATGGCTGAGAGAGACAAACAGAGAAGTATCAAAGGATGGATGGACCACCAGAAAAAATACTTTAAATAATTTTTTATTTTTTTTTTATAATGCAATTTTTAATGTCTTTTAAATGAAATGTTTGTTTTTTTAATGTAATTTGTGTGTGCCTGTAAAGCACTTTGAGTTGCCTTGTGTCTGAATTGTGCTATACAAATAAACTTGCCTTGCCTTGCCTTGCCTTAAATATGCCTGTCAGCAGTTTGTATGATGTTTCATCATCAGACTTTACTTTAAACATTTGCTTTCAGACATTATCCACCAAAAGACCACAGTAACTCTCGGTGCCTGTCGCTGGTTAAAATACATTATATATAATATTGTTTGCTCAAGTGTGTATGCCAGTTCTGGTTGTGTAACATTTGTATAATAAAAATCTCATTTGGGTTCTCAAGGAGATTTGTTGTGTCTGAAAAAGTGACATCACTTGAGTAATCTCAGGGTTGGACTGTTTAAACAGAGAGCCGCATCACAAACAGTGGGCAAAAAATGTTGGCGTTAACAGGCAGGGAGGGTCAAACAGGAAGCGCTGGTGCAAGTGTGGATGACGTCTTCTGACCGGCAGTCTTAAATCAACTTACGATGATAGAAAACACTGCAAAGCAGCAAATAGTCATATTCAGTGTGTTTGCTTGATACTTGCTGTAGACTATTAATGATCAAAATGGCAGCAAACTGTTTTCTTCAACTTTGTTTTCTAGTGTAGGATCCAATATCACGGGATTGAACATTCACTTTTTATCAACTTTATCATAAAACAAAAACTGACTTGTGTATATGTACGATTTAGTAATAAAAAAATATGATGAATAGACCGGGCACTTATCTTAATCAGAGAGTCAGCATCTTTCGGGATTATTGGAATATCGTGCTTTTTTTTGTGTGACTGCCAATAAAACACATAAATTCAAAATGCCCTACTTTGGTTCTGATGCAGCCGCCTCTCCGTCTAAAGTCACCACTCAGTGGCACTGCTCAATGTCCCGCCCGTAAACCATTAACATTTCATCCCTTACTGGTTGATTAGCAACTGAAAAGTTATCGGAAAAGGGACATTAGGCCATTTGTCAAGGTAAGACAGCATATGTGATGTCTCATTAGCTTGTTAGACAACAGCTAACGTTAGCATTCAACCACTTCCAAGCTAACATTGCTGTTTGAAAGTGCAACATGACACGACAGAGAAGGCATCGATTAGTTCTGAAATATCAACCCACATCTTGGATACACTGGACAAAATCTAATGTTAATGTACGCTCGGAAGTGGTTGAATGATAACGTTGGCTAACAAGATATCAAATATGTTGTTTTACTTTGAAATATGGCCCGATGCCCTCAAGATTTCCCTTTTCCAAGAACTTTTCAGTTGCTAATCAACTGGTAAGGGATGAAATGTTTGTGGTGCTTTCATTGGTTTATATGACTGACCATCTGAAACACAGCAGCATCAAGTTATCCCAGTATTCAAACTTCCCATCCTGAGCACGACTTATATGAATCCACAAAGTAATTGGCAACTACACTTATCAAATAATGTAGCGGAGAAAAAGAACAATATTTGCCAACAAAATGAAGTGCAGTGGTAGTACAAAGTAGCAGAAAAGGGAAATAATTAAGTGAAGTACAAGTTTCACACTAAGGGTTTCATATTTAAACAAATGCACTGTACATCGGTTCCAAATATTTGTAAACTGTCTCCCTGACACCTAATAATCTGTCGATCACTAAAAAAGACGTATGCTTTCTGTCACATTATCTTCAGCGAGGCTCGGTTCATTGCAAACAGGGACAGTAGATTTTGTGCCAACCACTTCCACTGAAATTGCTTTAATGGGAGACCTCTTTGCAGTCAGTGTAGAGAGGAGGAACAACTACGGTCACCAAGAAAGCCTTTAAATTAAATGTACATATGGGAATGTGAGCATTATATTAAGTGAGAGGCAAAAAAAATGTCTGTGGGCAATTCGCAGCAGGAGTAATAACTCGTTCTATTTAAAGAAGGACAGCACAGAGTGCCTCCATTTCCTGGAAAATCTTCCCATGCTTCATCATTATGACTTGTTGTACTCGGGGCTTGTTTGAATTCATGTCCATCATCTGATTGTTTAGTGTATCTTCTTGGCTTCAGCCTCGTGTAACGCTGCCCGTAAAATCCTCAACAACTGTTTTGAGAACAGCTATAAAAATAAAGCATTTATTAATGTTAATATTATGGGATTCAGAGAGCGTCTGGCCGGTAGGAACGCCCGGGTAACACAGACACACACACACACACACACACACACACACACTTCTGGACTCTGTCAACATGACGAGTGTTCACCCCGACCAACCGGGCTCAGAGTTGGAATCTCGGTTCAGGGCCTAAAGTCCTGCCAAGTCATCTTCAGTCTGCGAAGTCTCTTGTTGTTCTTTCACTCTGACGTCAACGCAGGAGGAGGGAGGGGGTCTGAGTTGTTGAGCCAAGTTGTCGCCAAGCTCGATTGACCCCCCTTCACTGAAATCAATGTCATCCCGCTGCCGGTTACCATCACTCCAGATTTACTCCTCCGCTAGATAAACAGATCTACCGCTTCCCTCTCGCTGGAAAACCACATGGCTCGTGTACCCCCTGTTGACTTGTCTGGCTAAAGTGCCTCAGCAGCGTTTGGTTACGCTTGGATAGCAACAGATCCAATACTGACATGGTGGATAAAAAGAGCTTGATTCCTCAAGAACACCAAAGAAATGCATCTGAATTCAAACGCTGTGCCAGTGAGAGAAGTGGAGAGAAATAAAAATCAGGACTCGGTTGGACTGAGAGGTCATTACTTACGATGTAGGCGCAAATAGGGCTGAAAGCATAAGTGCCACACACGTAGAGATGAGTGCTGTTCAGCCGCAGGAGAATTTTGATGTAATTGAAGCAATCAGTCTGGATGGGGAACAAAGGGAAAAGCAAGTGTGAGGTCTATAAATCCTTAAGAAAATTCTGAGAGACTGATTCTTCTTTTTTAGTCTGTGCCTGAAATACTGCAGCTCTCAGACACAAATACTTCAGTAAACTGTTCGATAGAAACATAAAAATGTTTCCGTCCCAGCATCACACGGCAGTTTCCTGGTGGGCTCTCTGTAATACACAGACCAGCGTTGTACACTGTAGCACAAAGATTAGCAAAGGTTCCTTCTTTGGGAAACAACAGCTGGTATGACAACAAGGTAACAGACAGTGAGAGAGAGAGAGGGAGAGAAAAGAGCAATTCCCTGGCGAGCCTGCACACTTGATGAATCTATTTGTAACTGGTGGAAACGATTGTCAACACAGAAGTCAACGCTCATTTTATCTACTCGGAGACACCACTGAACAACTCAGAGAGGGCAGTCAGGCAAGAGACAGGAAAAAAACACATTTTTCAATATTGTCATTGTCATTATGGAGCTAGTTTCCTGAGGTATGTTCAATAGCGGTGAAAAGGTGCCTCTCACCTCCAGGTTCTTCCCTTTGAAGCTGCATTCTTCTCTTTTTCCTGCAGGAGTGCCCCACGTCAGCTGAGGATGATAAAGAAAACCTTGAATAAGTCATGCAAAATTGATTCTACTGAGAAGTTTCTTCATACATAAATAACTGCTGTGTAGAAAGTAATAAAAATTATGCATCCAGGAACACATGGAGTTAAGTAAGCCCTTAAATGTATACATTTCACAATAATCTAACTCGGATCATTTGCATTTACAAACCACATTGTTGAAGGAGACATATTATTCTCATTTTCTAGGTTCATAACTTTATTTTGTGTGACTACTAGAGCATGTTTTAATGCTTTATTGCTCAAAAAAGCTCTGTTTTAGCGCCTGTCTCTTTAATAAGACCCCCCCCCCCCCCCCCCCCCGAATACCCAGTCTGCTCTGATTGGTCAGCTCACACATGCCTGACACAGCACCACAACAACAGAGCAGTTGTGCTAAATCAATTCTTCAGTGCGTTGGTGTAAATCATGCAAATGTGTGACATGGTGATGTAGTGTGATGTCAAGGAATAAAAGCCGGGTCTACTGACGAGGCGTTTCAGGAGCATTGATTCCTGTGAGAGATTCTGTTGTTGCGAACTTTGACCTTTTAAACTTTCAAGAACCGATATAAAAAATTGAAAAAGCGTAATAAGCCTCCTTCAACTTGGAAAAGAAAAAACAGCAATTCGCTGCATGGTTTCTCCGCCAGCCCACTATTTCATTGCAATTTTCTCCCCATTTGGCATTTCGTTTACTCACGTTCTTCTGCAGCTTGGTCTTGCTGATGTCCGAGAGGCTGAGGGCGAACAGCGCCTCCCTGGCTCCGACGTACAGCATGTCGTCCTCTTGGCTGAGCAGCAAAGATGTGTAATTGAAGACGCCGTCCACAGAAAATCTCTTGGCCGACCTCTCCTTTGCATCTGGGAGACGGCAAGAAAAAAAAACCACAGGCACACACTGGAGATTAGCATCACATAGCAGGACAGAACAGAGAGGGACAGACTGGCACAGAACCTAATCCTGACGCTTAAAGTACAAGAACACACACAAAATGTGATCACAAACACCGAAATAGGTCCCAATTTACAACGCTCTCAATACTGTCAAGCTGTGACGAAGGGAGAAGAACAATTTAGTGCCGGGATTTAAAATGCATGTTGACGAGTGTTCAAGAGCTTCAAATAGATTCCAAACTTTCATCTCATGATCAGAAATAAAACTGTTTTATTCCTGTAATTGGATACAAAATACACGATAAAATGTTTCGTGTGGTGAAGATGCACAAAACACAACACAGATGTTTGAGTTCCACTTGTCATTTCCAACCAGAAAGTTACTGGACATGCTTGAAATAGTAATGCTAGAAAAATACATTAAATTAGAAACTTCAATTGTTATCAGGTGAAAACAAGAAGGGCACTTTATTTTGGAAGGTGAATTGGAGTGATCCTCATTAAAGACAAATGCAAAAAAGAGCTGCCACATCCAGGGAGAGTCCACCAAACCTCAAACTAGGTTGGGGCAATAATTTGTCCTTCTATTGTTATTGTGACATTAGACTATATATTAGTGTTGGGATGATTATGAGACCTATGGAGCCTAATGTTGCATTCATGTGCTCCTCTAAATGACTCACTTCCTGAGTTTGGAAGTCGTTCTTCTAACTTCAAGGTGTGTTCATGTGTGTCAAGTCTCAATGTGGGAGCAACACGGACGCCAAAATAAAGTTCTTTTAACCATCAAAACAACGTTAAAACAGTGTTTGCCATCTTTCAGTGTCATACGATGGCAACTCTGCAACTTGTGTAGAAACTGACTACACGACGTACGAACTTCACCTGAATTTTTCCAGTCTGAGTTTCCATTATTCTGACAACACAAGACGACCGGCAAAAGAAAAAGATATTTTCAACACTAGATGTTGGACGATACCAAACCACTTCCTCGAGCCATGAATGAGAGTGTAGCAGCACTACAGTCCATCAGGGCAACTGCAACACGTTGTTTTCGAGTCTCACAACAACTAAAATTTAACATCTCTATATGAGTGAAAGTGGTGAAGACATGTCTGTGAATCTTATGAATCAATAAGTATTTCACAATAGGTTCCCGATGGTGTTTCAAAATAAAAGCCTTGTTAAAAAATGAAGGGTTTCTGTCCACTAAAAGGCTAAGGTCTTTTAGTTACCTCCTTCTAGCATTATTAAACACACATGTTGAACCTCCTAAAACCACAGCGCATTACCACAAATCAACACACAATAAATTCAACTCCTACAGGACGGTGCTCCAAGGAAATGTGGAAATCTTCTTGGAAGAACAAATCAAGCAGGAAACAAGAACAAGTGGACAGACATCACATTAGATCCAACAACCCAGCACAAACTGCAGGGGTGATTTCCAGTCAGATCAATCCATGGCACAAAAGCTGAGCATCATTTCTGCGCTCCTGGATGGGACTATCCTCTCAGTTCGTCACCCTCTCTGGTGGTGGCGGCCAGCGACTACTGTAGCTCCATGACAACATGTCACATGTGTGCCAGCGAGCCACGTCAACACTTTCCTGTGCTGGCCAGCTCTCTACTGGCAGCGGGGTGAAAGCCTCTTCTACTCAACACCAATCTAAATCACCTTCATTCTGCTGCTCGCCAAACCCTCTTCAGATGGATCTCTTTAACAGTGGGCCCAAAGTCAAATGAGTTACTTTTTCCCCCCACATTTCTCCGTTCCCTGCAGCCTTGAATAGTTCTTGAGATGAGGCACAGATTCAATGTACACATTGCTCCTTTTATAGCATTTCCCTCGGTGTCGCAAACAACCCAGGATCCTCTGCAGTGGCATCAGCAGTGGCTTTTTACTGCTGCTTTCCAATATGAAAGTGGCGTTTCGAGAGGTTGCGATTGATTTTTGTAAGAGGCAGAGAGTCTGACAATTGGTCACAGTGTGATAAACTGCTCAAACAACCCAATAAAAATGGCATCAAATGGTCCAGGAAGTCATGAAAAGTGGGTCATCAGGACCTTCAAGCATCGTCATCCTCAGGGAAACAACAGCTGAGCTGGTGAATGTTATCACTTGGTGTCTATCAACAAGACTAACAGTCCTCTAGAGGTCAACAAAGACATGGGATATGAGCAATCAAATATTTTTGCATCCGTTGCTTACATGCTTCTAGCTCTTCGCAGTTTTTTTTACCATCTATGTAAATGTTTGTCTGTTGCCTTCCATTCCAAACATATTAAAACACACTCAATGTGCTCCTCACGCCAGAGCGCTTGGGGTCACGGACTCCATTTGCTTATCCAAATAAGATTACTGGCTCGTATCTGGAGTCGTCAACACTAATATTTGCTGCAGTTAAACCGTTTATGGCCTTTTCCCTCATGTATAACCATCTGAAACTGAATTCAAATGTAGTCACTTCTGACAATAAAGAAAAGACACTAGCAGTGCGTTTATCCCCAGCACTCCAGGTGGTGCACTGGACCATAATGCAAACGGAGCCAGTAAACAGCAATAAATGTTTACAACCTACGACTTAAACTTTTCAATATGCTCGCAAACAAATGGTTCATCTAACACTCGAGGCTCTTTGGCAGATGATCGTCCTCCCCTTATGGGAGTGAAAGCCAGCTGCGCAAGCCACATCGTGTCCAAAATCAAATCTGAGGCCCTTTTGCAGATCAACAGCCCTCATTCTGTTCAAAACGTGGGGACATCTGGAGTCAATGAAGAGAGGGGCCTGTCATTAAAATCCAGGGAGGGGATTCAAAATATAAAAAAAAGACTTCCTATTGTCATATTTAGGAAGACGTGTATTTCCCCCCTCTGTCCTGAATGACCCATGTGGGGAAGGAAAAACTGGTTTATTTCAAGGTGAATTAAGTCTTTTAAAAATGTTCTAAATGCTCATAAAGAGAGCTATAGTCAGTCCCAGTGGACGCCACCGTTGGCAGACAAAGGAGAGCCGTCTCTCTTCTCAACAGGGGGACGTATCATAGCTTGACTGTCACGGCTCCCCTGAGTTTTGGCCATTCACTGGAACCAAAAACAGCCTTCCCTCGGCATATTAAAACTCTCTGACATAAATCACAGTGACATCCTCTTAGACAGACAATGGAATAACGAGCGGAGGAGAGCACACTCATGAAAGTTTTACTCGGAGAGCAGTCTGGGGCTCCTCCGAGGGAGGGGTTTGAGGTCAGGGCACTGAGTGGGAGTTGTGGTAACCACGAAGATTGGTTTAAGACGATGACCTATGAAGAGACATGCAGACGGAGGGGAGGGAGATGTTATTTTCAAAGCACTCTGGGATGGATTTTTGATAACAGCAGAAGGTCACTCAGTAACGAACGTTAACACTGTGTCAAGTTGCGAAAACTCAAGGCTTTCTCTCTCCGCTTTCCATCTCCGAGGGTTTTTTGGGAGATTTCCTCTGTTTCTGTCCTGTCCGATGCGGCGGATCAGTTGTGTGTTTTGACATGCTTGCGGCAGAATGCCGGGCATCTGTGGGCCATTTCACAGCCAGGCTCCAGGTCCATTCATCACCGGCCTGTTTAATCAGCTGGCTGTCACCAAGCTGGGCCCTCAACCTCTGCTAATGCTCATCACATCACACCTACCATCAATTTGGCTGCTTTATTGTTGTTGCTGACTCGGTTAGTACAACCAATTCAGCCTCGATTCTCCATGGTTGCCTACAAGCTGCAGAATAGGCTGCAAGAGTAATTGGCCAGTGGTCCAAACTAGAGTGCAGTAGCAAAGTTCAAAAGATGAGGATCGAGGACAGCCTACAGCTGAAAGAACAGAGTCTTCACGAAGAACTAACAAACACCCATGAACTGACTGTCTTTCTCCACAGGCACATAACAACCTCTCAGCAATTAGCTGAAATTTAATTTTGGCAGCGTATTCATTGTGTTCATTCACTGCGATGTTCTTTTTTTAATCAGCGGAGGTAAAGATAGAAGGAACAAGTCAGATCACAGAGGATTTCGGAGAGCAGCTGCTGTGTGATCAAAGAAGTGTTTGCTCTGTAGTGAGAGAATCGGACTAATTCTGTGCACACACACAATGAGCAGCAACAAACTTCTTGGATTAAAATGGAGATACACGAGGGGAAAGTCTTGTAACTGTGCCTCAAATCGTCACTGTACTTACTCCACTGATTACTTAGGATTTCTTCCATATGTAAAGTATATAATACTTCTGCCTCTTTGAACTAATTCGGCTAGAATTTACTGAAGCAAATGTTTCAATGTGAATATTGCAATATGTGCAACATGTATTGGCTGAAATAGGTGCTTGTCTACTGGAAGACACAGTTTTTTGAATAACAATCCAAAGAAAGGTAGAAACAGATGAGCATCTGTGTCTTATAAAACCACTTAAACTTGATATGACATCCTAATTTGTGAGCTTTAAAAGGCGGCTAGCAGTTTCCCTCTGTTTTTAGTCTTTATGCTAAGCTAACCCAGCATGGCTGCCGACCATAGCTTAATATATCATGTATACAATGGTACCAATCTATTTATCTAACTAAATATAAATGTAAATATAAGCAAGAGTGCTCTTGAGGGAAGATTCGTAGGAAATGTTTGTGTATCATCATTTGTTTTATCATCACTTGTTTATATTGCTTATTTGTTTTTACTTTAAAAAGGGCACTAAGTGGTTTTGGAAAGAACTCAGAATGTTTATATTTACAATATTAATGAGGTAATACTACAAAATCAGAAATATGTATTTTTTCCATAACTGAGTAAACAGGCCGTTCAAGTCCTCAGAACACTGATTGTTTATATTTGGCGGACCCTGCCAACTGTCTAGCTTCAAAGTAAAACAACCCGACATTGATGAAATGTGTTTTTCAGTTTATTCAGTCGTGAAAACAAAGGAAGTTTGTTTATAAAAATAACAATCATTTAAGATCTTTCTCATCTAACCAAAATGGCTTCCCCAAAACCACACAGTGCACCTTTAAGATTAAAGTACATTTTACATTCACTCCATCAGCGTCGGTTTACCAGATCTCCAAAATAGCACACCAGCGAGATTTTCAGGGCTCTGAATGCCTTCATTCACATCACAGCTGAGTTTGTTCAGTGTGTGCTTACTCACCATTGAGGTAACTAAGATATCATTAGACGGTGCCAGCTTGCAGCCACAGTGTCGCTGAGTAATAAAATACATGCCGGCACTCTGGCAGGCATCATATTTCAGACGAAATGGAGCAGGATCAACCTACTTTTTTCCAAGGGGTTTAATAGTACTCCGAGGGTGGGGCGATTGATTGGCTGCTTGGTAGGCATTCGCCTGCCAAGACACTCCTAAAAGCCCCGACTGTAAACATGCCCCAGATTTACTAAAGCAGCATGAGCCAAGTCACAAGGCGAGGGGGCAACGGGGACAGAGGGGTTCACTTGCAGCCGGGGCAGAGAAAATCCAAAGGAGAGGAGAGTGTAGCACAGCTGATATTAATCTCACACCGAGCTCTGCTTATCTTGCATGCAAGACACAAATTTACAAAAAAATAAATAAAAAAATCTATCCATCTCGGCCCTTCGCCAGCCAAAGCCACACAACCACACACAGCTTCAAGGCTCCCTGTTTGACATGACTTGACAACGGACTGGATAGCGGCCCTGGAGCTCCCTGACAGAGGCCGACACAAGTCACTTCAAGGTCATCACGGCGCTGCTCCTCCTGATATTTGGGCGCAGTGATGGTAATTTATTGGTGGGTGACTACTGGCAACCGAGAGCAGCCCTGCTCTGTGCTGCTGCCGAAGTCCGCCAGCCAAGTCGGCAAAGAAACACTGTTCGTCTGCACAGTCAGAGGACACGGACCTCTGTCGAGGAGACGGGCTGGTTCATGGGAGCTGGGGGCAAACTTGAAAGAGACTTCACAAATATTCTTTCATTTTAATGTGAATGGTGTCCTCAGCGTTGGTTATGAGTGGATTTTATTGTTTCAAAAAGGGTAAATTTGCAAATAAATGCACCGTGAGTAAAATATACAAAACCTGATACAGACAAAGAAAGAGAAAAATGGGGGCAGAGAAAATCACACTTTTACTCAATCAATCGCAGAAGAGACCGTGACACCTACAGTGTCTGTAAGGCTCACACGTGTTGTTTGTAATGACTTGGAATGATGGTGTGGCCTTGCTGCTACATTGTGTGTATACGATGCGTATTGTTCGCGTGTTTGTGAGTGTGCACACATCGCACTGAGAGACGGCTGTACCTTGCAGATAATAAACCAGAGCCTGACGGTGTTGAAGTCCAGTGTTTGCAGTGTGTGAGGATTATGCAGCAAAGAGGTGTTAATGGTGCCACATGGTTACATGTGCAGGCTCAGAATCAGGGCACCAGCAGAACACCATGAGATGAGGGAGCATTTGTAGGAAATGTGGAGCAGTTGGTGTGCGTACTGTAAAAAAAAAAGCCGAAATGCTGAAAAATGTTCCCTTCACCCTCGCGAGAAACGACAACATCGCCTCGGCACAAATGTACCAAGGATGAGGTCAGTGCATGAAGCTCTGCACAACCCTAAAAGCAGAAAACAGAGGGCTGACACAGACATGATGCTCCGCTCTGTAATTATTGGCTCTTAGGTGTCATCCCGATGCACTCTGAATTGGCACGCACCCAACCAACACTCAAAGCAGCGGAGCGACGGAGCGCAGTGGTCTATCTCTGCTGAAAGCTTACAAAATCCTGGCTATTAGCTTAGAGAGACACAGAGAGAGAGAGAGAGAGACGCACTGTGTGGAATCCGAGTGAGTTCTTCAGACACAGATAGCTGTTATAATTTGCCTCACATGCGCAATTCAAAACAGACGTGCCTGTGCTTGTCATGTGTGGCCTGCTTCTCTAAACCTCTCCCTCCCTCTCTCTCTCCCTCCTATAGTCTCTAGGAAAGAGGCTTTTAGATGTCACTGGAATCTGACACACTCAGATTTAGCCATCTTGCTTATCTTTGAGTGCTCATGTGGAATTGAGGCCAAAAAGTAAAACTAAGAAAAGGCAACATGGTTTTAGGGTAAAACTAATGTATCTGGGAAATCACCAAGAGTACATAAAGAAGAATAAAATAAGAATAAAGATATTTTAAAGAGGCGCTATGTTGTTTTGCATATTTTCTCCACACAGAAGTTTCCATCCTTGATGGCAGGGTCCGCCATGCACACATTGGATCGAAGTGCGTTCACTCACAAGGGATTGACAGGAAATGATGATGCAGTGCTGCCATGTAGAAGCTGGATTAAGTTACTGCTAATGCAACATTTCCGACACAGAGTGGCTTTTATTGTGAAGCAATTGAATTAAATTCAACAGTGATCATCAGAAACGCATCAAAATAAAACAAATAAAACAACAACAACAAACATGTGTTGCTTTGTTCTTTGAAATTATCACCGACAACCTCCTGGGGTCAAAATCAACCAGGACTTCAAACGCTTTCTTTTTTTCTTGTAGTTCCTAATATCTTTATATGTACACAGAAAATAACAGGCAGAGAAGATTGGCTTGATGAATGACACAGTATCCGTGGCTCAGCCAAGTGGACTTGAGGAGGAAAAAATGTCATTTTTGTTGGCGCTGGAAACATTCAAATCCAGCTGGCTCGCACACGCCCGCAGATGGTTTCTGCTACAGCTCGAGTCCCATCAAAGTACACTTCCATGCGTCTCTCCTGCCGTTCTCCGGCGTGCACGCTTGTCGATTTTTAGGGCACCGCTGCGGCAGTGTGCAGCGTACTAAGTGCACTCACTTTGGACTGACATGTGTTGAAGGTGGTAAAGTGCTACCGCAGCATGCAGACACAACCCTCCACCCTGAACGTGTGTGTGTGTTTGCGTGCGTTAGTGCACGTGTTTGTGTGTGCACGTCTCTGGAGAGACACTTGATGAAAAGAGCGGGATGGAGTTGAAACTGGAGTCTCTTGCGCTCTTCTCATCCGCCACAAAGTAACTGAGGATGAAGAGTGGTCAAGCACGTGGGATTACGCTCTTTGCTAATGGCTTTTCTTATGCGCACACACACGCACGCACGCACACACCTCTTCACTGTCACATCTATTTCCTGCCGTCATGCTGCTATCAGGACACAAGTAAGCTCAGGGTATCCACACCTGCTGCGTTAGCCTCCATATTTTGGCTCAAAAGGATTAGTCTACCCTCACATGGCCCGATCCAACTCCATCTCTCCGTCAACAGGTGTCGTTCAGATTGATAAAAGGACGACGCTTCCTCTCGTGGAACAATGAGTGCTACACCTGCACGCACAGCAGACCGTCAGCTGTCGTCATTGATCAAGTCTAAACCAGTGTTTTAAGGATCAGAAGGATAAGATTCCTATAAAATGAGACACTTTTACACAGAATACTTGATCTCAGTCTATATAATATATTCAGCCAGGCCTAACAGGGACACACACACATCTCTCTCTCTTTTTACATTCACCCACGAGTAGGAATAAAGAGGCATATGGAGCGTATTAACATACTGGAACGGAATCAGGAAAGTTCAGACTTTTAATGAAAGATACTCGAGTTGACTGCGTTTAACTATTTAAGTTCTGCCTCGACTCAAAAAGTAAAAACCTCAAGTGTTTCCTGAGTGCAATTTATGAGCACACGCTTATTTCTGTTGTGCCGAGATGTTTTAAGATAATACTGGTTTGCGGTAGTGATAAAATGTGGGTGCAGAAAGATTTTATTTAATTTGCCATAATGTTTATCAATTTTGCAGTAACTTATGACAATAATAAGCCAGCATGTAATTCTTCTTAGTGCATCATTACTTCCGCAAAGAAAACGCCCCATCACCACAGCACTGTGTCACTGCTGGAGAAAGCTCCGGCTGCAACAAGTCTCATTCTGGTATAGCGGGAGGAAAAAAAAAACCACCTTGGCTTGGTTGCATGTTTTTGCTCCAATCACAATCATCTTGGGTGGTATCTAACCCAGGATGCAGTATGGGTGCCCCTGCAAAATAGTTTTGGGGGAAACTCATTTTGCACGCCTGGAATCAAAATGGCTAAATCCCTGCCAAAGAAAAGGTAACAGCTGCTAGCTTGTTCACATCCGTGCCGTTGGTAGCGCTACAGTAACTTACCATTTGCCAGCATCTAGGTTGTAGCTTAAAGGTTGTTGTTGTTCAATCGTGAAGGAAAGGGAAAAATTTAACTCTTCATATCAACGGTCTACATCCGGTAAGTCAGACTATACTCTAGCATTAAACATCTGTGGGCTGAAAATTAAAGCCAATGCAGAAGAGCTGCAATTCCTCGAATGGCCACTTGAGGTTGGCTCCAAAAACAAGTCAATTCCCAAGAGAGCCCTTGTTAAAATGCCTTTACTGCATAAATTAACCTTAAAAAAAGAGAGCCAAAAGTGCCACCATGTTTCATTCTACAGCAGAATCCATAGAAACTGACACTTTAATGGGGGCAGAGCCTATTTTGAGCTTGTGACTATATACAGTTTAAGAGCTACACACAGAGAGCATCACAAGGACAGAGGAGACAGACTATGGATGTATAAGAAAAATGAGACAGTTATTTTCCGCAGACTGCCTCCTGACATTGTTACAGTATCGGGGGAAAACACATTATGTGTACATCTTGGACAGACTGATGCATGTACACCTTTGAGCAATCAGTCTTTGTGGATAAACTCAGTTTTGGGAGATCAAATCCTATTTTTGAGGTTATCCAATCCGCCCCAAAATGCAAGAAGTAACTCTGTGAACGGGGTCAAAGTCTCGGATTATCTTCCTGTGAGTGTGGCATGGAAGGTCCATGTGGTAGAAGCAGTGCGTTTGTTCCTCACCTCTATGAATTTAATGGAAAAATTAAGAAAAAGCTTTTTATGACGACAATGTGGACAAATCTGCTGCAAAAGTGTTTGTTTGTGTCATAAAATATAATGTATAAGTTGTCCAGAGTGATTTACAGCCAGCACCACATAAACCACATAAATCTGATCTGCTTCATCACACAATCAAAATAAAACAGTCATCTTTGTGTCACAGTAACTGTAAAACTGAACCTTCCTTGCGTTAATAGTAATGAGGCAAACCACATTTTAGCTGTGGACAACTCCACACTGCACCCCAGCAGACCAAAAAACACCTAATGACTCTCTTTAACCTCACATTCCTCTCTGTCCATCTTAATTAACAGCTACACCATCATTTCCCGCTGCTTGCCATTTTCTTCAAATCAAATGTCCCTGATCGAAATCTGCGAAGACTGAACTTTTCTGTACATTCCCTGGAGCGTGCAAGTGGTGAAGCCATTAAAACGTCTGTAATAGAAGGAGTTGATGTGCTGTAATTACGCTCCATTGTTGCGGCTGTTATGGCGTTATGTGCAGGCACTTGTGAGTGCCACCTCTGCTGGAAGCCACAGACCGCTTTCCTTTCAGGATCAGTGGGCGTGTCCTTGCCGGGTTTTAGGTGGGCATCGGAGCATGTCATGAGTATTTGGGCTGACCCCCCTCTCACCGCCCCTCCTCTTGTTTCTGCACTGCGATCCGCACACTGCCAAGGTCAGTGGATTAGCATGCATGAGAGAAAGAGCACAATATTCGCCAAACGTAAACCAAACGTAAACGGGAAAGGACACTGTGTACACTGAGCAAACACAGCATGCTCGGTAGCTCGGCTTAAAGGGCCATTTTGATTTTTCTTCTCTAAGCCTGTGTGAACGTATTGAGACTGAAAACGTTCCCTTAGGATCCGACTGATTCCTTTGTTTACGTATTCAGCACATTACCTACAAAGCAGGGGTAGAAAACAGTAACTGACAGAGTCTCTGGATGCCAATCAGGATAGTGAGCACATATTTTCAAGATTCAAAACAAAGTTATCTGCGATAAGATACAACACTGACCGTCAGCACATGTATTATACTGTATCTATACTGTCATTTCCATTCATGGGTAAAGAAAAAGGACATGCAGCAGGATATACACGATCTTCAAAAAGGTAATGCTGCATCTCTTAGCATGTAAACACCAGGTTGTGTCATAAAAAAAGACAAAAACATTTTCTTGCCATGTGTTAAATGAGAAGCTTGTTATAAACTTTCTAACCAAGCAAAGCTGATAAAATCAGGCAATGTTTTACATCTGGATTTGTACACACAATAACTTATTTGCTGAAATGTATTACAAAGTAAATGTTTGCACAACCTTGCGACTAAAATACAAAAAAAATCTCTGTCTAGACGAGCACAGTTTCAAAATAACACACTGGAAAAAAGCATTTCTCATGGCCATTCACGTACACTGGACCTGTGGAGGCAGACTTCATACTCTGGTCGTCTGCTCAGCTGCAGAAAATGGTACAAATGAGGCCGAATCTTTTTGCATAAAAGCAAAATAAACATTTTGTCAACAAAACATTGTAAGAAGATGTTTTTGTTTCTCTTTTCCATCTCTGTATCATTAATGTCGTTCTTAATTAATATAATCTTAAGCAATATGACATCTATTCCATCAACGTACAAACATACTCCAAGTCCACATTTGCTAATGATCGTCATAATTTCCAAAAATCTCTGTTTCGCTGACAAGGGTTTCTGAATATCTTCACCCTGGAATGAGCTTTTTCCAAAAGGTCAGATTTACTTGACCTAAAACACCGTTTACATGTATATGAAAGGCCAAAACACATAGACAAGAGTGAGGGGGGCTGAATGTTTGCACTGTAGTGCTAGGATGTGGATCTTGTTACTTTCAGACATCTGGTGAATGTAGTATATTATATCTAACAGATGAGGAGAAGAAGAATTTTGAACTGTTCCTTTAAGAGGATCCAGAATCAAAGAAAAACAGGTTGACACACAGCGCAGTTCATGTACTTGAGTTAGACTTAAATAAAAGAGGATCAAGTGGCTGCCAGACGCTCTAACCAGCTCATTAATATAAACTGTTTAAAGTTTGTGCAGAACTTTAATTTCTTCTTGTTGTTCCAAGCGATAGAAAAATAAAAAAGGAGGAAAAATAAATCATCCCCTCAGCGGATCTCTGGAGAAAGACAGCAACATCCTGCCCGAGAAGTTTCTGATATCTAACAGTGATACATGCCGCATGCTTAACCGATGCTTACTGCTTCAAGTCCCATGATCCTTTGTGCTGCCTCCCTGCACTAGAGCCATAATGAAAAACAGACGAGCTCTCCCACTGCAGAAACCACAAAAACCTCCACTCAGTGCACATGAGAGATTAGCCTGCTCATTAGGAGAGAGGGAAGGAGCGGGAGGAGAGGGAAGGAGGACAAAAAAGAAAAAGGACGCCTTTCCAGGAAAAAAAGGCGGGGTTGAGGCAAGGGTCCTCTCTCTTTTCTTACCAACTCTGCACACCAGAATGGAGGTTTTAAAGGGGTGACCTGCTTTACATGGTTTGTGTGAATGGTGCGGGTTGAATCGAGACTAGTTTCTATACGAAATGTTTAGCATGTGAGTGACGCCGGGACCATGTTTGTGCAAAAGCTGAACTCTTAATGAATAGGTTACAATCAGTGTCAGTGACGTTCTAAATACGATTTTCTACACCATGTTATCAGCTGAAAAGCACGTTGTCTGTCACCACTCCAGCTGAAAGAAACTCAATCACAGGCTGCTGCTGTCAAAATACATGAAATTTAAATTATGAACGCCTGTTGGAGTGAAGCAAAGTGGGGTACAAAATAGAGACATCAGTGGTTTTGCCAAACACTTAGTTGCTGGGAACCAGCCTTGAGCCATTTAACTTGTTTCTCAAAGAACTAAATGGATTAAATTGGCTGAAGTATGTGAAAGGTTCTTCTTGGGTATAAGCGATGCCAGTTTTGAGATGGGTGCATGTGAATTACAGCATTACGCCTCACTGGCGTTGGCTGAGGAGTGAAGGAAACAAGCGTCAGGTAGTTGTTTTCAGAGGAAGGATCTTCAGATTGAGACAGGTAGTGTTTACAGGAGCCAAACACACCCATACACAAGGCTGTACTTTGGTTGCTGCTGGATCAGCATATTTGCCTGGATGAGCAGTGTTGCAAAACAGATGCAAAGACAGGATAAAAAAAAAACTAAAAAAAAACAAAACAGGAAGCTAATTATGAGAAGCAACTTGTTAGCCATGCAGAACTGTATGCTTCCAACGCAGGATATTCAAAATAAAAAGTGTTTAGTGAGCCAGTCGATTTCCCTGTGAGCTGCATCCAAACAGCGACCTTATTTCTCTTCTCCCTCATTTGTCATAAGCTCCCATAATGCATCAATCAATTGCCGAAAAGCTGTTAGCTGCACAAAATAGCAAACAACGGCACCATGTATTTGCATTATAAAAGCCTAATCCACAGTTGTTATTATAATACGCAGTGCTGCGGTGTGAAGTAATTACATTCAGTGATGAAGTCAGGTGCAAAAAGGTCTCCCATTCAATCAGCAGATTCACCAGGAGACGCATTAAGTTTATATTCCTGAGATAATTGTTGGACAATACCGAAGGCTCAATCAGTAGCAGAAGGAGGGAAGGACCGAGGGCTTCTGACAGCACAAAGCCCCGTTCTGTAAGTGCTGCAGAACACTTTCTACCGCCCCAAAATTGTTGAACTTGAAGAGTTGCATGTTAAGCCACGCATATTTCACCCGGTTCTGTCAACGCCCGGGGTGAAAAAAACAACACAAATATTATGCAAAGTGACATCTAATCTTAGCAAAAAAAAATAACCAGAGGGAAAACAAACTTATAATTGCATGTGTTTATGAAAAGTGGTGTTTGTTGAGTGGCCCGTCTTTGACGCTGGCACGCGTGAATCTGGGCCTGCAGGCACTTGTGGTCTTCGTCATGTCTGTGTCGGTTCCAGACTGCTGCAGGGGGGCTGCTTCATTACACAAAAACGTCTAGCTGTTGGTTCTCTCAGTTCACCGTCTAAATTGTATTACTTTGTGAGGTTGACTGAAATTACAACTGGCGTAGCAGATTTCTAAGCTGTAGCTAGCTTAATGTGGCTTCATTTCTGTGTAGATGCTCATCTTAAACACTTGGATAAGCAAGACAGAGGTCAGATTTGTGCTTCATTGTTCTGAATTTTTTTAAGAAGCATGTTTTACTTTTAATGAGAAAAGAAAGATGAAGGTTGCATGCAGCTTCAGCACATGATTGGACGCTGTATTGGGGGAGGGGGTTAGAGAAACTGTAATAACACTGGTATTATATGTAGCAAAGCATACAAAACCATGTCAGGTAATTATTTTTGACTTACTGTAAGGGAAACTGATGCGTGGTGTGACATCATCCTCAGTGGCCATCAGCGATTGGAGGCAGCAGGCCAATAGCAGCGCAGCAGCCAGAAGAGAGTGGACCGTCGCAGCTAATGTCCACATGGTTGCCTGATCCTCTCACACAGTCGTACACAAAAGCACAGTTTGTTTTCAAGATTCCCTGGAACTCATTAAGCTCCTCTCGACTCCGCAGAGCTTTATTTTCTCACTCCCATCTTCCTGTTGGGGGAGTGAACGTGTCCTTGACTTGATTCTTGTACTCCCAGTGGTCCTTACACGCGGTTAGCAAGACACTTAGCACAGAGAAGAGGAGTTCTTCCTGGATTTAAAGGCTGTTTGTTGTCATCTACTCATAGTGCTCGACGCTGGATCAGCGTTAAGCTCCGACCTGTGGCCATTTAGTAAAAGTCATTCCAAGATCTGTGGAGAGAAGAGAGAGAAGTTGTTCCTTTATGTTGGATCCAAGAACACGTTAAAAGAAAGATGAAACGCCAGCTAGAGTAACAGATCCATATCCAACTTCTGACGCTATAACCAACAACTATGAAAGCAAAAGGACTGATAGATTTAGTGGTTCACTCTGGGGGGATGGTGTGTTGTTTTTTGTTTTTTTTATTGCAAACAACAAATCAACAATTCAAGAGTTAAGGTGTTAATCAGCTTCGAAAGCAGAACAATGGCGTCACCCAAAAATCACCCGCTGCGTCTCTTTGTCCTGAGATTTTAATATTGAACTGTAGAGCGCTGATGGCTTCAGCTAAAGCCTTGGTGACAAAAACAAATATTTATGCTCCTCCCGTTTGCTTTTTCACCACACTGCCAAAGAAAAACTCAACTAATCATTCGTCAGACCACCAGACAGCGAACACGAACACACAGAACGTGTGGTAGCTTCAAGGGTTTCATAAACTTTTTAAATGCAAGTGAATGTCCAATTTGCACAGCAGCCCACAGAGTCTGCCAGATAAAACGCATGTTGGACTTTTTATTTTAAATCCCTGTATTTAATTATGCTGTCATCAACAATCGGTGAGAGCTCCCCGGGAAGATATTATGGCAGCTTGGCTCTAATTCTGTGGCTATGTGGAGAAGTAAATGAAAGAACAGTGACTCCCAAGACAACTCTGTAATTTGTCTCAAAGAGGCGCAATGAACACATCTGCTCTTTGACTTTTATTGCCTACAGTGTGAGTGAGCAGATAAGGTGCCTGTTATGTTATGTTCAGATTCTTTAATAAGGGTGTCTTTCTTCCTTGGAAGACACTTGAAATAGGTACTTCCGCCGTCTGATTCATCGCTCTTGGCTGAAACAAACACAAGCGATTCAGATATATGATACAAAAAAAAAATGGAAACATGTGTTTTAGTAGCACTTAAGCGGCCATAACACATTTCTATAACACTCAGAGGTGGTGGAAACAAGCTGTAACACCAACGCGGACCTTTTATGTCTGTTTGGTGAACCTGTTACACATCATGCTGCTGATACAAAGCTACATTAGCATTAATATTGAGCGACATTTATGATCCTTTTAGCTCTATTTTGGGTCTCCACCAACACCTGAGGGATATATCTGAGCTACTAAAGGACGCATTCATCAGCTAGTTGCTAAATTTGCATGTCTGCTGTTTATTACTGAGGTTTTTTGAATGAACACAGCTGACTAGTGTGGCCACAAAGGATCCTGTGTGAGTGACCAAAACAGTGAAGTTGTACCAGAAAACCCCCCCCCCCCCCAAAAAAGTAAAGTATAGCTGAGGAATTGAGTCTGATTGGCACTTTTCACAGAACACAGTTGTCTGATCCTGTGTGATCATAAAAGTATTGATTATTTCTGCTTTGAAACATACTTTGACTTCAGATTAAATGCGAAGGTGAACAAACAAAAGGAAAATAATTAAAATAAAAACATTAAAAGCAGTACCAAAGCTAAAATTGTCAGTGTAGCATGTTAGTATGCCAACAACGGCGAACACTAAAAACAAAGTACAGCTGCAGCTGATGGATATCAAAATGTATCCTGAGGGGGACGTAAATGTCAAACAAGAGAGCAAACTGTCTCTTTATTCTTGTGATTTTGCCAACATCCTGAAAAAAGTACAGACACCAACGTCAGTAAACACAGCGAGGCCTGTTCCTGTCACAGAACAGAACTCACCGCTCCTTATTGCCTGACAGCGCTGGATGTCTCCCCCCACCTCCGAGCTCCAACATAGGTGGTGACGTTTAGAGAGTAAACACTGGAGAGCACATGGCGTCTCTGGTTGAGAGCTTGCGTCACTGCAACAACTCCCAGAAGACCTCGTTCAAATATTTATGGGAGCTAATAAATCCGACAACAGTACAAGACAACTGGGGGTCAGTTAGTGGCCCCTGGTTGTCAGCTGAGACAATTCCCTGCTGGGGAATACCGTTTCAAAAAACTTTGGACCAGCCGGGACATACTGCAGCAGAATCAACAGATTTACAACACTGTCTCCTCGCTACCTACTGGCTGCAAAGACTGGACCAGTTGGCTGACAGACTTACCGACTGGCACCAGGAAAATTAGCAGCTTGCTGATTGAAGGACATGTTGAGAGGTTGGCAGATTGTAGTTACTGGTCATTCATCTTGCATAATAACTGGGTATAACTGGCATTTTTGTAGGTAAGTGGACGGTCATCTGTCTCACCTTTAAAATGGCAAAACAGATTCCTGTAGTTTTACTGTAAAACCTTTTCCCCTCATTTTTCGCATCTGTGCCTCGCTGTCACACCCGTCTCCGTCCTTCCATGGGGTCTCAACCAGTGAAACAATACATCTGTGTCACTCGTCACTTCGCTACCAGCCTGCTTTGGGTCCCTGCTGCTCCACTGAAGCTAGCTGAGTCACTGGGGGCCGAAACACGCGTTCCTGATCCTGTAACATCCCCCACCCTCTTCGTCTGGTCCTTTTCATGCCTGCTGAGACTGCAACAACAAGCATGGCAGCCCTGCATGTGTCACACACCCCAGGTCTCCATGTTCCCGGGGCATATCCTTATATAACTCCAGAGGTCTTTTAAATTTTAATGAAAAGAGAGGGGTGCTGTACGGGAGGGTTTCCTGGCACTCTGAGAAATTGGGAAACTTCTTTTTTGGCTTGTTAACTCCCTCGCAGATTACTTCGGTGAACACAAACATTGTTGTGCACATTGTCGAGAAAAGAGGTTATACGTAGTAACACCAGATCATAATATTGATTGAGTATTAAAGGACACATCAGTTGTTATTGCCTTGCTATTTTTTGTGTCTAAATTTTTCTTTTAAAATATCTTTATCTCTGATCAATATCAAATGAGACCTATTATACTTTCTTTATACATGCTAAAGATCTTGAAAATTAAAAAGCCGAAAGTCTGCATCAACCAGAGCTCCTCTCTCTCCAACGCTGCTCCTTAAACGCCTCATCAGTAGTCACCCCCCCCCCCCCCTTTAATTCTGTGACTTTGTGACATCACACTATGTCACCATGTCACGTTTTGTGTGCTTAATTTATGCCTATATTCACATTACAAGTAAAGCTAGCTAGAACCCAAAAACATGACCAGTCACATTGTGTACCAGGCTCAGGCATGTGTGAGCTGACCAATCAGAGGAGGGTATTGGCGAGGAGGGGCTTTAAAGAGACAGGAGCTTAAACAGAGTGTCTCAGACAGAGGATGAATACAGTTCTTGAGCAATAAAGACTGTGAATCTATTCTAGTAAACCAAAATAAAATGATGAATCTGAGACTGAGCATAATACGTCTCCTTTAAAACAGGAGCACCAGGTGTGGTTGATGATTAGTAAACTTTAATCCCTTTTGGTTATTTTATGCCTCAGTGTTTTCGTATTTGAACATTTCTCTCTGGTGCCCCCCACCCCCAGCGAAATAGCATACGTTAAAGCAAAAACAACAAGTTGGTGAGCTTAGTCATAAATGGGCTTAAGTCAATATGAAGAGGCCCCTCCAGCAGTCTGGGAAACTTAAAGTATCTGGAGAATCCAAAATACAGGATGAGTCATGGATGTGCTGTCTCAAATCTTCAGTACAGCACCTCAGAAATACAAGATGGATGTTCCAAACCCCGGAGGCAGATCTGCTGAGGCTTAGCAAGGGCAGGAAGGGCAAGTAAACGACATAATGACACACTTGTCCTGTTTTCTCTTACATATTTTTGTTGCTATTCCGCCATGTCAACATTACATGCATTTTAGTCAAATTAATCAGGCAGTGTCCCAATTCACTCTGAAGAACAATGAAGCATGGATCTGAGGGAACAGTATTAAATATTAATAAGCATTAAATCATATTTGACAGCAAGTACTCCACCAAAGAAAGTGATCTTATTAGAGGCAACTATTACAGGACTTATAGGATTAGAGCTCTGTTCAACTGGAGCTGTTGCAGTACAGGCGACCCGCTACGCTCAGTGCCACAGGACCCATCTGCTCATCTAGGAGAGGGTCTGCCGCTCCTTGTATCTATGAAGGGTGAATCTGGTGCCATATTGCTTAAAGCAACAGATTCATTAACCTTTCAAACCTCCCTCGAGGCTCCCCATTAATACCTGCATCTGTTGAGAGGGAGAAAAGGATGTGACAGACACGTTGGACGATACACTCGGCCAGGTCACGGCAAGTTCACTGAATGGGGAGCAGCATGAATGCTAACCATTTGGCTAGCTTTGTATAAACGTCTGGGCTTTGTGCTCGACAAGAAGCTCCCAATAAGTCATCTCTGCAAAGTGACTTGTCTCTCATTTAGTCTTTGGCACAGGCTGAGGCACTTATGGAGATAATCAGCGGCCGGGCAGGACCCTGTGATGAGAGCGCGATCACAGAGCTCGACATGAGGCTAGATTAGGCCGCCGTCCAATCCATTAACAGTATCATGAGTACATCTAAGTCCAAAGTGAAAGAGAACTGTAATTTGCATTATTCCGTGCAGCTGCAATCAAGTTTTAAACTTCGGTGTCTCAGTTTTTTGCCAGGTTTAAAGGTGACCTTGTTAGACTGCAACTACTGCTTCTGACACATATTCCAAAAAAGAGAAACAACAACAAGCCTAATCATTTTCGGAGGGTAAATAACATCCGTCCTTGTCTGACACTAACATTTAAGTTGATTTTTTTTTTTTTTCACGTTCTGACCCTAAAAACAACACAGCCCCTTGGGTGCAGATTGCTATTCAGGGAGATTTATGGAGCCATTATGTTGGGCAGAAAAGACCTCAGTAGGTGACTGACAATCAGAGACTCCATGCTGTGTCTGCCATTATAACTCTCACTTATAGCAGTCTGCTTTGCTGAGCGAGCAGTGCATGATTGGTTTAAAGTCAAGCAGGGGGATGGTGGGGGGAGGGTATGCCATGTTGCCTCAAAAACCAATAGCTGGCTATTCACTGACTGTGAAATGAGTGTTAATTTATCGCCAGGAAAAAGCTGTAAAAACCAATTATCTGAAGTATAATTTTAATAACATTAACTTGTTAAATACCCCCTGTCCAATAACTTACACCAGAGTAAGAGCTTTTAACTAAATCTGGATTCACTGGTACATAAAATATTAAACACAGAGATAAAAATGTAATCAAATACTCGTAACATACTTCACATGATCACTTTTCTAATTACTCAAAAGCGCTAGTTAATATCTCACCACAGTACTTTTGTTACCGAGCACAGCTCCCTCTTGGAAGTCTTTTAACAACTCTGAAGCCCCACACCAACCAGATATCCTCTATATTCAACATTTATTGGAATGAACAACCAGACATTGCAGTTCAACATGCAGCCACTGAGGTGTTCATTTTGAGGGAGTCTCTGTTCTGATCATCACCAGCTGGCAAGTCCAACTCAAACTGAGGGTACATATCGTTTTTAAGCAAGCTAAGATGAGACCTGTAACCCAAATGTGGAGTTACATGGAGTCACATTCCTTCTCTTTTGGTCGATGCCAATTGTCTAATTGTCTCCTTACACCTTTAGCCAACGAACACATCCTGGACGAATCTCTCCACTCAACACAAAGAGAACCAATACCAAGCTACGATCCCCCACTTGTGAATCTGCATTTAACACTGTAATGTAGTAAACTATGGTCAGGAGGCCACATAGAGCTGCTTATATGTTGTCAACAGAATCTATAAAAACTTTCAGTGATATTTGTACCAGGTGCGACAACCAGCATCTTCAACTTCGGAATAAAAAGGGGCAGCAAAATCCAAACGTACTTTTTCTGATCACATTCAGAGCGTTAGCCGACAAAGGTTGAACAATCTGCCCATAGTGCTGGTGGTGAGCCTCTCTTGTTAGCTTGTTTCCTGCACAATATTGCACGTTTGCAGCCCCATGCGTTCACAGCTTTGATTAAAAGATGCACCGAGAGTGCACATCCTCTGCCAGATTCATACAGATCCAGCATCTACATGTACGATCAAACTGCAAAGGATGCAACGTAATTAGCATGTGTGCCAAACATGCTACACGGTACATATTAATGCATCTTCTCATTTGATATACTGGCAAACTTTACTGCTTTGATAAAATACAGTCCATTTGATAAATAACTCATAAATTGATGATTGAGAACAAGAACACGTGCCCTTACTCCATGAACCAACTTTAAAGCTTCTGAATCCTTTTGAGTGGATTTCTCCAGCAGGGTCGGAGGGAAAAGTACTGTTATTTTCATACTATGAGGTACAACACTATGATGCCTTCTGTAAATATGCGCCCCGTACTTCCTCTCACCCAGCCCACCTGGGGACGGGACGGGGGGGAAGTAGAGAGAAAGGTTTCAGCTGAGCAGACTGCTCCCAGCGCCAAGAAAGCAGACTCCTAAATAAATCACGACCGGGTTAAAAATAAACTGTGAAGTCGTGGGTACGTCTACACAGGCACAAAAGTGGCTCACTGCTTTCTTAAGACTGTACAGCAGCTCGTAGGTAATACGTACATCAAAGACAAATCTGCATGATGTGATCTCACAGAGGCCTTTGAGTTGTTTTAAATATGGACGACCTCGTCATAACTCACAACAAGCTCAACACAGGTCTTCACATCCAGATATTGTTATTACTTCTCAAAGAAAATTCATATAGAGTAGGAAATTGAATGTAAACTTTTCAAAGACTGATTTTATAAATGTCAAGTTAAGGAATAAGTTGGACATGCTTTCACTTATTCCTCACACACAAATACAAAGCAGAAACCCCAGAGAGAAAAATGTTCTTATATCGTCTCTCCAATATCATTTCTGCCCTGCAGGTAACATGATTTTTTGTTGGCTCTGAAACCAACCGAGGCCTCCGTGTCAGAACTCAACAGAAGAGACTTTAACCCGGGATAAAAAAAAAAAAAAAAAAACCTTTACGCACGCTCCAACTTTTTGCTCCGTAATATGGGACAGCTGCACACTGACGATTCAAGATTGTGACGCCTGAAGGCAACCGTCCTCTGAAAGAGACAAAATTGTGCAAGTGCTGCGAAAAACACAGAAGCGACTTCTAATCAAGAGCCATTGATTTAACTCATCACCTCCACTTCCTCCATGCAAATTTGTTTGTCTTAATGATAGCAGGCAGCTGATAATGTCTATGTTGCAACAGCAATCTGGCACTTTTTCAATCCTTTACGAAAACTGTGTAAAAAAAAAAAAAGACGTAGAGAAGTATAAATATGTATACTTGTATGTTTATGCATGTTTTTCCTGTTTATCTTCTTTTTTCTAAGATGGAAATCAGCAGCTCAGAAACGACGTGACAGATTTCAGACCGGCTGTGTACTCAGATCTGAATACATCCATAAAAACCTTTTATTTTGTTAAAATGACCGACTTGTGAATGTGATTTTGAATGTTTTCTAGATTTAGTGTCCTGTCAAATATGGTTAAAATCTTAAGAAAGTAAGAAAGAGAAAGAATTTCCCATCTTACAACCATGGGCATCATCTCCTGGACACATCATCATCCGTCACTCTCAGTTTACTTCATGGTTCTACGAAAGTCTCTGAGAATTGAAACAGACATCGTTTACTGAATCTCTGATTTACATGTGTGATCCCAGAGTGAAAATAACAGGATACTGACTTTTCCGGCATGTATTATTAATTATTCATAGAATCCTCTTTTCATCGATGGCTGGCTGTAACGCATCCTGCTGCGGTTTGTCCCTGATGCATTCGACTACACAACGATGACGACTTTCAAAGAACTTAATAAGAGAAAAACGCTGTAGAGCAAGTTAGTTTTTCACTCAAGGGACATCAGACTTACTATGAATCTAAAGGCAGTTCAGGACATGAAGCAGGCATTTCCCATGACCCCAGAATGACTCACTCACTGATGGTTCAAACTGCCATCGGCTAAAAAATAAATATGGATCAAAGACTCTATCAGAGCAAACACACACAGAGTGCTAACTAAACTAGAAAGCACTCAGTGATGGCATGATCTGCTGCACATCACTCCAAATGTTTGATTTTTAGTTGTAGATAATGCTATTGAAGATATCGATCAGTACATTAACACGCACAAAAATAACAATGTTCATTAAGATTTAATAGGGATTTTATAGGGATCACAGGAAAATAACTTTCAAGGTGTGATTGGATCCAGAAAGATGCATCGCCTCTTGGATAATAACGGGATTATGTTGAATTTAAAGTGCATGATGGAAATATTGCTTAAACACTGAAGCATTCGTTGCTAGCCATTATTGGACAGAATCTGGAGGAATAATGAGTTAATCGAGGTATGTTTGGATATCAATCTTAATGAGAGTGAGATAACCTGGTTGAGTTGTGACACAGCAATAATTAAATCCGCTCATAATTAAGTTGTAATCAGTTATTTATCTGGACATTAAAAGGGCACTATGTGATTTTAGAGAAGAAATTCAAACTTCAAACTGAATGAACAAGCTGTATAAACAAAGTAAAACAGTATGAAACTTTGCTGTCCTTTAAGATCAGTTTGTTATTCGGTTGATTCAGTCATGAAAACAAAGAGAGTTTGTGTGTTTAGTTTGTGCAGGCATAAAAAAATCATTCGTTGCATCTATTCCATCTTATTTCTTTTCCCCCCAAAACTACGTAGCGCTCCTTTATATAAGCCCTAATTGGCTTTGCATGACACTAAGCTCCCAGACAAGCCTGTGCTTATTGTCTGATTACTTGCACCATTTCCATGATCCCATCGCGCCAATGTCTCTGATTCAAAGGAATTCATTGAAAAGCAGCGACGAACATCCCCTCGTGTTATCATTTTTAAGTTATTACGGGGACTTGTCTCTCGGCGACAACGATCCCAACATGCTGCACACAGGCAGCGCTGAAACGAGGAGCCCAGAGCGCGGTGTGACACCACTTTAAGTGAGATCCGAAAGCTCGAATAGGCTCTGAGGAATATTCAAACCCCCTTTTACATTTGTGCACACACTGCTCAGCTTTGCCGCGTGGGAAAGAGCAATTATCATTTCAAACGAGTGAGTGAAGCAGAACTGGCAGAGGAGATAAGTGCTCAAAGGAGAGTTGGGGTCACCTTATTCCCTCTGATACGGAGTTGCCCTTGCCTCAAATTATTCAAGCCTGACGGGGGAACAGTGGGAGATCGCTTCATGAAAAACTTACAACGTGTCAATAATGAGCTGTGTGTGTCAGTCAGAGCGCAGTGTGATAGGAGGCATCATTTCCCGGAGTCGCACTTGATCGCAGGCCTGTTACAGAAACTATGGTGACCTTTTCATAAGCCACTTAGACGGAAATCACTTTACTGTGTTTAAAAGACGACTGCTATTAGAACACAAACTCACTGGAAAATAACAGATTAGTCTAATCTCCCTTTTGTTTATTATGTGCTTCTGGGTTGGGAAAGCTCTCCACACTTTTAACCTGATGACCCATTTAGACTAATGAATGCGCTGACCAATCAGGAAATCCTCGTCATTACAGCCCAACATTTTGCTTCCAGTCAGGGAAAAAAAAAACAGAGGAATCTAAATCTCCACTTCAGCTCAGGGCTCTGCAGCCTGACAGACTGCAATTTTAATGATTGTCCAAAGACGTCAGCAGTGAGAGGAAAAAAAAAAAAGGGGTATTTCAGTTATTTCCCTGCCGCTCTGGTCTCCTTGTTACTATCCAGCTGAGATGTACAGCGAACACTTGTTGCTTTCAAATCTGCAAAGATGTCCACATCACAGGACAACTTCTCATTCATCTGCTGGGTCGATGATGATGTCAGCCACGTCTGTGGACAAACTCTGTGGCGTGACAAAGGAGAGTGGAAGATTTACAGTCATATAATCGCACAATAGAGGTCTTTGTGAGGTCTGGACCATGCTGTGTTAGCATCACAGTTCATCTGCTAATTACGCCATCAAATCCAGAGACTTGGCCATCCATAGTGGGCTATTCATCTCATGACTTAAACATCGAGTCGGGGGGGGCACGATTAATCCCTGTAGTTAAACCGATGTGAGGACTCATTTCTTTACTCGATTTGACAGGCAGGGAAATAGGATTTAAAAGCGTATCAGATGACGATATTCTGTTTCTGGCCCCTGCTTCACCTCGTCAAACCTGAGAGTTCAACACTTCAGAGTGATCAGGTACCGACGGCGATGATGTTAACGACGGGCCACGACCGCAGGACTGTTCACATTACTTATCCCGAGTGGAAACACGACACAGTTTGAGTCGTCTGTGTGGTTCGCCGCCTCGAGGCTGTTGGCTGTTTACGCTCAGCAAACATGTCGACTTCAAAAAGGAACAGCCGAAGCACTTCTGCTTTGTTTACCGTCAGGGGCTCCGTCTTTTGTCTTCGCGAGCGGTCGACGCCAATAACGGAAGTAATAAGTCAACAGTGTCGTCCCTCCTGGCAACAATACCGCTGATAATAGCAGATACATGGACAGATAAGAAATGGTATCATAATGAATTTATAACGGTCAATGGTGCAAGAGACGCTGGGAAAATATTAGAAAGCCTGCTGTTGCTATGATTCATTGATTTCCAATGAAAACTGTCATAAAAAATAGGACAATTTGTCCTTTAAGAGCGAGAGGAAAATTATTTGGGTGGGCAGATAGGCTGAATCAGTACAGTTTCACTGTAAAAATAATGGCCCTATCCAGTGCTATTAACATATTCTTTGGACCCTTCTTTGGAATTAAAAGAAAACTGCAGCACTCCCTTTTCCCCAGAAGTCACACTACTTAAGCATGGAACAGTAAATTGGTACAACTCATTAGAACTCTGTACCCTAATTTAAACATGAATATGTTAATGCAACAATAATTTAGCCCCTAATGCCACATTTAAGGTTAAATTGAATATTGCTAAATGTATGGCAAACTAAATAAGATCAGTTCTAGGTGCTGAATCGTAGGCAACTGGACATGTTTCAGTTTCTTGAGGACGTTTCACCTCTCGTCCAAGAGGCTCCTTCAGTTCCAACTGACTGGAGGAGAGTGGGCTGGATTTTAAACTGTGTGGGAGTGTCATCACAGAGTCGTTACGGACGCGTGCGAGCTTTGAGTTTCAGAGTCGTTAGGGCCACTTGTGGGTCGTTGGTCAAATCAGCCTTCATGTGGTTTTCTTTGTAAGTAAATTCATGCAGTTGGTGCACATTTTTACATGAACACTGCAACACCTCCATCCATCCATCAGACAACAATCCTCCTTGCGTTTGCCACAATAAAAGTATTATTTATCAAAGATGACGGGATCGTTTCCATTTTTCCAGCGTTGCAACTAACAACACCACACAACACAAGGTAATGTGAGTTTATTCATTCTTTGTGTTTACCGGTAATGGAGACATGATATTCACCCCCGTCATGAGAGATTTCGTGCCCCGGTAGCAAACAGAGAAGCACAGTGAAAGTGAGGTTTACACTGAACCAACCAAAACACCAGTGGTGTCATAATTCTATCGACATTACATCATGAAATCCTATTTATTTCATATTGATAGATTAAAAGCAGCAGTATGTAGTTTCAAAGAAGAAATTCAAAATCAGAATTTTAATATTTACATTAATGAGGTAATGGTACAAACTCAGAAATAACAGTAAACTGAGTTAACAAGCTGTTCTCAGAGGAAAATAAGGTCCCTAGAACACTGTGTGGAGCTAGAAAGGTGGCAGGGTCCGCCACATATAAACAAAGTCAAACAGTGTGAAACTGTGTTGTCTTTTAAAGTCAGTTTGTTTATCAAGTGTATTCAGTAATAGAAGAAAGAGTTTGTTTTTTTTAGTTTGTTTAGGCTTAAAAAAAAAGTTATTTCTCTTCTGATTAAAATGGCCTCCACAAAACTACATACTGCACCTTTAAATCAAAAAGCTTGTTGATTGCCAGTTTAAGGCTGAAATTAAATACAAATCCAGGGTGACAGAATAGAACAGACTTCTCTCTTTGCTCCAATCAGCCAAAAGGGAAATTAAAACACCCTCCTCCTTTTCTGACACCCTCCCTAATAAATTTCATACAGTCTCTAATATAATTAGTTTTCTCTACTGAAGCATGCCGATATCAATACATGCCTGTAGCTTCATACTGCATCACGTAAAAAGACTTCCAACATGTGGAAAATCAGAGTGGTAACTGGATGTACTGAAGTAGTTTGTTCAAAGATTTAAGAGAGAAGTTAAAAACTGCAGCTTTACCTTCAGTAAATTGCTTTCTTATCTCTTCTAAGAAACACGTTTTCTGTAATTACACGAGCCTGATAACTTCAACCCCTCCCGCTGCATGTGAGAATAAAAAAGTTATTTGTTTTTAAAAGCAAAAATAAGATGATTCTATTTCGTAACTTCCACGAATCTAAAAAAACCATCTCGGGGCAAAATAAAAACACAATAACTGTATCCATATCACTCCGACTGAAATATAAGATACGGTTATCATTTGGGCTCACGAGGAAAAACATTCCAGGAACACAGAAAAGTCTGTTTTTCATTACAAAGTCACGATTTTATCTTTTTTGTCTACATTTCTTTCAAAACAAGGGAAGAAAAATGGGGAAGACATTAATTTCTCTCTGGAGAGGAGCGTGTTACATAATGTGTTTCCAATCCAAAGACAGCCACCTCAGTTCTGGCCTCGTCCACGTCGATGCAGAGGACGCGTTTCACTTTAACCCTTGTCAGATGGAAACAATGCAGCGATTTAAACCTGCTTTTTATAATAAACATGACTGGTTGAACATGTTCCAGCCAACCACAGTTAAACGTGGGTTTATTATCTTTATCAACAATAATAGGACAACTATAGATTTACTACAGATTATGTCTAATCCTCTCACTCATTACATTAAAGGATAAGTTCACTAAAAAATGAAAAGTCAGTCGTTATCTACTCGTGTCGATGGAAAGTCGGGTGAAGTTTCACAGTGCACAAAATATTTCTGGCACTTCACATCAAAACAGTCTTTCAGTATTCTCCTAAACAACTGAAGTAGATTTAAAATAAAAAAATACAAATACAGCTCTTCCATACTTATACAAGTCTCTGGAAGCCCCGAGATCCCAAATTATTGGAAAGGACAAGCTTATGCACCCAACTGAGACGGGGTGTTTGTGCTAACGCTTTTAGCCTCGCAGCTACAGTGAAGATATTGGCTTTAAAAAGGGTGGAAATAAAAATCTTTACAAATCAGTTTGGGATCTTGGAGCTTTGGGAGACTTGGATTACACCAGACGAGCTGTATGGAGCCATTTATATGTTTTATCAGCTGTTGTTTTTTTTTTTTTTTACATTTTAAAATAAGTTCCCATCTCCTGATGTTCAGGAGAACGCTCCAACGCTTTTTTTTTTTGCTGTGAAGCTCCAGAAATGTTTCTTGGATGACAAAACTTTCATCCCACTTTCCACCCACATGGGGGATGAGTAGATGACCGGAATTCATTTTTGGGTGAACGCATCCTTTAACCATTCATAAAGCTGACCAAATATAGACATGTTAAATAGCTACATGACATGTTTAATCTCCAGTGTAAACACAGCGGAAAACCACATTTAACGGACAGCGTTAAGCAAACACACAGCGCGTCGATACGGACTGGTGTGATTCTGGGGCTGAGCTGCAATATGTACGAACTTGCAGCTACAAACTCGTGTCCTGTGTGAACAGTGATGACAGCTGACTGATAAGAATGTGTCACAACACGTGTTTTTACTTTTAAAACAGACCTGTCTGTCACAGAGATGACAAGCAGAGTGGGCAGAGAGCATGCAACAGGATAAGGAAGAATGTCAGATTAGGGAAATGATTCAGGATTTGTCTGCGTGGCCCCTTGAGGGACATCACCTGCACTCTGAGCCCTCCTTTGGCCCAACATCGAAAAACCCTTCAGGGCCTCACCAGCCTTCTCTACTGGACCTGCAGGTCAAACTGAATGTGAATGGCCTTAAAACACAGCTATGCGTAGACACAGCAGAGACAGTCTGGAATAGGGGCTGCAGGCAGGTTTTAGTGGATGCAAATGTGAACCGTTAAACCTTTTTCGCCCATGTGCAAAGGCGACGTGTGACTTTTCACAGCTCAGGTTGCGATAATGCTACAAGAATTCCTGCAGATTCCTCAAACTGGGGCTCCTTTCTCTGCCAAATGTTTTCGCTGGAGAGAAAAACCCGACAGAAAACAACACACTGCTCACTGCTCTCTGACAACTAACCCTTCATGAACTCATCTGCACTAACTCAACTCAGCTGACGCACAGGCAGCGTGGCTGGCTTCATGCCTGCCCCCATCCTGGGTGCAATCTGGCTTCAGCCCAGTGAAACGACTGTTTTCCCACATCGCAGCCCAGTATGGGAAGCTGCACAGGGACGCACGAATACACCAGTTCCCATCAGCTTATACTGAGCACTTCCAGTCGCACTTGCACTCGGTACGGGATACCTCTAAACTTCCAGGGGTTAAAAGCAGCACCGTCTCCCCTCCCCGGTTTCCTCTTCCCTTCCAGCTCTTTTACCACAACCTCTCCACATGCTGACCATTCCTCTGAAGTTGTTACAGTGGGTGGAGGGCTGGGTGGAGTCTGCCTGTTTGTTTTGAGTGTTTGAATGTGCGTGTGATTGCGTGGGCGGGGGTCTGTGTGTGCATATGTGTGTGTGTGTGTGTGTGTGTGTGAGAGAGGGAGGATGGGGGAGAACACAAGATGCTTCAAGAGAAAAAAAGGTTTTGTTTACGGTCAGAGAGCCACACACACTATCAGTGTTATTAGTGTTGGTGATACAGTACCGCAGAGGAGCAGGAGAGCTGCAGAGGCCCAAAGACGGGGGGGAAGAGACTGCCGTACCGGTCATTTACAGTCAGATTCCAACAAAGCACATCAGCACCATCTAAACACAGACTCACACGCATCACAGCCTGCAAATTTGGTCCATTAGTTCGAGATAAAGTACACATTTCATCAGCCCTTAACGAAGACGTGCTCAGAGAAGGGGGACAAGAGGGGATGCTCCACGCCGGGTCAAAAATGCATTTGTCTCACAGAAATGCAGAGCGATACGGGAGATATGTCAACACACTCAGAGACGAGAGGAGGAGAGTAACAGGAAGAAAAAAGCGAGGTGCTGTTAAGCAAGTGTAAAGTTGGACCGGATCAATTCCAAGTGGCTCCACATGGTGTTAACAGACCTGTGTGATCAATCAGGGCTCAGCAGCAGCAGCATTTGCCAATGTCTCTCTCTTTTTTTTTTTTTTTTACAGTCTGGTGAAAATAAATCAACAGAAGTGTTTTCTTTTGATTCCCAACGTGAACAGCAGCTGTTTACCCACATGGGTAGATAGAAAACAGAGGGACCAGTCCATCAGGCTGCCTCCACACCTAAAGATACTGCTTTTACAACACCAACTGCCAAAGCTGCAATGTTATTAAGTATTCATTCAAATTTAAAGATGATAATTTGGGGGTTTTGGCACAGGTGGGGTGCCAGGGAGCATCATCAAGCAGCACGTCCCTGACGTAAAAATGGCAGGGATGCAGCTCTGTGGTGAGCAAGAACACAAACTATATGGAAAAGCAGAGACAATGCAACAACAGTGTTTCTTATTTGTTGTTTCTGTGGGTTAAACTGAGGAGTAAGTTTTTACCCACATGGGATACAAATTCTGCCAAAGCTTGAGTATCAATGCAAAGTATAGGAGATAATTGCAGCACATCCCTGGACGAAAATGACCCCAGACATTACACAAAACACTACAAATCGAAAAGAAATGCTCAGAAAACCTCAAGTTTGGCTTTAAAAATCAAATTTTTGAATAAACTTCCTCACCTAAATGCTTTAAAAGCACATTTATGTTAAGTTAAATGAGACAAAAACGCTTTATATCCTTCTACATTAAAAAAACATAAATGTGTACTATACTCAACAGAGGTTCGTCTCCACTCTGTCTAAACGCTGAAGGTGTTTCAACCTGAAAACCACAGCACAGCGCTCGAGCGCAGAAAAAAAAGACCTTACCGTGCACGAGCTGCAGCAGCGCACGAAGAAAAACCTCACGTCTTCACGATGTTTGTGCCGAAAAAAAAGAAAACAGAACCGAACCGACAGACAGTTTTAAATCCGCCCCAGGAGCTGCTGTGTGTGTTAGAGTCCGTGTGCGTGTGAAGACGAGCCTCCTCTACTACAGACTGAGAGCTGCCGGATCACACGGTTGTAAACTTTAAGCTCCTCCCACTGCACACGCTGCCTGTCCGCGTGCCAGCTCACCGTGTGTCTGACTCCTCATCATGTATGAATCAGGCATGCGCTCACAGGTCATGTCCTCGCGCACATCACTAAAATAAACAATTATAAACACGAAAAAATGGTGAATTTATAATTAATCAAACTTTAGCTTATAGTTTTTTCAGCAATTACATGTTATAATTGATTTAGAAGAATTGTTTATTGGAAAGTGCTGATTGTTGCTCATGATTAAAAAATACTGCGTAGTACATTTATTAACATTATCTCTAGTTGCAACTGAGTAGTTAATCTTTTTTGAAGCGTTTAATTGTTTTTTAACACTGAAATGACTCAACAAAATATAATTAACTACAAATTGACCATTTATTAGTTTGGGTTATTGTAAAATGTTACTTATGTCAGTTAGTTCTTTTTAGCAAAGAAATTAGTTTAAAACATTTTAGTGAAAATTGTCCATATTTGTGGCATTGAAGCCAGTTTTTCCTTAGTGGCCAAACTATGTACCTACAACGTCACGTGATGCACGTGGGCCCAAAAATACTTTTTCCCATAAGCTTACATTATCAAAGAAGCGGCTTTGAAACCATAGATCTTGTTTTTGTTTTGATGATTAGTCTAATAAAAACTGGTGAAATTTTATAAGAGCTACAGGATTAAATCGTTTATTTCTATTCAAGTTAAACTAAACTGGAAGTTAGGCAGCTCGGTCAGCAGAAGTGCACATGATCCAGATAATATTATATTCGGAAGTCAAGACATTTTGACTTTGAAACTGCACCGAGCAGCTCTCGTAGTTATAAATGTTTATAAAACTTCCTTAAAGGTGCCTTTGTGTTTGTCAACGATGCAAAAGGAGGTCAAAATACAAATATGTGTTTATTGTGGACAAAATATATGCACAAGTCTACGCATAACTTGCAATGTAAGAATTTCTTGTCGCAAAAGTGCCTTTATGTCTTATCGGAGTTTGGAAACATACTATGTGGAAGTTCAAATTCAGTTTGTACACAGCAGCGTAGGGAAGGTGATATTATCTTCCTCTTCCCTCTGCTCATGGAATGTGTTGGGTAAAAGTGTACCATTTTTTTTCTACGATTGTTTCGGGAATCCTACTCTGAAATAAGTAAAACAAACACAACATGAATAAATGAATGATTGAATAGTTGTGTACTATATAAAATAGTTCCGCCAGTTGCTGCGGGGATCACAGGGTTACATTTTCCGCCACAATAAAAGCCTGAAGTAGCCTGTAAGTGTTCAGAAAATATGCAACCTTCACCTAAAAATGCAGAAAACCTGACAATTATGCACGCACACAATCTGTGCATACACAGTAAGTTACAAACGTGTAGGAGTAGTGAATTGATTTAGCGCTCGTCTCTTTGAAACACACTCTGAAGTATATATTAATGCAGTTTATGCAGTCGATGCGAAGAGGCTCTGATTCTGACCTTGACAGATTTCTTTGCTGAGAGAAAGTTTCCCAGCTCTGTCGTCGCGGGTGTCAGAGTTCCTCTTCCTCTCTCTTTCTCCGGGCGACCCTGCAGCCGTCAGACAATGAATGACAACCGAGAGCGTCTACCACAAAGAGCATTACAGCGGATTATGTACAAAGGCAAAGACCTGAACACAACCAGACTCAGCCATTCATGTAATCTCCTCTTTGCCCTCAGAAAAGAGTAATAACAAAAGAAACGTGGGCTCCAGAAACAACAGCGCGGCTGCCCCTTCTGCTCCACTCAGGACGTCCAATCAGAATGATCAGTGTCTCTTCTTGACGAGGAGGGACACAAATCATGCCTCATCTGGGGGGAAGATATCTTGACTATTAGCACAATGGATGTAATGACAGCAACCTGCATCCTGACACTTCTGGAAATGTTGTCACAGGAGAGGGTTCAATTCAAGGCAAAGTCTCCGTTCCTCTCTTGCTTTCTGTCCCTGTTGTTCCATTTCTTTGACTAACTGCAGCTCTCCTTCTCTTTCTCTGTTGCATGTTCTCTGATAGACAGACGTCAAATCAAAGTTGCTCTCCTTTATCTTCCGGGCCCTCAGTAATCCCTCAAATTCAATCAAGGATTACTTCCGAGAAGATTAAAATCATCCAATATTCAAAAGTCAGCCTCGCAACCACGGGGAGTAGATGGACCACACAGCGGTATGAATTCCTCTAAAGATCGGCATAATAGTTCTTTTATTCCATCTCTATTCGCTCTGCAGTGATTTAAAAGCACTGAGCAATTATTAATCAATGCATTAAGCCACGAGTCCAACGAAACTGAGACTGAGCGCTCTGCAAACAAGGGGATAAAAAAATTACGGGAACAAATTAGCCACTGTCTGGGAGAAAAAAAGGGAAAAAGCCAGCGAACGGTCCTCCGACACTCCCAAACTGAAGATGCAATAACAAGATGCTGAGCGGCTCTGCAGCTTTCTGTGGAGCACTTTGATAAGAATTAAGTAGCTTCTTGGTAATGAGCACGCCAGAGTTTATTAGGAGCCATTTACACTTTGAGGAAATTATTTCAGACTCAATCAGAAGCCGTTTCTGAGTCCTGAAGGTCACAATTTTTCTCAAATGTGCAGTTGTTGACCGCATCACCCTTAATCTGCCACCGCACTCAAGTAATATCCCTTTGTGGTGGCACGCGAGCGCACCGGGGAGCATACAGAAGCCATTCATATTAAGGTCACGGCCACCCGCGGAGCCTTTATTGGGGTTAAGTGTATGACAGACTCTTTCAGTAATACACAACACCAGATTTGGGGACTCGCCTAAATATTTTGTATTTACAAGTGCTAAGCTGCTCACGGCAAAGCTAAGGCTTACGTCAATGAGATCAGCATTTCTTTTTCTTTTCATTGACAGGCTCAGAGGCACTCAAAGTTTAGCTGTTATGTCCCCGTTATGTCTAACCACTGGCTTTACCTTCATGGATAACAATTTGAGGTTTAAAAAAGATGTACTGTAGCCATGCTAGCAGCTTGGCTAAAACTAAATCTGAAACGGAGAAATCTCAGAGACTATACAGTACGTATTTTTGTTGGCTAACCCGGAAATTAGCATCGCTATGAATGAGTTACACTAGAGGCATAATACTTCAACGTCATCTGCACTAAGTATCTTAATTCACTACAGTATACACACTTTACTATACACTGAATAATCTGCAAGTTGTACAGTTAAAGTTACAATAGTTTGCAAATAAAGTCAGCCTGTAAAGACGGACTGGTGAGTAGATGAATGGTCAGTCTGAATGATGACACTCAATGTCACCGACAACCTCTCGTCACATTTAGCAACTCGTTAGCAACCATGTTTTTCAGACATGTAAATGCTTTTTAATTCAACAAGGCGTACTTACTGACATGTTGTTTGTTGTGGTAACCAACGACCTTATTTCAGGTACTTAACCAAAAAACCATGTAAAAAAACTCTGAGACGATGAGACGACGCAACAGGAAGTGCAAAAATGCTAACATATTCTTTATTGTTTATGGGTTTAATGACTCATTCCTGCAGCTCTCCGCTGGAAGGACCATCTAAAAATTGATACAGACATTCATGGTCCCCAGAGTTTACATTTGAATGACTTTGGTCATCCTTAGATTTTCAGTCAGGTGCCATAATCTGATCTGAAACTATTGACATTCCACACTGTACTTTCTTTACTTAATTACTTACTGACATTTTGCAAATGTTTGCATGCCAACACGCCAAACTAAGATGTCGAAGCTGGTAAACGTCACACCTGCTAGTCATTTGTGTACGTTGCTGTTAGCATTTAGCACTGCTGCATTAAAGTCGAGCCTCACAGAGCTGCTAGCATGGACGCTCAGTCTTGTTCATCAGTTACTAATTTGGTGATAAACTGAATAATGACAGATGTATCTTATGTCCCAGATAAACTCAAAATTGTATGTGATACGAGACGTATTTCAGGGGATGATGACAAGAGCTGTTGACATGCAACAAGGTCGACTCATGACTCCTCGAGGTGTGAACACCCTGACTGGTAAGCTCTACCCCTGCAGCCTGTGATGAAGTCAGAGGCACCTCCTGTAGACCTGACTGCACTATGACTCATCCCTGTGTCCTCACCTTGTTCCGCTCCAGCGGTCCCCAAAATGTCCCGACATCTCACTCACCCTCTCTCTCTCTCCGTCTCACCTCACAACGATGATTCATGACTATTCACCGGGTGCAGCACTCCAATCTGAAAGTGTCCCATTTGCCGCCTTTATAAATGATCCTGAGTGGAGTTGTTTTGACAAGTTGGTCGTTCATCATTGACAGGAATGACTTGTTGTTTTGATGCCTTTAAATCAAACTGCATGTGCTGTCGGCTGTGACCATATTTTTCCCCACACATTTGGGTAAACCGCCTAAACTGATGTTTCTTGGACCAGAATCAGAATACATTTGAAACCTTCTTCTTAGCATTTGCTCAATCTTTGTCCAGTAAGACCCCACACAGATCGGCCAATGAACTAAACTCTGGACCCTGACACAGTTTAAAGAGTCAGCTACAAACCACAAAGAACCATATTTTCTCAATCACCCCTACTGGCATCTAGTCAGGCAATTAGTTGGAGGTAAAGGACTTCTTCAACTAACATTTCAACAAAGGCTGTATTCAGACGCACCAGGGCTTTGAGCGGATGCTGCTGGTGAACCGACATGCCCACGATGGAAAATACTTCTCTTCTCCACGCACCTTGAAAGAAGGCGTAGTTGTGACAGAAACTCCTACTCTGTTTCCACGATGAAAATGTTAATATACCGATGATAAGCAAGTGTAATGTTACATTGTAGCACTCTGGAATGCTTATTTTAAACTAGCTAATTAGCACAAAATACAAAGACTGTGTCCAACATGCATACTACACACTGATTGTAAGTGGGCGTTTGGTGTCAATAAGTATGAAATGTGACAAAGTACACTTAAAGCAGACGACACACCGACTAAATACAGCCCATTTTTTTTGAGTGTACTGTTTATGCACACTGTTCTCCCACAATGCCGTTCTCAGGGGAAATGGAGGAGCAGCTCACAGCTGAAAAAAATTAAAGTTAACTGTGGGTGGTGGCAGTGAAGCAGCTCTAAAAAAACTTGTAAACAGAAGTATTAAATCGAAGGGAAAACATTTCAATGTGAAGCTCAATTATTTAATTTGGAGCGACATCTTTAAGTAGCAATTCAACTGACATCCGTCATCACAGGCACGCAGATGTATTCTGTTGTAGGAACTGCAAAAAACTGTATGTTATTGTGAGTTATGTGGCGCGTGCTGTTTAAGCTTAGTATGAATTTGGGACAAGCACAGCTGAGACTGATGTGCATGTCATTGGTTTTGCATGTATTTGCTTGTCATTCGAAGTGTTGGAGGTTCAGCAAGGTTAATAGAATCTATTATGGAGGGGGGCAGGATTGTGTCGGCCAAATTTCATGACCATCAATCCAGTAGTTGCTAAGATGTTCCACTCTGGATCAAAGAGTTGGTCTGGCTGGCTGATGGAGCCTTTAACATAGCTAAAAAACCACAGCAGCATCTCTGACCCGGTTCCTCTGGACAATCCACAGGCCTCCGTTTATATTGGACCTATTTTCTACCAAAATAAGAGTAACCACAGAAACTAGAATCGGTGGATTTTATGAAAAGGCACACTGCTTACTTATTGTGTTTTAAAATCATTCGTCAACACTGTGAGCACCACACACATAATCCCATTTTTGGGGTCGAGGCAGAAATCTCGCAGCCAAATATGCAAAATTCTCTGAGCACATGAATCCAAAACTATCTGCATGGCTAAATACTAACAGAGGGAAGTGAGAGAATATGTTGAACGTGTTGTTATTCGGGTAAATTAGCCCTTCAGGGAAACCAGAGTGACCAAACAGCATCAGATGGCAACTCATGTCCATATCAAAGACAAGGGCGGTGGCCTCTCCTGTTTTTTACAACTTCCATTGTTTTCACGCAGCCTCACGACCATCCCTCCCTCTCCCTCTCTCTCTCTGATGCTCACACATGTCAGAAATACGCCTGCGTATTTAGTGACAGGGAAAATAATTAAACACGAGTGGATGTAAATCATGTCATCAACTTTAATTGGCTCTTACTTTCATTCCTGACATGTTCAATCATCCCACAGTGAGTTTTTGAGGCTTCTTGGTTCCCCCGCGTAATTAAAGCTTAGAGGGCTAACTTGTCAATAGCGCAGCTCGTCTTAGAGAATACTAAAAGACTGACACAAAGTTCTGATTTTTATTTATTTATTTATTTTTGCCTATAAGTTCCTGCGGTGTGCTGTATTTCATGCTGTGACCAGTTTTTTCCTTAGTATCAATCTAAAGATGTGGCGGCAAAGAAGAATGGTGGCCTATCTGTTGGATTAGCTTCGTTGCATTTCTGCTCCATTAACCAGCAAACATTAAAGATACTAAAAAACAAAGGAAGACAAGTGGAAAAAAAAGAAGATAAAGACAGTCTCACATGTGGCAGAGATTATCAAGAAATGGACTCAAAGCCTTTGCCTGCTCAGTGGTCAAGCTAGCTGAAGGGTCTGATACCGAATAAGCGCCGATATCTGCTGCCTGAGCTTCTCAGGAGAACAGGCTGCCATGTGGCGTTACGAATTTCTAGAGTATGTTATGAGATTAAGGCGGTCCGGTGTTCCCCCGGGTGACTGTCAGTGCAGTTTAAATGAAGATGTCGACGTGTGTGTGTTTGCTCACTGCATAGATTTTCTTTGTCTGGCTGTTTCTTGGTTGGTTTTGAAGCTGGGAGGCTGTGGATGCCGCAGTAGGAGGGCATAGGTGAAGGTCCTGCACAGCTGCACAGCGGGAGGGGGGGAGGGCTGTGGAAGAAAAGCCTCCCGGCACTGGGAATGAATTAATGAGTTTCTGATATTTATTTTATTTTTTTTTGATGAATTTTTCAGGACACACAAGTTTATTAATCTTGACATTAAACACAGCACAGCGTTAAAGGGGAATATCATTAAATGTAAGAGATTGCCTCAGTGTTTCTTAGGTTTAATTTCAGGTTTTTCCATTAAAGTTATTTTTTAGTTTTTTGTTGCTGAAATTAAATCAAAACTGCTCCGCTTCCAGTAAAGCTCCACAGAGATTTCTGCAATGTTACAAAAAAAAGAAGAGAAACAGCTCATTGAAAACAAAATTAAATTTCCATCAGCTGCTTGGATCGCAATGCAATGTGTTAGTAATCCTTTTAAAGCAAAGTGTGATAAGTGCACAAGTGCAGGCACGAACAGTCAAACTAGATTTTCAAGTGTTAAACAAAGATCATCCATATTTTCTTTTACTCTCAACCTCCTGTTGTGTGTTTAGTCTCTGTGAAAACACTGTGCCGTCCCAGGTATTCATGTGTGTCTATTTACAGACACACAGCTCCCGACTTTGGAAAAATTCATTGTTTTTGAGTCGAATGCATTTAGAAGTCGGAGGTTTTCTTTTTGTTTTTTTTGTTCCTGAGCTTGTATACGCATGACATTTGGTGGACAGCTTCGGTGAAAGAGGGCTTCAGTGCTCTGAGGATCAAAGAAGCGGAGCAGCTGTCCTGGGTCTGGATTTTCCTAAAAACGACCCCTCGTCGTCACATGTTTTATTCTTAGGAATACTTGTGGTGTCTCTGTTTAGAGCCAACTGGTTGAAAAAAACCAACACAATCTTTGATTTAATGTTCATGTAGAAGCCTGAACACACACAGTCAGTGCAATAGAACAAACCCAGTCTACAGAATACATGTTGGCACTTAAAGCGGCTGTTAATTATATATATTTTTTAATTAAAATAAGTAATAAACTAGCCCTATATTCCAACAGCTAACACTGTTGTGGAGTGTATGGTCTATCCTCCCCCAGTTTATGCAGCAAAATAGCAACAAGACAATAATCTGGTATCCCTGCCTCCTTTTTCCAATCAGGACAGAGTACTCCATGAAGAGGCGGTCCTGTCTGTTCGAACAAGAGGCAGCATTTTCCTGCTCTGGTACCTAAACCAATGGCTGAACAGCTGAAAGCTACCAGTTCCAGCGCCCCCTTGGCGGCTTACACAACTTAGCAGGCCAAGTGATGAAGAAGAAGAAAAACAAAGAGGCAAAGAGAACTGCTTTAAATAAAGAAAGGAGTTGTAGAAATGTGGAGGCGCAGAGAGGAGGGAGCGGACAGCTAAATGCAAAATGGACAGGAAGCTAGCTTAAACGACAACAACGCTTACAGCAGCATTCGCGTTTCTGGAAATCACTGATATGTCACAACTTTACGTTTCTTTGGAATCAAATTTAATCCGACAACTCTGTTCTTATGATCCTGTCAGGTTTAGGCACCAAAAGCACATAGTTATACTTAAGTATACAAAGTATCAGGTTTTTGTCGTCATAAAAGGCCTCCTTGAAAATGTCCAGTAGTTGTGACTCTTACAAACATTGAAACACAGTCATGAACCGCAGTCAGTGGCTAGCCTGGCTAGACTTTTCACCTGTAGCTCCACCACCATCCCCTCCACCTTCTGATAAGACAGTCAGGTCATTAACATGTAACACTATCCCATCTTAAACTTAATTCCAATGTTGGTTTATTAATTTTGTTAAACATACACAACCTTAGCTGTACTTCCCCTATAAGTACATGAGTAACCAACTCTATATGAAAACTGAAACATAAATAGATAAGCTAAAATAAATACCTTCCCAAAAATAATGAGCATAATATTAATCACGTGGCATTCCAGTCGTTTGGTTTGTTTACCAGATATCAAAATGAGCATGTAGTGGTCTCAGAAACATGTCTGCCTGGTGTAATGTTTACGTTTAATCCGGCCCTGATGACACACGCAAATGTGAGAGTCATCAGTTGTGTGCATTCATGTTTGCTGCCAACATTTATTCTTGGCAACTGCGCGGATACAACCGTGACTGAGCTGAAGTTGTCCAGAAAGTTAAAGGTGTGTGAATCCTCCTCTACGCCGCGTTCAGTATCCAAATCGGTTACACAGTCGGCAGAGTCGATAAAATATTGAGTTAATTGACCTTTCTCTGTACCTGCACTATACCTTGACTGAGTTTCAAATATTCATATTCTCCTCAGCTGATTGCTTTGACGTCAGCAGACCCGGTGAGGGGAAGATACAGAATTACCAGGTTCAGTCAGCATGAAATTGTAGGCAGATCTAATGTACCTACAGCTCAGGCTCTGCATCCTCAACTTCACCACACAGGAAGCTCCAAAGTCAGAAATAGTGACAGAACAGGCGAGAGCAGAGATTCCTCACAATCAGAGGATGTTTGAATAACAGAAGAAGCGCTTCGGGGAGAATATTAACATTTAGACTCTGTGCCAGCTTCACAAACTGCAGCGCATGAGCGCAGTATTAGCTCCTGGCCTTACTTTCAGAAGGTCTTTGGGGCAGTGGGGCTGTAATGGGATTCAAACAGTAAGAAATCAATAAGCTATCTCAGTGTGACCACACACTAACCTTTAAAAGACCCCAAATAATGCTTGAACAGCCAATGGGAGCTCACGTTGCCGTTCACTTCCTCATTGCCTGTTGGTTTATTAGTTTGCTGTAGGACCTCCATCCTCATTACTTTGCATTTATGCCCACAGAGAGTGTGTCGGAGTTAAACAGCCTGGAGGAGGAACCGTTTCATGTGCTAATCATTGATTAAAAAAAATCCAGCAACATATTTGCACGCGCTGTTCCATGAGGGAGAATCTGAGCGAGTCCAGCTGACTTTCAAAATATCTTGGTGGGTTTGTTCCTTTTCGATGTGGTTATAGCTGCAATCGTTGGTAATAATGAGCGCGCTGAAGAGCATAGCAACGCTAATTTGTTTGTTGCTTAATTGAAGAATGGCATGCAGATAGATAACCAAGCGTGGAAAACATATTGTTTGGGTTGCTGCCAGTGAGCTGGTGATGGATTACACTTCCTCCCAGATTTTAGCCAGATATTTGTTTGAATTATGAATCCCATCAACACGCTGATCTCCAGGATGGAGATGCTTTCAAAAGTGGCCAATTTTTCTGCATTTGTATTGAAATGGAAAAAAGCAACGCATCATGTCTGGCTTTTTGTCAGCTCCATGTGATACAGGAGTGGAAAAACATCTGGATGAATTAGTCATGAGCGTGTCCACATGTGAAGTAGACCAACCATTATAAAATATTAACATTTCAACACACTGGATCTGAAAGGTTAGGTTGCAGCGCACGGCTACAGGAAACGCAATCTGGTCAAGCAAGCTCAGCCCAGAAAAGAAAAGAATGCACCAGTGACTTCGCTCCCAAGTTCCATTATCATTAATGTGTCATTTAGCAGTCAAAAGCCGAGGCAATAATAGAATTACTTTCTGCTATTAGACTCAATGTCATTGAGCCTCACAATGAGGGAGCCCGGTTGCACATAATAGGGGAGGGAGAAGACAAGAGGGAGGCATCGCAAGTGTCCAAATGTCACAGGCGCATGAGTTCACACCACATGCACACACCCTGTTTCGTCACGGGCACAACAGGAACAATCTATACGTACATAATGAGACTGTCAGGGCTTTATTGCAGCCATACATCCTCGCTGTCCAGCGAGAACTACACCACATCACAGGAAACTTAACGCAGCAGCTTTAAATTCATACGATTCAGCTTCCGAAATCATTTCCCCAATTCCCTGTGTTATCTCAAAAGCATTGTTGACTGATTTTTTTTTCCCCTTTTTTTTTTCCTTTTTTCAAAGAGCAGATAAAACACAAACACACTGGAGCCTCTAAATATTTAGGGCTCCAGGAAATGAGGCTTGCACATGCACACATATGCACACAAACAGATTCCTTATCCCACACGTGCAGCTCACCACAGACGCACAATGAGCCAAGACCCTGATTCAATGCAATCTATTGCCATGGCACCCGGCAGCCTGGATGACCGGTATCTGTAGCAGCTGAGCAAAGTCCCCCCCCCCCTCCCCTCACACCACTTCCTTACTCCAGAGCACAAACTCGGCGGCGAGCCCCTCTCCTCCCAGGCTGCGGTGGCAGCGATGCCTCCCGGTGTTCTGCCCGCCACTCTCTCTACTGAAGAAAATGAAAAAAGAAACACACACAACACTCCCAACGTCCGTTCATCCTTTTGTCTTACTCTGAACCCCAATCGCCTGCTGTCACAAGAGAGGAAAAGGGAGGAGGACTCACCGTGCTTCCACCCCCCCTCCTCCACCACGGCAGGAGAAGAAGAAGAAGGAGAAGAAGAAGAAGAAGAAGAAGAAGACAGGAGCCAGGTGGAGCGATCGGAGAGGCTGCAGTGGCGGAGGAATCCCCCTGGTAGTGTATGTGTAAAGAGTGTGTGTGAGAGAGGGAGAGAGGGGAGCGTGGAGGTGTGCACGCGCGTCTGTGTGTGTGAGAGAGTGCGTGTGTGTGTGTGTGTGAGTGTATGTGCGTGTGCGTGTGTGTGTGGTGTGTGTGGAGCCAGAGCTGATCCAGCAGATGCAGGCGGGAGCCACCAATAGAATGAGGAGAAGGAGAGAGAGAGAGAGAGAGAGAGAGAGAGGGGAGTGTGTGAGAGACGGAGGGAGGGAGAGGCAGCAGAGGAGGGGTCTGGTAGCATTACATCATGGACTAGGGATCGGTGGGTTTGCAGGGGGTGGACTACGGGTGGGGGAAGGTGTGTGAACGTGTGTGTGTGTGTTTGTGTGTGTGTGTGTGTGTCCTTGTGTTTGTGTTTGGGTCTGCATCACTGTATATTCTCCCTCTGCAGCCGAAAAAACCACGGGATGATTAAAGATTGTGTCCATGCTGCAAACAGTGCGGTGTCGTCACGGTGCCTGCACCTGCGCGCGTGTGTGTGTGTCTGTGATGTGTGTGTGTGTGATGGTGTGTTGTGTGTGGAAACATAAACAACAGCTATAATCAAGGAGGTATTATAATCATGCCACATTTCATAGATCCTGAACCTTAACCCTCCTGCTGGATATAAATAAGTATCCTCACAGCTTCCACGAGCAGATACACTCCAGATGCTTTTCCTTTTCTTCTATAGCATGGCTGTCACACAGGCTCGCTGCAGATGGACATTAGAGAAAGAAAAAAAAAAAAAGAAGAAAAGAAGAAAAAAAAACCCTCGATCCGAGCCGTTCCTTTCCACCACAGGACACACACCCCACAGGCAGAGCTACCAGCTAATGGCTCCCTTGTCAGCTTTTATAAAAAAGCAGTGATGGACACCCTGTTAGGAAGTCGCTGACATTTCAGGTGAGCGATTCCAAAACACTTTCTGCTGGCTTTGACGTAGCACATCTCTAAATGGGAGAGAAAAAACACACTTTTCTCCCTCTGTCTCTTTTATTTATTTATTTTTTTACCTTACAGGAGCAGCAGCGATCACCTGTCTTTGTGCAGCCTGCCATCCCTAAAAAGGAACGGAGAGGGAGAAGAAAGGAGGGAAAGAGGGAGCGAGGAGGAAGGGCGTTAGCGGGGAAACAATGACAGCTCAGGGTCATCCTCGCACCCTCTTGCTCCGTCTGTACCGATCTGGCACCAGACAGGCAGAAAACGAGATAGGAGGGAGGCAGGTGGCAGAAACACGTAGATAAGGAAGTCTTTCCCCCCTCGCGGCTCTCTTAATTAATTTTCATAAGTTACGTCTGTGTTTAGCCCCGCAGGCTTTCTGTGACTCGTAGGGATGTTGTGATGTTTGCACTCTCGCTCAGGATGCAGCCGCGTCCTCCCGCCTCGTCTCTGGCGAGCCAAATGTTAACGTGCTAGGTGGCCCGGCAGGCTGTCAGTGTTCTCTCTACTGTTCTGTTTTCTTCCTCCCCCCCCCCGGCATCTCTCTCAGACGAGTGCACCCACATTTCATTCAATAAAAAGTTGTTGAGGAGGGAGAATACAGTCGTCCAAGCCAACAAGCTAACCAAGTTTGGTTTCGGTTAGCATGTTGTTCCAGCTCAGTCGCTTTGGGTTTCGGGAAGATGTTTTTGGCGTACAGACTCTCTGTGACCCACGTCTGTGTTGTGCAACAATTTGTACTCTAACTTTTTTAGCTTTAATTCATAATTCAGGAGTATTAACTGATTGCACAGCGTAATGTCTGGAAAAAAAGTGTAGATTGGTTCCCTATAAACCTCGCTTTCTCTACTGGCCTGCCCACCAGGCAATAAAAAATACATCTAAATAAAATAAAAACAAAAGGTCGTGTTGCCGTTGCAATCAAAACATTAAGAGGCGTCGTTTTCCACGGTCACAATTCCCACGTGATGGCGGAACAACTGGAATAACGGTGGAAACTCAACACTTGGAAAGATAAAGAACCTGAACTGATCTGATCTTAAACCGACATAAAACAGTGAACTGACGGTCGTTCGCTCAATGAAGAGGGCCGGTGTTGTGTCAAAGTCTGTTCCCTGGCTGATATGTGTTTCCTCTAACCAGTCAAAATTAAGACGGTTCAAATTCTATTAGATCATTAACAAAACTTGCCTACTTATTGATTCAACCTGGTGTTTAAATCTGCCTTTTCACTGTTTCTTATAGAAAAGCTGTTTTTTTTTTTTGCTTTGGACAGTAGCCACGTCGTTAGCGGTAGCCATGTTGCTAACAGCTGCAGAGAGTAACGCCACAGGGAAATGCCAGGAGGTGGGAATTTGAAAAATGGTCTGTTCCTTCTAAAAACTATGTCACCCAGCTAATGAGCCACAATAGCTTTTTTCCTTTATGACTCTCTTTCCTCTCAAAGATCAACATTGTCGAAATAGTTTTCTTACTGGTCAGCGGTGCACATTTGCATTTCAAAACTCAGCGAAGTTGAACCGATGCTAGCCTGGACTCATTTTTGCTTCCTCAAGAGGATTCCCCGGTATTGGAATTAAATAATTTCCCCACAACATTAAGCTGCTGTCCACCAATCGTGGTGTGTCCAGACCTGTTCATTATCTGTGATACCAGAAGAGTGGCAGCAGGGTCTTTATTTGAAAGATAACAAGCGCAATGATTCAGCAGTGACATGGGTTAACGCAACATTAATGCAGTCATTATAACTTAAAGCACGAGGGAGGAAATCTCAGCGGGGAAAACAAACAAAGAGAGGTTCTACCGAGTCGGAGTGATTTATGATCGTTACAATATTTCTGGCGCGTTTGCTGTTATACCAGCTTTTAGAGGTGCTGCCAACCAAGCCTCTCCTGCCAGTATCACTTTATGAGATATTGGATATGTTCACACACACACACACACACACCTTCAACCTAATGATTCACGGTGCTGTTTCAAGTGAAGGCAGATTTGGGCCATGGCTGGCCAAAGAATGGCCTCTTTTTATCCCTTTGTCCTCTCATCGCCCTCGTAGGAATTGCTGACCGCGAATGCTCCGTCCTTCTTCTGTGAGGTGGGCCGTCAGAGATCAGACAAGTGCTTCATTTCAGATAATTTCATGGCAATATGGCTGGAACTTCACCAAAAAGATGGACAGAAGCTTACCGTCATGTAGCCTATTCAGAGCTGTTGCTGCAGATTTTCTCTATTCAGCTGAACACTCACGAAGGTGAAGCGATATCGCAACAAGAGCCTGCGGTCACATCGACATGTTCAGAAGAAACAGCGCTAATTATATATTTCTTCATCTCTTCTTTTGTGACCTGTTCGAAATAGGTTTGACCTTTTTGCTGTCACAAGCCATTAGAGGTCCTCATGACTCACGAAATGAAATGTGACAAAGGCTAATGGACCTGTGCCCACATGTGTGTGGATGTGGATCATTTCGGGAACATCTTGCTCACAACCTCGTTACGCTGCATGTTTACTGCAGGAGCCACTGTGATAGACTGAATGTGACATGTTTTAAAGGGATATAGTGACATAATGCAGAATGAAGTCTGTATTCAAGTGTGAGGATTGTCGTGTCAGAGTATTGGATCAAACACGCAGGATTCATGAATGTTCAGTGTTTCGTATTGTCTCCAAAACTGTGCAGCATTTCAAGTTCCAAATGGCTTAATTGAAAGATAAAGCAGCTCCCTGAAGCTGTTTGCGTTCCTGCTCATATCTTGCCCATTCTGACGAGCTTGTTATGCGTAAGTTCCAGCGAAGCTGTATCATCCTGGTCTTACAAAAACAAAACCGGGCCCTGTAGGGAGGGGGCCACATCTAAAGTCAACACGGTGGCAGGGTTCCCAGGCTCTGGGAACCGAGCACTAATTAAGGCCGCTGACATGAGAATGGCAGGCTGAGCAGCAGTGGACGGTCAGCATGGGCACATTAAATGTTCCACTGGCAGTGTAGCAACGATTTGCTCACTGTTTAACTTCTTTTGGTAAAGAAAATATTTGTTGTGGTAATTCTGTTAAACAACAAAACAGTTTATGCAGAAGGAGTTCATATCCTGCAGATATGAAAGTAAAGTATGCACAGATATTGACTGTGTTGATCGGCCCTCCTCACAGATGTTACTAAAAACATCAACGATGGTTCTGCAGGAGTCCGAGTGAGCCGCGACGTGATCAAATTGTGTTCCTGGCTCATTTTTCAACAACTTTTTCAATATGACACATCGAATCAGAAGCAAAAACACAAATTCTGGGGATGAACTGACCAACACTGGATATCAATGGAATTTTCTTTCATTTGTGCCACAAAAGTCAGCAGAATATGTAAAAATAATCAAGAATTTATTTGTTGTTATTACACATAGTTATCACATAAAATAGCAGTATGCAATGTAATTACAGAAGTCTATAAATAAAGTAACAGGATAATAAAAAAAACAACAACGTGAATTAAAATGAATAAACAAGTATGAACAAACTAAAATAAATACAAATACATTAAATACAGCAACTGTATAAAATGCATGGTAAAACATGATTAGCATAATGTATTTGATATATAACTGAACAGAAATACAACATATAACATTTCAGCCATCAGTCGTTATATTATTTAGCCATATGCTAAATAACTGGGCACAAATTTCACACACCTATATGTGTTAATGGGAAGAGGTTGACTTCGTACTGGTGGTTTTTTTTGGACGGTCCACAATGTTTTCTTAAACCTAACCAAGTAGTTTTGGGGCCTTTATTTTGAAAGGGGCAACCAGACTTTTTCATGTTTGTTATTGCTAATTTGACAATGGAATGAGACCATGTTGTTTTTCAAGGGCAGGCGTGTCTTCAACAATATTTTAACAATAAAACGTCCGCCCTGCAAACAGTCGTCCTTCTCCAATAGGCTCGTGGACGCGAGGAGGTCCCCTGCTCTGCTGGAGAGAGCAGATTCTACAGGTGAGGCAGCTGTGGATGTGTCTCTCAGTCTCAGTCCAGCTGGGATACTCATCTACTGAGAGCCTTACCTTAAACCAGGGAACAAAGCCTAGTTGGGGGCTTGGGGGGACATTTTGTTGACATAAGGCACGGCTGCATCAGTGAGACCTGTTATTGGGCACAGCGTTTCTTGTGAGGTTACTTGGCACAAGGAAGACCTCAGAGAGAAGCACACTGAACAGATGCTTCTGATTTAAGATTTGCTGGTTTGAAGTGGTCACACCTGGAAGGTAGTATTTAACGTTCTTACATCCAGTGGACTGACTAGATGGAGGGATTTATTAATCTTGGAGGAAAAAAATAAAGAGGAAGACATGCAACATACAGTCCGCTTCCAGCTGGAATTGAACCAGCGATGTTGCAATTACACGGTCCGTTACACATCCGCGGCCACAAGCATGCCTGAAATGCGCCGCTCTTCCACAGCCTGGATAGAATCTACATCGCAGTTTGAAGCCGATGAGATTAAATAACTCGTATTAGCCACACATTTCCAATATGTCTCCATTTGTTTCCCAAATTTTATGTAAATGTGAGTATATCCTGGAAAAAGGACGAACAGGGAGTCATTCAGTAACACTTCCTCTGTGACACGTGGTCACCAACAAGTGAGTCTGAAGATAAAGATAAATATCAAGTTATAAAGATAAATAAATAATGGGGTAAAAAAGGATGAACCGATGTTGAAATGTGTGTTTTCGCATCGGGATTCTTGGAGCGTCCTGTTTTACTTTGTCACGAGGAAACGCACATCATTTCAAAGAGTGTTCATTCTCAGTGCACTGGAGAGCATATATCTAATAGAGCAGACACGAGGAATAGATCAAAGTGCCCATTCACCGGAAAATGTTCTGCGCCCTCCACCCGTGAGGTACATTCCCTGATATTGGGCTCCTCAATTTCAGACATTGCCTAACCAGCACTATTTATAGTTTCATTTAGTTCGGTTTCAGAAAAAAAAAAGGCAAAAAAAAAATCTCTTTTCCCCCCTCAGAAAGGAGTGTGGTGGAGTATCTTAATGCACAAAGGTGTCCCCTGGCGTCTCCAGTTATCCCTATCAGCCCAGACCCCCTCGTCTTTCACCACCATGCCTGCACTGTTCCCTGTTGCCGTGGCAACCCTACGGCCAGGCCTCTCTCTGGATACACAGGGACTCCTGTTCTTGCCCCCGAGCAGCTGAAGGAGGACTCGCTAAGGTTGCAGAGAAAAAGGTACACGCTTGTCCTTGTCGCCGCTTCCCCGGTGAGACACTGGCATAACAGCGAGACGAATAAAGCCTTTACAAATATAGATTTGGCCGTATACTGTGCCGCGTATGCTGCATGAAAACCAGTAAAGGTCAGATGCTGCTGAGGTGCAACACCTCTGGGTTTTTTAGGCAACAAATGTGCAATCCGTTCCAGGGGCGCAAAAAAACATCAACGCATTTTTATGAGCAAATATCGTGTTATGTAGAGATTGGTGGAAACTGCAAAAAAAATGGAAAACAAATTAACATAGAAGGATTTTTTGTTTCAAAAAGAGAAAATGCGCTTACTAAAACAGGGAATCACCTTTTTCGATTCTGATGTAGCGATGATATATCTCACATTACTGATCAGCTGTACCGCTCAGAAAAGAAAAAGAAGCAGGAGAAGAGGAAAAAGAAGAAGAAGAAGAAGAAGAAGAAGAAGAAGGAATAGACAAAGAAGAGGGAAAAGGAGATGGAGAAGTAAAAGAAAATGGGAAAGGTATAGGAGAAGGAAAATGAGGAGAAAAGGCGGGGTAAGGAAAAGGAGACGGGGAAGGAGATGGAGAAGGAAAAGAAAATGGGAAAGGTATAGGAGAAGGGAAAAGAGAAGGAGAAGGAGATGGGGAAGGAAAAGGAGAAGGAAAATTAGGAGAAAAAGGGAGGTAGGGAAAGGGAGATGGGGAAGGAGATGGAGAAGGAAAGGGAGGAGAAAAGGGGGGTAAGGAAAAGCAGAAGGAAAAGGAGATTAAGAAGCAAAAAGAGATGGAGAAGGAAAAGGAGAATAATTGCAGCTTGCACAATTGAAGAAAAAATCCAGAAGACCTCTCCCAGTTTCCTCTCATATGTCCTTGGCTTCTGCTTTTCCTCTTCTGCAGTTGGAGAACAACTAGTTTTGTTTCCACTTTGTTTATTACATTATTACAGCCACGTTCAACACACTGTAGCCTTTACCGCCAACTTCTGACCAACCAACACTTTACTGTCACTCCGAAACCAGTTGATGGAAATTCAGCTAAATCACATTTTTCCTTTTATCAAAGGTCCACTTTGCTTTACAGTCGGATGGAAATGGTTACTGATGCGCCGTGTCATTTTAGGAACAGATTAGTGTCCATGATAATAAAGTGTGACGGAGACACTGTGGCTCTGTTGTTTTCACCCGCAGTCTCCACCATTCAGCTGGCAGAAGAGGGGAAACGCGCCTCTTTGCTTTCCTTCAGAGAATTTGATGAGAAGATTGATATTGCTCATTAATCTCTGCGCTTAAAAGAACAAAGTCAGAGCCAGGGGGCGATAATCCTAGCTTAGCATAATGACTGGACACAGGGGGAAACAGCTAGCATCGATCTCTCCAGAGTTTAAAAGTACAGCAAAGAACACCAAATGTTTTTTTTGGGGGGGGGGGGCTTGTATTATTCTGCCACTGGACTGTTTGTGTAGTCTGTGTTTATTCAGCCCAAACAGCCGGTGTGTTAACTGAACAGACACCGGCTGTAAACTAGCCGGCAACGTACGAAAAGTTGAATTACCAAAAGTTGAATCATAGAGTTCCAGGGATCACAATCAGAAGTATCATCCACTTGATACATTTGCTTTGAGTTTCGTCCCAACAAACCTTAAAGTTAGCACATTTAGTCTTTGTTTAAACACAATAAAATAAAAAATAAAAAAACTACAATTAGTGGATAAGCTGCATTTCATTTTGGTGAACGTGTTGGATGTCAGAAAGTTCTAGCCCATTTCAGTTTGTGTACGATGAAACAATCTGAAGTAACTGTGTGCGTAAGGAGCCTTCACAAGTGTTTCAGCTCTTTCTGGTCGTTATGCTAAGCTATGCTAATCACCTCCTGCCTGCACCTTCATACTTTTATACACAGACTTAAGAGGAGCGTCAGTGTTCTCATTGGTTTCTTCGGGAAAAAGTGCGTTTTCCAAAGTGCTGAAGTACTTTAAGGTAAAAACATCAAACGTCTGAATTTAAATAATGTTATCTGTCTAAAAGAGGCTCGTTTAGATGTGAACAATCAGCTGACACCACTGAACTCCTAACCTTACTTTGACTTGCATGTTTACCTTTCACTTCTATAGGTTTGTGTTCACTTGCGAGATTTGCATTCGGCCTTCTTAAATGAAAATCTGTTGCAAGTTCTGTTCTGTTCGGTTTAGTTTTCTTGGCCTCTTTTAGGGACCGATTTAGCAAACAACCATATTTTCGTCGCATTACCTGCATCCTGCGTCCTGCTGCTTGGTCGCCAGCAGAAGCAACGGCTTTAGAAACTTCAGTCAGCCAAATCGCTCTGCTATGTGAAGGTAAGCCATCAAAAAAAGATTGTCTGAAAGAAATGGGCTGCGGATTCTGGAAAAGCCCAAACTGTCCAGCTGGCAAAATGTTTTTCTTGGTTTTTTAAAAGTGACAGTAGAAAAATAACAGCACAGACGGCCTCGTCTGACACTGCCTTCAAAGAGACAGCGCGTGTTTCTTCAACGCCAATAAAACAAAAAAAACACTTCATCCAGAGCAGAAAGAGATGCGGTGGTTGACGAGAGGAGTCTGGTGTCCCATTTCGCCACAACATCAACACCACACAGTGCAGCGTGTACAGACCGTGGGGCCTGTTCTCCATGCTCTGTTTCTTGAGATTTAATGAAGTGTCAAGAGAATGGTTATCACTTTGTCCCCTCAGCTGTAACTCATCAGCTTTAATTGCCTGGTTTTGTCTTGAAGGGAACCTTTACTCGTTGGTGTTTTGTCTCCCCTTTGGCGGAACAAATTGTTCTGTTCTTAACAAGATCTTCCAGTTTATTAGACTCGCTCTGGTCAAGGGCCTCTCAGAGCTTAGGGCAACCAAGAATTAGAGAGGCAGGTGCAGCATGAGGTTCGTCCTGTTTACGACTCTTGCGGGAACAACACACAAACACTGACAGGCTCACCCCGGCGTGAAACATCTTCTGAATATGCAAATACTTTGCACGGATATTTGGCATTTATTAGCTTCCGGATACAGTGAGAGTCGAAGAGAGATGCTGCCTTTATCGACTGCGTGCAGGAGAGTGAGACAGGATGTCTCTCTCAGCGCTGAACCGTCACTTAACCCTGTTTCGCGAGGCAGCTGAGGGAAAGAAAAAAGGGACAAATATGGAGTTTTCTTGGAAAGATCCCTGGCTGTGACCGCCCGGGGTGACAGACAGATAGATCTTCTGGAACAGCTTGTTTTGTTGACACTGGCAATGAAAGAAACAAATTGCTGGTGTAACCCTAATGAGATAATTACTCAGTCATAAGCGCAAACAATGACTGAAGTTAAAGCTTTATGAGAACGGGGGTAATCTGTCCCCCCCTGACCTCCCTCATCTGCTTCCATCAGCATGACGGATCTTTCACAACAACTCAGAACTCCCAAGGTTCTGCTGAATGATGGTTCCTAGAGCCAGATTTAACCCGAACCTTATACGGCAGTCAGAGATCTGATCCCTGCATTATGTTATCTAGTTGATTGCCTCACGCCCACTGATTGCTCCCTTTTGTGGGCGGCACGGCAGAAAATGTAACGTGGCAGATTGAGTGTAAAAATATTACAGTCAGTTAGGCTTTTTTCTTCCGAAGTTTCCACGTTTTTTTCCCCATCACCTTAAATATTCATGACTAAATAGCAACAATATAAGGTCATTTGTCTTCATGTGCGTCCCCTTTGCAGATAACCGTGGGCCAATGCTCTTCTAGCAATTCTGTATTATTTATTATCATAAAAAAAAAAGATTGCACCTACAAACAAACACTGTCTGCAGTCGAAGCCGGATGTCTTATACCTCTGTGTAGGAGGGGAGGGTGACTACACACACACATCAGGTCGCTGCACAGTCAGGGATAAAAACGCGTGACTAAAAATAAGGTAACGCCAGCAGACTTACTCCCACCTGGATCCTCATCAGGTCAAGCTGTCTTATTTCTTCAGATCTTCACTGTTGTCCAAAAAAAACTATTAAGAACACGTTAGTGAGACGAATGTCTGCGCTGTGTGACAGGTTCTTCAGTACGCACTGTAGTTAAGTTGGTTTTGCTTTGAGTCAATCGAGCAAACCTGCCAGAAATACTCACTACAGCACCGGATATGTATCAATCCGCTGCTAAAAGTAGTCCCGAACAATACGCCGTTTTCTTCTGTTCGAGTAACGTTGGCTAATAACATAACTATGACTTACTCCTCTTCTATACGGGCGGTTGTGGCTCAGGGGTAGAGCCAGCGTCTTGTTATTGGTAGGATTGCTGGTTCGATTCCCTCCTGGTCTGCATGTGGAAGTGTCCTTGGGCAAGATACTGAACCCCAAACTGCTCCGGATGTGCTGATCGGCACCATGAAGGTATGGATTACTCTAAGTCACTTTGGACTAAAGCATCTGCTAAATGCCCTAAATGGAAATGTAAAAAATATACGCACGACTGATTTATAACAATGTTGTGTTCGGTCGTCTCGACTGGCTCGGGGCTGAGAGCATCACGCAGCTGAGGAAGTCAAATGGAGAGACAGACGAGCACAGTTGTTGTTTTTCATGAGACATATTGGCGAACAGAATATAACTCGGCTGGAGACGTTATTAGTCATAAGCGAAAGCAACTGATGAGAGAGTCAGCCGGCAAAAAAAACCAGTCGGTCGGTCACCTTGACAATCGGTCGGCAAAAAGAGCCAACTAACTGTACGGTCAGTCAATCATTCATTCAGTCAGCGACACCACTCACAGTTTGATTGCAAAGCGGCCAGCCAGCCAATTAATCAGCTCGGCAGCCAGTCACCCACAAGACTGATGACATAGTGGGAACATAAGGGAAATGGGAAAAAGCTGACGAAAGGTTTTTCCTTCAACGAGGACAAATATTGTCATAGACGTGAAGCACTTTACACAGTTCAGCAGGAGCGCAGAGCGGGAGAAGCAGGCCGGCTGTGAACGACAGAGTGACTGAATGAATGAAGAAGTGAAATAACAAATGTTAATTACGTTTTTTGGTCAAATTTGCTGGACAACCTGAAGCCGTAGCCTGTTGGCACGTGTTTTAAACAACCACCCCTCTTATGCCCTCTAACGAGAGTGATCATATACAGTTTATCTTACGGCTAATTGGAAATGCACCATGAAAACCTTAATGTCCCCCCTTGTGCGATTGGCTGTATATAACCGGTCAGAGTCATGTGTAAATGTCAGCTCAGCCACTCTGGGCCTAGTTAAATGTTAAGAGCATTAAACTCCCAGGAACCAAGAGGACCTGTCAGCCAGTGGCAGACGTCCTTTCACAGCACCGCAGGGGACGCTGATTGTCTTTTTGTAACTAATGTGACGTCACGGGGAGCCCGAGGCGTCCGCCCCTGATGCGTTTCAATAGTGGTTTTTGTGTTCGAGGGCCAGTCCAGGACTGAATACGCTTACATATACTGCCTCTGTCCAGCTGAACAGGAGGCACACACACCAGCAAGGGGGGGAGAGGAAACTCTTTGAGATGTGACAGGGGGATTATTAGTGCTGTGGATAGGTTCCCCATGATGTCAGCCATCTGACGATTCTCATGTTGATGAGGTCAACTTCCTGCTGGCTAAATGGGAACAGATTCTTGACGCTCTTGGCTGCTTGTGCCTTTTTCAAACGATCTTTTGACTTTGTACCAAGGGTGGAGATTGTTTTTACTGCGATATTGTGAGTTCAGATTTGTGGCAGCTGCACTCAAATGTTGACATTCTGTGGAAGATTTTTTAATTTTATAAGCTTTAATGCAAAAACACAAACATTTCCAATGAGTCCGATAATATCACCAGCCATCGCTTTATTTCTGTTAACACATATGTTACATGAAGTGTAGCTAAACGTGTGTTACAGCACATATTCCAGTTTGTTGATGCTGACTTTCTCAATTATGGTTTTAAATAGCAACAATAAATTAACAGCGAGAGCTTGGGATTAATGTGCTACTGAAATCACGCTTTTTTTTTCTGCAGTAACACAGTTCTGTAATTCACCATGTGTGATTGTCTGAGCTTGTGTTTTCTTGAGCTACAAAAATTCCAACAGAGCTGTGGTTTGATGCAGTAAATTAAATCCTCTGTCAACATCGATCAGGGAAATTTATTTTGCTTTGGCTCGTTTCCCCTTCAACTGTCAGAACATGTGTGTGCATGACTACAGTAGGCCTAGTCAAAGTACATTTAGCAGAAGTGGCTGGATGCTTTAACAAGTAAAGATACTCATTTTTTTCATTTTGAACTGACTTCAAATGAAAAGAAATAAAGCCATATCTGAATCTTCTACCACCATGTTAATTGTCTGCTAATCATGCCTCTGTCACACACATAAAAACCTTTCCCCTATATGTATAATGATGAGAATGCCCAAATAGCTGCTAACTGACTAAAGCAGCAGTCAAGCAGCCATAAAGTTTGTTAATGAGACGGCTGCCAAGCCAATGACCACAGTTCAAGACTGCGTTTCAACATTTGTAAGAGTGACACCACTGGACATTATTAAGGAGACCTCAGGACTATTTCCAGCCATGTTTGTGGAAACCAAAGCAGTTATTTTAAACCAAAACATCATCTTACTAAATGGTACTTGTGCCTAAACTTAACGAGACCATTAGCACAGCGGCATCACAATATAAAGATGAAAACTTAACCTAAAGAAGTTGCAACATATCCATGGTTTACAGAAACAAATACTGGGGACCGGGTTGTCATAATGCTCCATCTGTAGTAGAAAAAAAAGTAATTTGTGAAGGATTACTTTTTTGTATTTTTCCATTATTAACCATTACCAAACAGGAAAAGAGGTTAATTAAAGAGAAACCTCCTGCTGACGTCCCTAGTCCTTTCCCAGCAGAAGAATAAATGCAGCAGATGGGATGAAGGACAAGCATGAATTTGTACAAACAGTAAAATGATAAAATGTGTTGTCGGAAATGTGAAGCCGTGTTTTATCTTTTTTTAATACGACTCCAGGATGGCAGTCGGAGCACATTTTCCTCCCAGCTGGACTGGAGGATTGTGTCAGTTTTCTCAGCAGTTGACTCAGGACCAGCCATGCAGAACTCTTATTCAGTTCTCATGTATTGTTGATGTTTGTTTGCTGAGTTCCAGCGAATCCGTTCAGATTTGATTGTCGGCCTCGTGTTATCGTCAAGGAAACTGGATTCTGCCACGACTTTCTGGACTTTCCAGTCTTTGATGCTTGGAGTTTTCCAAAGCAGAGAGGGGAAGGCCGATGTTGAAAAAGTTGGAATAAACAACCAGGATATTGGTGTCTTGTTTCATATCAACGGTTGTGAAGACATGACTCATTGCTATTGTGCGTATCCATTATGCAACAGCCGGGCAAGTGTTGTGATTTTGGAACATTGCTGTTTGGTTAGAGTAACAAGATAAATCTTTTAGTTCGGCTCTCTGTTTTTTAACAAGTTGGCGCTGTCACAGAACACCGCTGTGTTTTATTGTACTTTTATGAGCTGACTCTTCCTTGTAGCAAATTGGAACTTGTTAGAAGAAGGCTATAATATTCGAAAATATGAAAACCGCTGTAACGATGCTGTCAAAAGGTCTCACATCGTAAATAAATGTTTTAAAATAAAACTTTGTTTAAAGATTACCGTACCAGTTTTTGAACTCCAATAACGTTCATAATAAATGCAGCATCTTTTTTTATTGTGCACATTCTTCTTCCTTGTCAAAATATGATGCCTAGTTTTCCTACAATGCAACCTTAAACCAGAACCTTAAAACTTCCGGAGAATAATGTGAGTGTTATGCTAGTAGTGGCTGACACCTTGACTCCAGGTGCGACGTAGTTTTGCTCCATCATTTACTCGGCTTCATAACCAACTGCGAGCGTTTCAGAATATAAAATATTTCATAATTTTGTCCTGATTTTGTGATTCTTCCATCGGCGAGTAGACTACATAGTTACGTAGGTTTAGATACTTTGTCAGGTGCTTTGTTTGTTGTGTAGATCTCGAGTCTGCACAGATTTATTTTGAAAACCGACCAGATGCTCTCTGCTGTTCCTCTGTTTGTCTTCCACCCTGGTTCGATTTGCCCTGTGCAGCTGAACACCGCTTCTGTCAAAAATAGACTGGGAATTCAGGGATGCCTCTGAAACGCACCGCGGCACGCCTCGTGGAACCACCTCGTGGCCGCAATCAGCTCCGGCAGCTGTGTCACAGCATAGACGTGGCTCAAATGTGCCCTGTTGAATCAAAGGGTAATGTGGCCTCAGTCATCTGGCCTCAAGCAGAGATGTGGGCTACAGAGTTGTCGTAGTCCCACTTCTTTTCTCTGCAACCCCAAGATTTTCTATCAGAAAGGGACCCAAACGCAACACAAAGAGAGACAGGAAGGTTTATGAACAAAAAACAAGCTTGAATGATACTCTTAGTGAAAGGTTCATATTCCAAAATGCAACAAAAGGCAGGCAAAGGAAAGTCCAAGGAGAAATCTAAGTAGAAATACAACAGCACACAAGGACCAGGGAGCAGGCCCATGGGTGAACACAGAAAAAGTGCTGGAAAACAGACAAAGTCGGGAAGTGGAAAGTAAACCATGACGCATGAGGATAAACCTTCAACATAAAACAGGAAATCAACTAAGCTAGCTGGGACCATGACATTTGTAGTCCTCAAACCAACATTGGCTTAAGTAACATTACACGAGGCAGATTATCAGACAGAGTTGATCTCACTCTGGATCCACACGAGGCTTCATACATGTACAGCGCTGCTGCCCAGAGCCAAACAAACAGAATTTGATGTGTCAAGTCTGTGGGCTTCACTGCAACAACAATCAAACGTGTGACAAGAGGCTGCTTTGTGAAACAATCATTGAGCTCTGCGCATTGTATTAGGAAGAAATACAAAATACTCGCTGTCAATAGCACTCACATCTCTGAAAGTCTTTGAAGATGTCTTCAAACACAGGCCGGTCTGCCTGTTTAATGCAAAAGGATTTTGGTTTGAAACTTTTTCTGCAAACGTAATCTCTGCCCTAAACCAAAATCCAAGGCCAAACAAACAGAAAGGATACTTGTGGATAGGCCAGCGCTGAGAGTGCGTGACCTGCGCATCGCATTTGCATGAATATGTAACTGTAGGCGCTGTGGAGCCGAGCGTTTGCATGAAACTTTGAGGTCCACAGCCGAAGAGGATAAACATATTTATTCAGCCTCTCCTCACCTTTGGCGTCAAGAAAACGCTGATCCATGTGTAGGGAAATGCAGTTTTTTCGCCGGGTTGTGGAGCGGCATAATTGTGCCCGTCGAGGCGCCTGCCGCTCCCACACCATCAATAGACAATACAACAGAAGAACAGATGCAGCTTCTGCAGCACAATGGGCTCTGACAACATGGAATTACAGCCTCTGCAGCTGAAAAGTGGCTTTTCATTCCTGCGCTCCTGGGAAAGGCAATAAAGGGTGGGACACGTATTGAATAATAGCATTGATTCTAATACAAAGATGCAAGTGGTGGAGACGAGGCACAGCTAGCATCTGGACTGATCTGTCACTCCCGAATCTATGAGGAAAGAAACAAACAAGCAGAGGAAGAGGCTCAGTGGGGAGAGGAGTACTGGATGTGAGATGATTCATGTAGAGACCGAGGCATGTGATACATCAGCCTTTGGACTCTCCAAAAAACCACAGAGCCTCCGAGGAGCTTATATTATGTAGTGTGGAGCTGTGTGTTCATGCATGTGGGCCTGTGCTGAGCTCACTGAGCAGCTGTGAGGCAGGCTGCAGGTGAAAGATGAGTCAAGTCCTGAGGGGAGACATCAATCATTGATGGACTGACACATCTGAGAAGAAAGACAGAGGGAGACAGAAGGAGAGCCAGGAGAGAGCAGACAACAAACACACTCGCACTGCCGGGTTCTGACCTTGTTGAGGAGTAGGAGAGTCATCGCCGTCCAGCCCGGGCCAAGCCCATCCCAGCTCACATGAATCTGGTCAGCCCAGAGGGGGAGAGAAGGATATGATGCAACGCATGACATCCACGGGTTCTGACAATAAACGCACTCATTTTCCAGAAACAAGCGTCATATCCTGTACTTAAAAGCATCATCCTGGCAATCAGTTCTCTATTTAATGCCAAAACTTTTTTCGATTTTTTGAAGATCCCTTGGCGCCCTATAGTGTTTCAGGATAAAGACACACTGATTTACGAGTTATACTTGTGTCATATACACAAAGGATTCATGTTTGCAGCTTGGTCAGTCAGATGACCGAACCGCAGGACACAATGAATAATGAAAGAAAGATTTTATGTTGATGAGTGCTTACCTAATCAAAAGAGAGTTTGAACTTCATTCTTGGGGCAATTTTTTTGACAAACTGATCGTGGGAATAAAAGTTGCCAATGTACGTTTCTGTAAACCATGGACATGTTCAAACTTCTCATTTTTTTATATTTCCACTTCACATTTCTACAGCGTCAATTTAAAAATGCTTAAAGTGACATTGGTTTGCTGATGTTGCTTATTGGTTTTAAAGATGTTCTGGTTTAGCTGGTTCTGTGTCTACAAATACAGCTGGATATTTAACTAAATCTTGTTAAAATTTCCAATTCTGTTGCCATTAACACAAGTTGAAAATGGATACTTTTAACGAGACCCCTCCTGGCGTGGTTTCATGCTAACAAATGTTAAAACGCAGTCGTGAACAGTGGTCTCTGGCTTGGTAGCCTTCTCGCCCAACAATGATGACACCACCATCCCAAGATTAAATATGATGATTCATATGACAGGTACAAATGTGATTTTAATGAATATTTTATTCCAACAAATGAAAATCCAATATCCGCTCTCCCTTAAGCTTTGTTGTCCCTTCACTAATTAAACACTTTTGGGTACAAGGCACACCAGACCGGCTGGACCTTCGCTGTACTGTCTCAGTTTTGTTCCTTGTAGGCAAGAAAACAACTTGGTAAGGTTTGGGAAATGTTTTTTTAGTTTTGGTTAAAAGAGCTATTGTGTGGCTTCAGTTACAAATGTATCCGCGTTACATGACTGAATTCACCTGACTGCCTTCTTTGCTGCCGTAATAATTTCTTCTGCCACTAGAGGTCACTGTCAAAGAAGAAACCCACTTATGGCTCTTAATACGCTGCTTTCAAAGACAACCAAGGAGAGGCCAAAAGAGTAAAGCTGCAGACTTTAAAACCAAAACAAAGAGCTTATAGGGTTGATTAAAAACTCTGAGTTAGTGTGATATCTCTTCATTGATTTGGCAATATTGCCAAACAAAAACACATTGGCATTTGGTCCACTGAAAATTAAAAAAAATGTAATTCTTGAATAAAAACAAAATGTTTGTATTCGGCTTAAAAACTCAACAGCGTGCCTTTTGATTATGCATATACTACGACATCAACATGAACAAATGTCTTATATATATATTATATGTATTCTAGTCTGACTTTATGATTTAAAACAAACAAAGAAACAAACAAGAAACTCACAAGTGCAGCTTTAAAAAGCAATTGATTTTTATACATCCATCGATCAAATCTCCAAAACTGTGAACGAAAACAAAACAGACATATCTGAATTGGATTTATGGGAAAACACGACTGGTGTGATTTACAGCAGAATACACAGTTTTACGGATATGAATCACCTGATGCATTTCGGCTGTTTGACCAGGTGAGCAATCTCAGATCAGTCTGTTTGTAGGTGTTGTTCCTCCTATAGGCCTCTTGGCAGGAAACACTGAATGAATGATTCAGTTCTGGTTCCACTTGTTGCATCACGTCAACTACGACTGACTCAGTGGTTTTCTTTGGGAAACCTGTTGATATCAATAATCTCATCAAGCTTGCCCGGACAGAGCATGCAGCATTTTTATGGAAATGCACCGAATAACAATTACAGTGAACTGTAGTTTCATAGACCGATAACAGTTTTGTTGTTGCACCGCTGAAATTTAAAGCCTGTCTGACCTCACAAATTTTAACATCAAAAGTGAACATTAGTGTGAAGTGGGAGACTTTAAACGGCTTAATGCACCTTTGAGAGAGGAGAAGAATATTAACCGTTACTGCCCATAGTAAAGTCAGGGAGACGTGACCGACAGGGCCACAGAGACATTCAGCTGCTCTTTAATGAACACAGTCGGTCTTTAAGAGTTGAAGTGAGTCACCGCTGACAGGACGTGCTGAGGCATCATCCCAGGCTCATCTTTTGACCCGCGAGATACTGGATAACCTTTGACTGGTGGGAATTAATTGACACATAAAGGCACGAGGGAAACTATCACACAGGAATGTGTCTCTGTGACATATGAGTCAGTGACCGGAGTCCGGCTTTAATGACTTATAATGGATTTGCCTTTTGCCGATGTGAACCCTTTTCTTTTTCTGTGCAGTTTGAAGTGCTAGCTCCATGAAACCTTTAAGTCAAGTCGACTGAAACGCTGAAAAAAATAAGAGATTGGAAAATAACAGGAATGAAAGGACAGCAAAATAAAAACTCAAGGGGGGGGGGCAGGCAATTGAAATAATCATTAAAACGCAGCTTCCCAAACATCCTTGTTTGTAATAACAGTTTAATGATAGCATCAATTGTTTGTGCGTTGTGCAAAATTCCTTGAGAAACTTGAGATGTCCTGAGTATGAAGTACAGCTGCGTTCAGTCCGTCCAGAGCAACATCTCATATTTTTAGCTGTGCGGTAAATGTGGCCTCTGTGACACTTCACTCGCCGGCTGCAAGTTCTTACCAGCTCGTCCCTTCCTACTACTTATGAAACAATAAGGCTTTGAAAACAGACCAGCAGCTCTTGCAAGAACAGACCAACAATTATCATTTATTTGATCTTAAACTTACGAGAAAGCTTGATTAAAAGGTTCGGAGACATTCTTTTTTTTTCGTGTATTTCTCGCAGATCCACTGCAGAGACGCGCTGTACTGCATCTCCTGCAAACCACTAACCATGCTGTTCAAACTGTTTTCTTACAAAGGTAAAGACAAAAAGCAGGTCCTGCTCATGTTGTGAAGCAGTGGCAGACTAAGGAAATTTGATGAGCAGGTCTGAATACATTTTACATTTTTTCTCTTTTTCACATTCAAAGATATTTCAGCTATAAATTGATGCAGAAAATACACAAATTGATCTAGAAAGAAATCACCGGAATGCAGACAATGAAGCATTTGCTGCTCAAAATGTCCTGCTGGAGAACCCCCTGCTTCAATTATGTCCCATTAGATGTTGAAACCAATCCTACGCGCTTGGACTGGTCTTCTGTTTTTATCAAACCAAGCAAAACACCACCTCCCATGAAAGGTACATGTGCAGGATTATGGTTAAGAGGAATGCTAGCTCAAGATCCACGTCCCATCTTGTTTCGTGGCATCTTTCCATTAAACAAATACAAGGATCTTTTCTACTTTGTTTATATGTGGCGGACCCTGCCACCTTTCTAGCTTCAAACAATGTTCTGGACTGTATTTTCCTCTGAGAACGGCTTGTTCATTCAGTTATGGAAAGAGATTTTATAATTACCTCATTAATATTGTAAATCTTAGAATTTGTGGGGGAAAAAAGATATGGTCAGTATTTCATTGATTGATGGATAAAAAAAAAAATCCCCTTGAACGAAAAACGTCCATGAACCTTCGCCAACGCTTAGTTCAAGCCACCTGCATTGAAGAGAGCCTCAGGTTAACATCTCATCTCACTTTCAAATCGCAACAATCTCCGTCTCTACTGTTACCTGCCAAATGCTCATTCTCGATGTCAAAAGGTACGGTAAAGCCCAGGTGATTTCATAAGAAAGTTCCCGGTAAGTCAGGTGGATACAGGTGGGTGGATTTCCCCCAGTCAGAGTGTCGACATCAAACACAGGCAGCACCTGCGCTAGCCGCTCACCTCGGGTTACAAAACACTTCTCCTTTTTCAAGGAGGGAGGGAGGGACCCCTTCACAGGTGCACAGCTTACATCCCCCCATCCACTAAATCACAAGGTCTGAATCAAAGCTTTGCACCGGAGCCGGATAGACACCAACAACCTCCCTGGAACATCTTTTCTCCCAGCACAACAAGATTGCTTGCTCACATGTAAGCTGCTCTCTGCTTTCAGGGAGGTGCAAGCATCACCCAAGTGTTCAACTGGACAAGGATCAATAAATATGTGAAGTGTTTTTGGTTTTTTGGCTGCATTCAGAAAAATATAACACTTCACACAAAGCATCATATTGCCACTTTGACTGTAAACCCAGCTGTTGTTCTCTCACTGGAGTCCTTGAAGGGAATGTCGACCCAATCTCAGTCTGCTTTCAGGTATTTGGGAGTACCTCTACTCGAGGGATGTCACTCAATTCAGCGTCAGGAGGGATTGTAGACGACAAACTTGAAAATAAATAAATATAACATCTCAGGGTGTGGAGATGGAAATAAGTAATATAAAAGCGGCTATGATATTAGCGGCTACTAGCAGAACACACCTGAATCACGAGTTGTATTATGGGTAACGTAGGTGGCAGATAAAATGTGCAGGATAAAAAAAAAAAAAAAACATTTATCTGATTCTGCTGCATTGATTTTAATGAGTAAGTTGCTAACTCGGTGAAGCTCTTCTTAAGAATCGTGCGATGCGTGGCTGTAAATATGTGCCATCAAAATATGCTATTGTATGCGAGCACATCATCAGCTCACGCTTCCACTACACACAAACACACAAACACAAACACACACACACGATAGCATTCTCCTCTGCTCTCCATTGTCTCTGTTGCTGCAGCTGGCAGCCTCGCTGTACTGAACCGGGGGACGCTTCTTTGTTTCTGCACTTTTTCTTTCTCTGATGCCAATGTTTTCATTTTGGGTGGCTACGATTGTCCACAGTTACTTTGTTCTGCTGCTTGTGTCTCCATTCACACATCTATAATACGTGATACAACAAAAGGATCCACAATGTATTTGGAATAATAAAGAGGGCACGTATTGACTCATGGGTTCAGTACAGACAAGCACACATTGTATCATTTTATTCAACTGATCTAAATTCGCCTCTGCAGGCCGGATATCGTGGGTGGCAGCATATCGCCAGAGTAACCGCTAACAGATGCAGAGTGTAGCTGCTATTAGCTAGCTAGCCGCGTTAGCCATGCAGCTAGTGGATAAGACTGAGCGCTTGGGGGAGTGGTGGAGTCTTAGTGTTTACACTAATAGCACAGAAGTCTTGGACTGCGACTGACCAGGGTTAGCTGTTAGCATGCTAACTGCAGTAGATATCTAGACATACATCAATATGTCAAAACTGCTGTTTCTTAACACTCTGTTCACAGTTTTTGTACATTTTTGCAGGTTTCCAACTTAAATTCGTACATATTGCCCCTTTAAAACTATATTGTAAATCTTTTTTTGATTAAATAATGTTTCTTTCTCCTGAAGCCATTTAGTAGAGCAGCCTTGTATTTTGGTGTCACTATCTGGACTCACACAAACTCTGTACAAAGTAGTCTACAGGCCCTCAAAAGTAAACTGAAATCTGACTTGTTGGTCCAAATGATTGTTCTGCTTGAAAAAAAGAATCAGAGATATGTGCGAGAATGCGTGCGGATATAAACCATCAGATTAAATACATTAAAAAGCGTTTTTAAAAATATCTAGATCGTTATCTTTTTCCATTCGATGACAGATTACAGGAAAAAAGTTTCACAATAACAATGAAGTATCCCGTGGTCCGGTTTCCAGGCTGATAAAAAAGTCCAGTTCTAAAGGAAACTTGGTGGGTTAAGTGCCTTTTCAAACACCATGTAATTAGGATTTCCTTCACAGACATGAACACATTTCCAACATGTAAAAAGGAAAAGCTACATTAGCCACAGTGCAGCACACTGTTGGTCTGTCAAGAAGCAGAGAACAACAACACACTAAGTGGGAAATAACAAATATTGCTTAAAGGCATAATCAGAATCAGAATCAGACTGCATTTTTTATACATTTAATGTTCGGCATCTTTTCTGCCGCAGTCTTTCCATGTGTTTACATTCAGTAATTACTGTCTCCGCCACACCGATGTCATGTTTAAATTGCCATCAAATGAAAAGAGGATAATTACCACATGACTGTGTTCCGTTTACTCCCTTTGCAATGTGTCAGAGCTGTATTACACATACATTTTTCAACGGCTGAAACAAGGGGTGGCTTTTATTGTGAAAAGCAGGAAAAACAAGAACCACAATGTGTTTGTCACTGAGGTTAATGATAACCCTAGTCATTCCCCATATCATTAAACTGTCACCAAATCAAACAGGACTGAGGATTATCAATTTGATTTACCTTTAAATATGTTATTCATTATATATATGAAGGAATCACTGCTTGTCAGGGCCGTCTTAGCTGAGAGAAGCTGTCGGAAATGGGAACTTTTCACATCAGAGGCAGAACAGAAACTGTCTTGTGGGTCCAAACAGTGACGGGATTGTTCCTCGTTCAGTCTGTGTCACTGAACAAATTACTTCAGCGGTTAAAAGAAAGCTGGAGCTAAATCAGCGGCGCTCAAAGAACGATACATTGTGGGAAACTTGTGTTGTTTTGGTGCCAACACGCCTGTACGACATGTGTCATCAATGTGTGTGTGTGTGTGTGTGCAAACGTTCATGCATGGACACGTTTTTGGAATATCGGGTATTGTATTGTGTGTTTGTCAGAGTGTGTGTGGTGAAGCGGCGGTCCAGTTGTCCAGGGACATGACAGTCGCACCGTCTTGTCGGTCATGCATGAGTTGTCTGACGCTGTGCTGCGCCTGTACGTCTCCTACTGACAGTTTTTTTAGCCCACGTTTGTGTTATTTCCGGCTGCGACTTTTAAAAAAAAACTTCAAACAGGTAAATGATTTGTCAGGATTAGGGAACGTTAAAATCAGGGAGAACGTGCATACCACGTCGATTACTGTTTGTCGCAACACAGCAACGTAAAGAGACGGTATGTAAATCCTTTAAGCGTCCCCCGTTTTCGCTGGACTCAAAAGCTCAGACATGTTTTATATTTTGCAATACATGGGGATCATTTGATGCATCTCACCTGGTGAGTGATGTAACCGCATTTTACGGTTGGCCGAAACATTATAAATCAAGTGCTTCAAGCACTCAAGTAATCAAATCAAGGGAATGTTCAAACGTATTTTTATTCAAGTGTTATTCATCTTGTGATGGAGTGAGCTGCAGTCTGCGGCCATCGTCACTTTATGTAACTAAATTGATAGTTGCATTTTCGCAAATGTCGAAACCCCGAGGATCAGCTCCGTGACAGCACCCAATCTGCACTTGTTGGTTTATCACTCAGTTGTCGATGAAGTTGTTTCTTCCTTTTTCTTGTCTGTCTGTGGACATTCTGTCTGCATGCTCTCATATATATATATATATATATATATATATATATATATATATATATATATATATATATATATATATATATATAAAACCCAGGACACTCCTGAACAAACCACACTGGTGTTGTATATCCTGAAATAGCCACAAGAACCTGGTCCAGTGGGCTGCGGGGCACCGTGTCATGTAGGAGGAGGATGCCACTGTGTTAATTACTTGTCTCTCATCAGGGGGTGAGAACGACCTCGGCTATATTAAACCCCCTCAGTGGAGTGGGATTCTTCAGCCACTCTGACCCCACAGTGGCATTCGCACTGCTGTCATAGTTCACATACTTTCCCTACAGTCCTGTTGAATGTGCCTGCGACACCTTCTCTGCCATATTTTAGCGTTTCGGAAATACGCACTGACTGATGTGGTTGATTTTTTGTTGTTTTTTTGCCATTTCCAGCTGCATCTGCGCCTACAGTTCATGCACCGCGCTCCAGAACACAGAAAGAATGCTCTCTGTTTTAAATGCCTCATGACAACACAGGATATTTTTCTTTGAAAGATGGTCTTACGCAACAGCTCGTGCATTCTCCGGGGATTTGGTTTGAATCTGAACATGTGAACTTCAGCTGCCCCAACACGCCCTGCTTGTATGTCTCTGCAAAGCACTGAAGGCTCAGGGTGAGCTGTCAAAGGACGTATGAGGTAATACTGTTACACCCCTATAAAAACACGCCGTCAAGTAAATGGGAAAACAGAGTACTACACTGCCTTGAATGAATAGCAAACATGTGGCGGTCCAAAGTTAAAATCCACTGCGTGACCAGTTGAACACGCTGGGCTCTTTCATTTTCATACCTTCTCAAATTTGTGTAATCCAATATGACATGACATTCGGTGTTTGATAAGTAGGCCCTGCTGTCTCCGAGGTGAGCTGGGTCAAATTGATTACACTTGATACATAATCATTTTAAAGCCTGAGCAAGGGACACAAATGACTGGATTACTATTTTAATTATGAGCGTAGTTTCTTCATAAATCATCATAGAATAAGGCTAAAAGACGACAACCATGCTAGCTGCTCTTTCAGCCTTTGTCACAGTGGTGCTTTGAGCTAAATGTTAACATTAACATGCTAACATGCTCCAAAAGACAATGCTTATATGCTGATGTTAAGCAAGTATAATGTTCAAGTCATTCTGAGGGGGACATGCACGTCCGTACCAAATTTTATAACAATCCATCCACGAGTTTGCTAGATCTTTTATTGAGAGCCAAGTATATAAACCTCCTGGCACTAGATGAGAAGTGAGGGGATCACAAATGTCAGTGGGATTAATCCTCTGGGGACCATGAATATACAAAATGTCAGCTCAGTCCCTCCAGTGGATGCTCAGACGAGCAGATCTGGAGCAAAGTGGAGACTCGAATGTCGTGCAGATGGACATTTTCATCCCAGGGAATCATCTGCTGGGCGGGCCTTTGGAGAGCTTCTTGTCTTGAGAACGAGGCTACGTGCATGCTGCATGGCTACACGGCCTGTTTAATAAGTAGTGGACAGAGCCAGCGTGACATCACCCACTGGATTGTGGACTACCTTTCTGAAGCCTTGAGTTGGGCATTCCCCTGGTCTGCATATCGAAGTGTCCTTGTGCAAGCTATTGAACCTTGAACTGCTCCTGATGTGCGTGCATGGCAGCAACCTCCATCAGTGTATGAATGTACGTATGAATTACTGTAAGTGGCTTTGGACCGAAGCGTCCGATAAATGCCTGAAATGTAAATGTTTTCGGAGCCAGAAGTGACCGTATTCGGACGAGGGGGTCGAGCTGGAGAGGATGGTGATTGGTTGTGTTAGAGTCTGAGGACGCCTCCTTACGAAATTGTCATCACGCTGTACAGCAGAAGACTCGAAACTAGTACTTTAGACCATAAACTCATCGGAAAATTGTTTGCTGAGCAAATAAATCAATGTGAAAGTAGGATAACTTTCTCAAAGGCTAATATACAATCCGTCAACACTGGCTGTTGGAAAGAGTGCAGGTTTAAGGTGCTTCTACACAGGCTTCACTCGTCAGACTCACAAACTCTCTTCACTGATTATACTGTCTATGATGGCTAATCACAAAAACAGGAACTCTGATGTCAACATCAGTGCACCTGGTCCCAACGATGTGAATCGAGCCTCTAATCGACTACGTACGTAAGAGACAAACCGTTCTGCCGAATTACCGCCGACTTCAAGTCAAATTCTTAGTTTGAGCTCGGAACAACCTTTTCTGCTATTATATTTCAGGTATGCTGCACAAACACGCTCACATTCCTGTAATCATCTGTAACAAAACCCACCCTGCGTTCACTGTCAGTAACTTCTTACACAATCAGACCCGCGGGTGACATCATCGCTGGCTCTATCATGGGCCGTTTTTTGAGGGGAAAATCATGCTTGATCCCCAAGACAGGTCTCAGCTAGCCGAGGCCATAACAAGTAGCACATGGCAAATTCTCTCTCTGTATTTTTCCCTTTTAAAGAAATATCTGTTTCAGATTAATCATTGTGCAATGTGTTTCCCATCCCAAGCAGCCATGCTCTCTCTTGTGCCGGCCCGGAAAACACTGTACCTACAAGATGGACACCAGCTTGCAGCGCTACGATTTACTGATAAATGCACTGATTTATTGGCAAATACGTCTGACGAGCATCTGCTTTACTATCTTATTGTGTTTGTGTTTGTGAGAGAGGGAGAGAGAAGGAGAGAGAGAGAGAGGGAGCACAACAAACAGTGCTCCGTCCAAAGTGATGAAGCAGATGGTAATCACAGTCTAGACAGGCAGGGCAGAGAGGAGGTAGGCGAGGAGGAGATGGGCCTCGCTGTTAAATCACCCACCCACAGGAACAACATTTTAAAGCCGTTTTTCAAAGACGCCACTGCACAGATTTCTGCAATGCGAAAAAAAAGAGAAAAAAGGCAGGCACTCAAATTATCATGGTAGCGCATCATGATGAACCAACAGTACCAGACTGGAATATTAATAAGTTGGCACGGGAGGGGAGGAGAAGAAAAAAAAAAAAAAAAAGGAGCGCGCGTTAATGTAAGTCAAAGCGTCTGCTGCATATTACCTCACACATTATGTGAGCAGCACCTTTTTCTGCTGACAGATGAGAGAGAGGCAGAAGGCGTATGACTCTGACAAAAGGATGTGAGGGAGCGTCGGATGGCTGGAAGTATGACTTATAACCCGGTGAGCCTCCTTAACACCCCCACATTGTCTGCTGACTGTCTCCCAGCGCTGTTCTCTCCACCTGTGGGAAAAGAAAAAAAAAAAAAAAACAAGTGCGTGCTGCGTTCTTACACGCAACAATCAATAAAAAACTCATCTCACTTTGCTGACACAGTTTTTAACCGAGACATCTGAATTCAGAGTGCATTTTGTATTGACGGGGGCCTCTGAATACTGAAGGGCACAGCAGCATCTTTATGTAAAAGAGCATATTCTGTCAATAACGGCGGATAATCACAGGCTGCAGGGGGGCTGCACACTGTGCACACTGATAGCACAGGACTGGAAGGCACAGACGTGACACACAAAAACCCCAACGACACGTCTTTAATCTTCGCGTCTAAACAACACAAACAGCCATTTTCTGATTACAAGCCGCAAATTAATGGAGCATCGTTTCCTTGTATGTCTGTGTTTCAGCAGAGGTCGAACCCTGTTACAGAACACCTGCCCTGATGTTCTCTGACGCTCCATATCGGGAACACTGGTCCACTTAATCTCACATTAAAATCAATTAATTGATTGAGCAATCTTAATCACATGACACATGAATCATTTGGACACTGACAAAGACGTTTTAAGGCTCTGTCACACATGTTCAGTGGAGTGCTTCTGCCCTCTAGTGTCAGAATCGTACACTTCTGGTGAGGATGTTAATCATTGCAGCACAGTTTCAAAACTTTTACCCATAATTCATTGTATCAGGGGCTATTTAATCGAAACATCATCAACAGTGGATCAGTTTAGGAGACTGGAGCGGCAATTTGGGTAGGCCTGGAAGATAATTTCTGTAAAAATAGATGACAGCTTTTCTCTGGATGCTAATTAGATAATGCAAATTACTTCTTATCATCACATTTTTCTTTGTGTGTGTCTGTCTGTGTGTGTGTATGCTTATTAATCACATTAAGAGGATAAAAATGTGTTCCTGCAGACATGTTACAGAGACTTACATCCCATTTTGGGGACAAACAGCTGATCTCCACATGTAAACCCTCAGATAAGTCTCCTGCATTCAACGTCATGTTCTGCCTGTTGTTCCTTCACTCATGTGTTTGACCCTCGTTGAGAAATGTCATGTGTAAACTTGAACTTGAATGCTGGACTTTATAGCAATGTACATGTTTTAATCAGTCTTTTATTGTCCATGTGTGAGCAGATTGTAAGTAACGTGATCAAATGAGACCGTCCTCGTCTCCTTGTGGACGATATGTTTAAGTTGTTCAATGCTACTGGACTGCGGATTTCATCGTGAAGAACACGGGTCAGATTTTCCACGACAGTCCAAAGGATGTGACTTTATGTTTTTGTCTCGATGCCTTTCTCCGCTCTGCTAACAGAGAGCAACAGAAGCTAACGTTGGTTTAGAAATAGAGTCTGCTCACTTGATATATAGCAGCTACAATGCTCTGATGAGGGCTTGAAAATTGTCTCTATTTTTTCTTTTAACTCTATCAACGGTGATATGTTGTGGTTTCTTTCTCGTGACAAATGTACTTATTGTAAGTCGCTTTGGACAAAAGCATCTGCTAAATGCCCTAAATGTGAATATAAATGTAGACTGACTTCCAGCACAACACAGAAGTTCCTCTTTAAAGAGGAACTGGGTCTCAGAATTTTAACATTTACAATTTTCTTTAACATAACTGAATAAACAAGGTGTTCTCAGATGGAAATACATTCCCCAGAATGCTGTTTGAAAGCTAGACAGGTGGCAGGGTCCACCACATATGAACAAAGTATGAAACTGAAAAATAAGTGTGTTGTTCTTTAAGGTCCGTTTGTTTATTCAGCTAACTATGAATGAAAATCTTTCTCTTCTGATTAAAATGTCTTCCTCAAAACTACATACTGCACCTTTAAAACATTAAATTACATTTAAATTTAAATTAAATCAACATTTTAAAAAGTATTTGCATATCCATAGATTTTTGGGGCTTTTGTGGCTTTTTATTAGTTTATCCAACTTTTTTTTATTGTTGCTACAAATGATTATAATTCAAACAAATTATTTCTGCCTTAAAACGGATGAAATCTAAATGGAGTTCGGCGCTTTATGCCCCAAATTGAGTCATGCTGACAGGGAGCAGATCTGGTGCCACCTGGTGGATTTTTGTACACGCCTCACAAAAACATGTGTTTTACAGTAAAAAAAAAAAAAAAATAAAGAAGAAAAAAAACACACTAGAAAAGATTTCTGTTACTTCTCATTTTAAACAACAACATCACGCGTCATCGTCAAATTGCCACATGGGGGTTTTGCCAAAAAAAAAAAAAAAAAAAAAAAAAAGGTGGAGAGAGCGTCAAATAAGCGGATGAACATATTGTCGCTGATGTTTAATAGTCGGTGTGAAAGCTCGTTAAAAAAAACACACGTAGCAGTGAGACAGACAGACGGACACACAGACGGAGGAGGATGTTCGGTGTCGGCTGGTTGAATTCGCACTAAGTCAGCCACATTCCGCCTTTTACTTGTGGCGTTGAGGAGGAGCTCAGTTGTTTATTCATTCACGTCAGCCCCTCTCGCCTTCCCTTCCCTCCTTCCTGCTACAACACAACGGGGACCCACCGTTGTTAACTGTTTTTTCCCACATCCAAATTAACCACAATCACGTCGCCACCATAAACCGATTTTGGAACCAGGTGAGTTGTGATTTTCTTTCTCTCTCTCTTTTCCCTTTTTATTTAGGTCGGTTTCGCAGGAGGAAGGATGTGTTTTCGGCGGGGGAGCGTTGACTTGTCCGGCCCCGGCGTAAAAGGCGGAGGAGTGTTTCCAACCGTAACTTATTAAATTCCTCCTGACCGGGTCGAGAAAAGGTTTTTTTTTCGCGGGGTTGCGTTGTGGCGATGTTCGCCGCCTTTTCCCCCCTTCTTCTTCTTCTTCTTCTTTACGCGTCGGCACCGCCGCGTCTCGGTGCGGGTGGGTTTATTATTTTTTGACTCGCGCCTTGCAAGGGGGGGAGAGAAAAAAAAAACAAATGGACGATGTAGGTCAGCAACTAACAGTCAAAATGTCGTCTTTTCTTTCTTTTTTTACTTCCACATTCTCTCATGCCACAAACAGATGGCGTCGAGAGAGAGAGAGGGAGAGGAGGTGGAGGAGGAAGAAGAGGGGGATGGAGAGAATGGGGGAAAGAGACGCATAAAGGAGAAGGGGGCTACGGCAGGCCATGTTAGCCCGGGTCTGCCTGCCTGCCTGCCCCATCACTAATCCATACCCTGCCCGTGCACACAGCCCACCTCCTCATGCCAAGGCACCGGGTGGGTGAGGAGGAGGGGGGGGGGGGGGGGAGGCCGACATGTCTCGCCGAGGCCTGTCTTCAACAAAGTTTTTTGCCGTTAAGTTGACGGGGCCTTTTCTTTTAAAGACACAGCGCAAGTTTTCGAAGGGGGGAAATGATGGTTCTTATTTTTGGAGCAGGCGCAAAGTGTCCTCAGCTCTGAAGTGAAAAACATGGGAGCTCAGGTTTGTGCACGGCGGGTCCACATTCTGCTCCCCAGCCCGGTGCACGGGACCGACATGTGGGGGGGAGGTGGGTTTGACACCGCAAAGCTCCGGGAAGATGCACTGCAGCAGATAAACCTGTAGCCTGTGGAGAGAGGGAGAGAGACCTCCACCACCACCTCCTCCACCACCAGTTGGCTGACTCTCACCGGGCTGTCAGAGATCATTGATGGGCCACAGGTATCCTCTCCACTGCACTAATGAGGCCACTGCAACTCACACTGGCTGTCAGTGGTGGGGGGGATGTGAGGGGTCCAGTATGTCTGTCTGGGTTTGCGTCTCACTCCGGGCTGCCCCCCTCACTGCTGTCCCGTGGCTTCAAATGCAAAGCCACGCAGAGCAGCGACACGGCTGACCCCCCCTCACATACCTGCCATGCAGCGTCTCATCACGTAATGTGGACGGTGCACTGCATGCAGCAAGGCAGCTGCATACTGTGCATACCAGTTGGCAGCCCGGCGGCCTATAGATGTGCTCTGGTGCAGCTCAGTGTCGGTGCACTTCAGTGGACGGCAGTAATTAAAAAGACATCCTCCCCCTTTTTGGTCTATGGATCATCTGATTGATGGTTATTTTGATGTGAATGCTCAGATGACTCAGCATCGTTTCTGATGCAGATATGGTCGTTTGCATCCTCGCAAGCGACCCATTTCTGCTGTCAGTTCGAGCGGGACGTGCGTCCTGAAATGACACTTAACGGGCTTAATCATCTCTGTGCCCAGGGGGGATCACAGGTCGACAACCACCTTCTCTTATGTTACAGCGGGAGATCCTGTTTCATGTGAGCAGTCAATTTTGGCCTTCATTTCATGTCTTTATCGGTGTCGGTCAAGTGATCCTGGTCTGGTTTTCCTCCACCTCTGTCTAGTGGAGGTGTCCTCTCCCCGGTGGATGACCAGTCGTGGCCTCCTGTCTGATTGGACGGCTCTGCCTCCCTGGATGCAGTTTTTTGAGCCTCACTATGTTTGATGATAACATCTCCAGTCTGTTTTAGCTTGAAGGCATCTCGCCAAATATTCATTTGCTCTGCAAACTCGCTGTCTCTCAGCTGGCTGCTATATTTGTTGTCTTCTGTGTTAACCTTGTGTTAATGGTCTGTCTAATCTGCTCTGCCTTGTGATTTTCACGTTTTGTGCTGAGCGATAAATTACACAGGCATTGTGCCGCGGTATTTTGGACCAGTCTGCGTTGTTTATGATGTTGAAAGATTGCTTGATGATGATAGAATAATGTTTGACATTATGGTCGCACAACTTGATTTAATAATGGGGCCCTGAAAAAATGTCAAGATCAACAAATGCACTGGCAAGTTCTCAACAATAGTCTGCAGAATTTACGTCTCCAACTTTAGCTGTACAGTTTTTATTTTTTATTTTTTGTATTTCTCTGCCAGCTCGTCTTGTACAGTGATGAATGAATTTCCCCAAGTTTGGATCAATAATGTGTTATTGCACTGCTGCTGCTGCTGCTGCTGCTACACAATCTGTATGCTACTCAGGGGATCATAAGCCATTCGTCCATGGATCATCAGCTGCGGGGGGAGAGTGTTGAATGAGGTCCAGAAAGAACATCAGGACGACCACAACATTCCTATGAAAAAAAGAAAAAAAAAAAACCCTGAACCTCTCATCTTACCAGACCCTGAAAAAAAGACACATCCCTCTCAGATGAAGATAAATGGGAAAAAAATTAGGCATCCTGATTCTTTTCCCTCCCTCCTGTCTTTATCAGGATGCGGGAATATAGCTGTGGTAAAAGGTTTAGAATAGCTGATGATGGTGTCAGCACATTGCAGCGCTCGGCTGTGCTGCAGGCAGGGTTTTAAAAAAAGAGGCTGATGTTTCTCGAAGCACAAAGGCCTAATGTGTAGGGCCTGGTGGTTACAGCCATGCTGAACGACCTCCACAGTGTAATGCCAGCTTGTTTTGTATGCGCTGTACGAGCCTAATGTGTAGGCCTATTTTGAAAGGCACAATACTCAGGCCAGTAACGTTGACTTGTTCATACATAACACCAAAACTGAGCTTTGTGTTTTTTAAGTGGACTAAAAGCTTATTCTGTACGGCTTCATTAGTATCATCTATTAGCTATTTTCCTATTGTGTAACAGTTTGACTGTTTGGTTTGAAGCGTTGGTGTGTTTGAGCTAATAACAGAACTGTCCACATAGTATCAGACCGATGTGAGTGAATGTGATTGTGATACAAAGCAATAGTCCTGTTGGCTGTTATCAGAAGGCAACTTGTAGGATTTTGATCGCAGAGTAGAGAAAAAGAGACAGGGAGAAAAATATGATGTAGATTTAGCCTTACCTTTTTGGTGATGTAACACGGCTGATTGTAAATTCTCCTGCTAACATCGCCCTCTAATGCGAGACATAATTTCTTTGGACATGCTAGTGGTTTGGGGCTGTAGTGATGGCCTGTTGGTCTACTGCTTTCTCAACATATATCAGATGGATTGTCGTGATATTTGACGGTCATGGTCCGGAGAAGTCAGAACCTAATGGTGATCGTCTAGATTTTCCTCTTGCTCCACTATAATCTGGAAATTTTTGGCTTCAGTGTGACAGCTGGTTGATGGATGGATTGCTTTGAAATGTGGTTCAGATGTTCACGGTGCCCAGAGGATGGATCTTAATGACTGGTGATCCCTTGATTCTGTTATTTTTTGCCACAAGCAGGTCAGCGGTGCAATATGTAACAATTGGCCACCTTGAATTCATACTCCCAACAAATGTGGGCAGCATATCACCAGAGTAACTGCTAACTGCTGCTAACTGTATGCTGTTACATCCAAGACTGTAGCTACTGTTAGCTTGTTAGCTCAGTTAGCTGTGCAGCAAGACAGATTACCAGGCGAGTGTTTGGACTGCTGGAAGAAAGAGGTTTTCAGGCCCCAGGCTAGCTTGTTAGCATTCTAAGACTTAACGTCAACACTGTTACTGCCTCACGCTCGTGGTCTCCAGAGGTTAAATCCCCCTAACTTTGGTGATTATGTCACTTTTCTCTCATGAGCCCCCAGCATTCAACATTTATAGTTTGAGAGAAATGTCTCTTTGGATTAATTGCCATGAATTTTTGGACACATTCATGTTTCCCCTTCAGATAAGTTATAGTAGAATTAGTGATCCCTGAACTTTTTATCGAGCAACATCATCAGGTCAAGTTTTTATTTGGTCCAATATTTTTTTGTTACAAATTCAAAACAGAAACCATTGTGATTCTCAACAGCATCAGCGCTACTTTGGGTTTTATGCTTATTTGCAAATGTTAGCTTGCAAAACCAAGATGTTGAACATGGTTTACATTATACCATTAGCATATTAAGGTTGTCTTGTGAACATTTTTAAAGTTACCATGCAGCTAAGCTCAACTACAGCCTCACAGAGGTGCAGGCATGGCTGTAGACTGTCATTTACATGCTTAAAATAAAGTTATCTTCAATCTGTGTTTGAATCAGTGGGGCTACACAATTAATAGATCATTGTAATCGCAATTTGTTTACTGTAAGTGCAATATCCAATTTGCAAGAAGCTGCAGTCCTAGAATCCAAAAACACACAAAAAAACTGACAAATAGCTGTTTGCTAAAGAATAGATTAGAAACCATCAGTATTAATTGACTGTTTTAAGTGCATTCTTTTATTTAAATAGACCCTCTAAAGTCTGCTTCATGGAGTGTATGCAGATTGACTATAATAGACATGTAATGCTTATCAGGCCCCAGTCACGGTTAGTTTTGGTCTTTTCCGGCTGGCCTGTCTAAACGCTGTCCTTGCCAGTCTTTGCTGTGTGAAGTTGTTACTAGCTGTCTGGTGACTCAGTTTGTCAGTGTGTCCTTGTGAATTCAGCCAATTTGTCTTTGTGAAAAAAAAAAGATAATAATAATCTGTTCAACTCATTCTGCTAGAGTTTGGGAGAATGTGATATCGTACAATCTGTTAATTATTCAATAGCTGGAAATATTTGTAGTTCAAAGTTTTACTATGCTGCGCTCGTGTATACAGACGACTGTCTGCTCCTCATCGTTCTCTGCTCGTATCCTGATTATCAGCCTCTGTATTGAGTTGTGATCAGACCGTAATCATCTGGGCTGACAATAATAGTGTTGTGTTTAGGTAACCTCATTTAGTGTCAGCCGTCAGCCTCCAGGTCTCTGCAGTCCTCTTTTGACTGGCTAACTACCATTTTCCAGCATAGTGCAGAGCAGTGGCCTAGTTCATGCCCTCTTGAATGTAATTTTAGCTGTGTGTGTGTGTGTGTGTGTGTGTGTGTGTCCGTGCCTCTCTGTTTTGTCTCCTTCTCTTATCGTCTCTGTTTCCCGTTCTCTCGTTCCCTCTCTTGTCCCTTCACACTGTTCCTGTGTCTCTCTTTGTCAGTCATGAGACTGTGCAGTCCTCCGGCCAGTGATGCTGGGACAGTTACCTCCATAGTTTTGCAGTTTAGCGATGTATGTTAGGCTGCGCTACACCTCTGTGGATGGATGGTGTTATTCTCGAAGGAGTCAGGGAACCATGCAGCCATTTTACAGTGCTGGTTTGAGTGACACCTTGTGTTGCTCAGCCAGAGATGCTGATATCGGGATTACACTACAACCTGTGAAATGTTCTGTAGGAGAATTGGTTCAAGAAGTTTCTGGTTAAATGTTTTTCTGCAGGTCAGAATGAGTATGAGGCCTTTGTGGATCAAGTTTTGTAAAACATAGTGAATGTACCGAGTAGGTTTGCAGAATCACTCTTAAGATTGCACTTGATGCATGTGCATTGCTTTCCGGCTGGTACGGTTTTGCTCTGTCTTCTGCCGTCCTGCAACCCCCATCGGCTGTGTTTTGAGTCCGGCATGGTGCAGCACTGCCGGACAGCTGGAGTTGCGTGACCGAGGAGTTCCCGCGATAATCACATAATCACGCGTGACTGCAGTTATACCTATGTGTTATAAACACAACAACACTAAGTGTTTCCAACTGAAGGATTAGAAGAAGTTCTTGGATTTGTGTCTTCGAGATGTTTGTGCTGGCGTCAGCACAGAGTGGTTTATTTTGAAAATGAACCCGATGTTATGTTGTTGTTTCAGTGTGTGACTTCCTGTCTGCTCTGTGCTGAATTCGGTGGAATGCTACGCTGTGCTCCGGCATCCAGCAAAAATAGGAGTCCTGCATATTTGGGACGGAGCAAATACGCAACGTAGCGGAGCAAGTGGAAGTAAACGCATAGACTAGACTGAAACCTATAAGCTCTGCTGCCGTGATGGAGTGGAGTCAGACGGAGGTATCGACATATCCGGTGGAATCTAGCCGTTTTACTAGTTTTCTTTCCTTTCCGGATCATTATAACTGATAATGCTGCTTAAATTGTGTAATACTGTATACTCTGATATTTTCTGTTATTGTACCATTGCCATTGCTACCAGTATGGGTATTATCATAGGCTATTTTCAGTTTATTATAACTAACTTTTGTTGATAATAATAACACATGCCCACAAGCCACAAGAACAAACCTATTCATCCCTGTAATGTCCTCACAACTTGCCTCAATGCGTACAGTCCTCTGACGGTGCTGCAGGGTTTGCTCAGGCACACTGTCGGTCTTGCAAGATGCTGAGAATCGGCTGTACATGTGATGGAGGAGCTCACAGCACGAGAAAAAAATGCAATGCAAATGAATTCACGTTAAACAGAGAGATTTAATCCAAAAGATGCTGCAAGGTGTAGCATCGCCTCTAACTGAGGCTGATGTAAATTAGATCTCACTATTATAAACTCTGTGGGAGTACAGTAACATTTACAAACAGTGTGCTTCGTCTGAACTGCACATCGGATCGTCCAATAGGTTTAGAAACCTTTCTCCCCCTCGACATCTTTCCAATGTTGGATGTGAACGAGCATTTCTGTGAGTTTCTGATCCGCCAATCTGACGCTCAAACCGCTTTATGCTGTGGTACTGGCCAGCTGTTCAGAGGTGAGAAAGGAGCTCGGGTTTGCTTGTTGGTATCCCAATGCTTAAAAGATATTGTGACCTCCTCTCTCAAACTCTTTCACTTCAAGGCCTCCAAAGCAGACACTGATGAAATGATGATTTTTGTTTTGGATGTTTTAGTCACAGAAAATGTATAAAACTCTTGTTCATACAATCATTGTGTTGTTCATGGATGTTATTATTCTGCAAATGTATTTTTCATTTTGCTGGGGAGCCCTTGGAACTCCATCATAGACTCCACTTTGAGACCTACAGCTCTACAGAAAATAGCTCTGGTGTTGTTCTCGAATCAATTCCCCTTATATTGAATTGCTTATCTGGGAAACAAGCTTTTAAATCTACTTAAACTTGTGTAATGTGTCTATTGTTGTCTGCGTCCAGTGATACATTTCCGCAGTATTGTGCATTTCAGTGCACGATCCAGACTGGATCAGCAATCGTCTCAAAAGCCTCGGCAAACGTAACGTAATGCACCAGATTCTAGGAGGATGCGGTTGTGAAAGTGTGAGCTGTGTCATTCAGGAATGACTGCCGGAGATCTTCGAGCTTCATGTGTTGTAGTGAAGTATCTTATTTTTTTTTTTCCATATCTAAACATATTTACGTCCTCTCTGTTACACTTCCCACTACACAGACCCAGTAGGTGGTTGTCTGCTGTGTATTCTGAGGCCCTGTGACAGCCGTCTGATCCGCTGCCAGGTATCGCTCGCTGCAACTCGGAGCTTTAAACAGATCTTCCCCTGCATTCAACCGGCTATACGAGAAAAAGACATGAATATGTGTCGGCACCATTCAGTTTGCCATATCAAAGAAGACTGAAATGGTCAGCGGGGTTTCAAATCTGCTATTTCAGCAAATGTGTGACCTGCTGGAGTGCCCTTGAGCAATGAACTAAATCTCAATCCGGTCTCTGGGGGCGCTGTTGGGAAGCTAAAGGGTAAAGAGAATCTCCCCTCAGGGATCAATAATACAGCACCGGAACATCAATCTATTGTTTTAAATTTCCAGCATTTATTTCTCCTCACCGTACCACACGCGCATTAAGAGAGAAATTGGTTTTGGTTGGGATGATGGTGGAGGAGAAACGATAGGGAGGAAGTGATGGAGGACAAAAAGGGGGGAAGAGAGAGACAGAGAGAGAGGGGAAAAAAGGGGAGGGGATGTATCCATGGAAACGTGAGGAAAGAGTGATGGGAGAAAGGAGGAGAAAAAAGAGCGATGTAGTTTTTTTTAAGTGTTACAAAGCACTGGTGCAAAATGGTTCGGCCCACAGCAGCATTTAACAGAGCAGCACGGCCGACGTTTATTGAGACTTAAAATCATGTCTGTTCTCATAACTACGCTCACAGTGATCCTGTTTGATGGCTTCATGCCTCCACATTTTTATTATGATATCGTAAGTGAATTTGTAGCGCTGGGGTGAAACATGGTAGGGATAAAATGAAATCTGGGACTGACGTTTTTAATGCTGTCATGTTGGTTCGGATTGATGTCCTCGTAAACATTAAACAAAACCAGACTCGTCATCCTGGAGCCTTTTCATATCTACATGAAAGAAAAAAGAGGGAAACTGTGCCGTGGGACCGTTTGTGAATGTGCAGCTCATAAGTCAGGTTTTCTTCACTCACATTTAAGGAGAGCAAAAGAGCCGATGTTACCAGGAAGAGCTAACACACCACACGTGTTCGGGAATGTGGGACTTTATTCCCGAAAGACGGCTCTTTATAAATATTAGACTGTATATTTGCCTCAGGCCCTTCAAATGGTCTTCCTTCAATCCCTTCAGTTTACACCTGCTGTAAGCTTTGATGGCACATTCCTAGATGGCAGTTTAATTCAAGGAAGCGTGATTGTTTTTCCTCTATTCTCCCTATGTAACAAAAGGAAAGTATATGAAAGAATGGCACAGCTAAACGAGCACTTCCAACTGTCTGCTCTGTTGCCTGATCCTTCAGATTTTGTGTATTTTTTTTTTTTATAAATCCACAAGAATTTCAAGGGAAGAGCAAGGGGTTTATATGTTTCTAATACAGCTCAATACAGTTCGACCCGTGGGCAGTGGTGCTCGACTTCTGTGTTCAATATTACTGTGTGAAATGTCTCTTTGTGCTGTTGATGTTTGCTGCATGTGAGCTCGTGAGTAGGGTGAGATCCAGTTCGCTGTGATTTTTATTGTTTGTATGGATCGAATCTGTGGGGTCAAATATTTTCTAGTATTGAAAATGACACGATGTGGTACGTAGCCTTAAAAGAAATCTACATTTATTGTCTTTGGATTGGTCACTAGGATGTAGACGGGGGAACAGAATGAGCAACAAATGTAAAGAAAAATACAACATGAGGTGTCAACACGAGCTTCCAGTACAACTTCATTCCCCACTCTTCAAGTGGTGTTTGGATGGCGGTGGTGGAGAGTGCTGTCTTACACTCCAGACCAAGATCTCAGATAAGTGTTCAAGTAGGTTGCGATCTGGTGTCTGTGAAGGCTTCGGCACATCATTTCCATGCTCATCAAACCATTCAGTGAGCTGTTTTGGCTGGTGAATATGACTTGTAGTCTCAGCCATCTTTCTAGCACCACAGTCCTTCTCTCATATAGGTATGTTGTGATATAGTTGCCATTCAGATATTTCACTTGGCTGTGTTGCGATTTTAGGACTGTTTGAATTCATTGTTCAGCCATAATTTGTAGGGTACAGTTATTTATGAATTCTAGTATAAAGTGACTGTGTCAAAGTGTTGCACTTTAGAGGGATTGCCACAATGACTAATTTTGTATCAATAATGATGATATGATAGCACAATAATGCAACCCTTTCAAAGATGGGGCTCAACGAGGATTGACCAATTATCTGGAGTTAGTAAAATGCCATGTTTGCCTAGTAAATCTTGCCCCCTTCTCATCTCTGTTGAGAGTTGCACATCAGGCACTCGTGAGATGATGGCCATAGGTAAAATGTCCATGAGCTGAAAGGCAAACAGACATTTCAGTTATTCCGGAAACAAATTGGGCAGCACGCACAGTGGATTGTGTTGTACATGACAGTTAGTCTTCAATCAGTAAATCAGTCACCTCGATGAACCTGCATCATAATGACTATACAGTGTTACACCTACCAGAGATTGCTTTACATTTCTTTCACATTTTGTGTGTGTTTGTGTAAAGTGAACTGGTGTGACCTTAAGCGCAAGTTCGACTGTGTTGCTTTAGCAGAGTATAAAGAGTATAAAGTGCATTGTGAGTAATTTGCTGCTGTTAGTTGACACTTATAGAGAGCTGACACAAAATATCCTAGAACTGAAATTGTGAAAAGAGGGTTTTTTATGATGTGTTAAAATATTCAAAAGCGTTTAATGTAGAACTAAATGGCACCGTGGCAAACACTCAAACCCAATAAGCTGAGAAATCAATCAAAACTGGAGTGCACGTAGAATGATTGCAGTTGTGTTATAACAGACCAGCAGTCCCATCCATCATTGTGTTAAATGGCATCTGTACAACTTTGAGATACCTGCACTGTTCAGAAGTTGGTGCCGTTTATGGTCACACTCCAGCCATGTATCGTCCCTGAAAGACAGACTGCCTGTCCACATCTGACAACCTGGACCACTGCAACGGGATAAGACGAGAATTTGTTGAGCCGCTCGGAGCACCAACAGATTGCCTCAAGAATGTGACATCATGTACAAGCGAGGAGAACAGGGGGCATTTAAAAAGTCACATCAGCCTCAGTAGGTCTGTTTCGTTGCATTTATCTGAAGGAAATCAAAGTCGACTGATTAACTGGCCTAACGACACGCTATTTTAACAAAGAGCACAAACGCTGATTATGTCACCCCCACACGTCAAGGTGAGCAAGGTAGCGAGCATTATAAAATGCCACCATTTTGTTATGGAGCCAGTCAAGTTGTGTCCGCATGGCCAGCCTTTTGTCACCCCGAGGGTGTCAGATATAGCAGCATGGCCTTTAACTTCAAGTGTCAGGGGTTGGATGGGTTGGTTGGACTGGACATACATTGGTCTTTTCCACTGTATGACCCAGAGACCGAGATTTGGAATCCCATTTGTGACCAGGTGTGAATAGTGAGTGGTTTGTAAGTCATGTTGCATAAGTAAGTTAACGTATGTAAATTATGTAACTTGTGTAATTGTAATTATGTAATTAAGTGACGTTGTGTGAAAGAAATACTTGCGTCGATGACCTTATGTGACATGAGTTTTGTCTTTCATTTCAAGTTGGGAGACAACATAGTTATTCTAACCCAGTGTATAATCGTTTCCTAAACCTAACCAAGTAGTTTCTTTCAACCAAACTGCGTATATAATGAACGATAAATGAATAACCATTTAAAAGACTTAAGTCATGCGTCAACTGTTTGTTAAGCTTTATTGTGAAGTCTAACCAGACCTTGATATTGTGTAATATTGCATGCAAATCAGATCCTAGAGGGGTAGGTAGAGCATCAAAGTTGGACTCTTAAGGCCTCGGACCAAGCTGCAGTATTTGACGAGTTGGGAGTGAGAACGTTGGCACTGCTCGCCTGCTCATGGCTCTTCACAGCATGCCTCGGGGCGAATACCCCACCAAACTGGAACAACCCTAAAAGATTGTCACTTTCAGAAAAGCAGCTCCGATTCTACCATCAAAAAAAACAAAAACTTGGATGAGGCAACCAGCACTTGGTTTGAAGCATACTCTCTTTGAAACTACAGCTCAAACATTAATCGCAACACGGCTCGGAAAAAGCTGCAGATTTAGACCTCAGCATGTTGAACTGTGTAGTTTTTACTCCCTGATGACTAACCACTCTTCTTTCAACTATTTGCTCTTTGTTCCGAGTACAACTTGGAACAAAAGATGTGATTTTCGGCCTGTCAACTTTTGCCTTTTGTCTTTGAGGGTCAGTTCAGTGTGTCAGGACCCTTTCACCTTTCACTGGTTACTTTTGGAGGAGGGTAGTCAGCTACAGGCTTTGCTGTTTTTGTGCCCTCCGTCATGTCAGAATATCTGACAAAAGCTAAAGTTTGTCAACATGCACTATCAGGCTTTTAGCGAGAAATATAGCAGTGCTGCCGCAGTATCATAATGGATGTTCTCGCATCCAAGCAAATAATCCAGACTTCCTATTCCAAACACATTTCTGGCCCTGAGAAGTCTTCAGTGATCTTCCGCACTTCCTGTGTCCCTATGAAGGCTTAAAATGACAACATTTCATGCATTCCTACTCTCGTGCTATCTGTGTGCCTTTGAAGTATATAAACGTAGCCTGAATTTCAAATGTGGGCACATATTGCACATAATCATCCACTCATGTTAGCACTCATGTAGTGGGGTCGTAATGATTCTGAAATGGTAAACTTGTTATAAAAGAATTTTTTGTGCACTGCTCCAACTTTCCTCTACTGATTCCAGTTCCAATACCTCAACTTAGGTTGCCCCTAGATCCCGAGTACTGATCCAATTTGAACCAATACTGATCTCTTTGACAATAGGACAATAACGTGAGTTGAGGGATTGCTATGGTAGTAACTAATGAGATGATAAACTGAAATGACTGTATAAGATCGGGATATCACAGTTTTGTATTTATAATGTTTCACTACATTAAAGGAGGCATAAAATACTTATTTTCATGTTCATTGTTTAGTTTGGGTTACCACTAGAATAGGTTTATATGCTTTATAGATGCATCAGTTTCCTCATTCTGTCCAGTAATGCAGCTCTGTTTTGGCTCCTGTCTCTTTGAGACCCCCCTTCCTGAATACCCAGCCTGCTCTGATTGGTCAGCTCACACACGCCTGAGCCAGCACTGCACAACACGTCTCCGACTGGCTCTGTTTTGTTATCAGTTTCCAGTTAGCTTCACTTCTACTGTGACTATAGGCATAAATTATGCAAATGTGTGACATGGTGTTGAGTGTGATGTCAAGAAGTCACAGAATTAAAGGTGGGACTTCTGACAAGGTGTTTCAGGCACATCTTAAGCAGTGTTTTCTGTGTGAGAGAGGAGCTCCAATTAGCGCTGTCTGTGACCTTTTTATAACTTTCAAGACCTTTTTACATGCAAAAGAACCTGTATAACACACTCAAGGTAAGGGGAAAGTCTCAGAAGCACAATAGGTCTCCTTAACAAAAAAACAACATTTTACAAAACGTGCCATTCTCTCTGGTCGCACCTCCTTCTCATATTTCGACACAGACATAACACACGTATTTTTAGAATAAGTGTTACTGGCACTTTGCGAGGAAATCATCATCTCCGATGTCCATCACAAGAAGGCATCCATAAACCTGTCATCTGTCATCGTAGGAAAAAAATCACCTCATCCCTCCAAAACCTGCCTCACTCAGTGATGTTTGTCGGCGTGTCCGTGAGTGTTTTGCAAACAGGGACCGCTGATAGCTTATTCGGCATAGTTTTAATTGTGCCAATATGCCAAATATAGGCTGAAGAAATCGGGGCTCAAGTTGTAGCACACAATGTAGGCTACTTCATCGACTCCATAGCAGTGGGGAGGGGATGAGGGCGGCGTTGACTTGATTTTGTCAAGCGTGGAGGGGCCTCTGCAACACTTGATATCGATTATACTGTGATAAAATCAATATTTGTCAGATGAACTGTGTTATTGAGCATCTTAGCATTCGATCAGAATAAAAGACTCGCTTCCCATCTGTGGACACATTAAAATGTACCTGAATGGAGCCATTTTCATAACTGATGCTAGCGTGTGTGCGTGTGTGTATTGCATAGGGTCGACTTGAGAAAACCAACAATACCATTCTTCTTTTTTCTTCTTCTTTCTCTTTTGCTGCAGCCATGTTTGTACGACCACAAAATAGAGCGAGATAGATTTTGTGCTCTCTCTCTCTCCCTCACCCGCTCCCTATTTTTTCTTTTTTTTCTACCTCTTTCTGTTTTTCTCTCTCCAGCTCTCTTCCCCTCCCCCTCTCTCTGTTCCTCTTTCCTCCTCTCTCCCTCTTTCAATTCTCTCTCTCTCTCTCCCTCCCTCCCTACCCTCTCTCTCTTTTTTTTCCTCTCTTGCTCTCGGTTTCCATCACGCTTTACCCCTCCCTCTCCTCTTTCTCTCTCTCTCTCTCTCTGTCTCTCTCTCTCTCTCTCTCTCTCTCTCTCTCTCTCTCTTCCTCTCTCACGTTGCACACCACCCCTCCCTCCTTCTCTGTCTCACTCTCACGTTGCTCCCTGCCCCATCTCTCCCTCGCTCTCCCTCTCTCTCTCCTTTTTTTGTATCTTTTCTCTCTCTCTCTCTCCCTCTCCCTTGCTTTCCCTCCACATCCTCCCCTCCCCCACTGCTGCCTCTCATTTTCTCTCTCTCTCCCTTCCTCTCTCTCACTCCACCATTTCACTTGCTCACTCGCTCCCTCCCTCCCTCACTCGCTCACTCGCTCCCCCTCCCCTCCCTGTTCTCTTTATCTCCTCCCCTCCCTCCCCCTTCAATCCCTCTTTCATTCCATGCAATCATCTGTTCTCTCTCTCTTTCTCTCTCTGTCTCTCTCTCTCTCTCTCTCTCTGCTTCCTCTATTACGCCCCCATTTTGTCCTCTGCCGTTTCTCTTTCTCTCTCCCTTTCCTCCATGTTCTCTCTATCCTGTTGTTTACCACGCTCCCCCATGACATTTATGAAACAAACTTTATTTAAAAAAAAAAGGTTTTCTCCCGCAGAAGAACAACAAACATGTTATGGACAGAAACAATTGCATTTGTGCAATAAATGCTGAATCCCCTAATCGTAACACGTATTTGTTCTTTAACCCGATGATATTAACTTGCCTCTGTTATTCACATTAACCCAAATCTAACCGCCTGCCTTCGATAATAATGAGCTGCCCCAAAGTTTAGCCGTTTATCCCCCAACATGGTGGTCTGCTTCTGTTTGTCTGTGTTCAACAAGTGGCTAACTTGGTGGGATACAAAACAACCACGTACGACCGTCATCATCATCATCATCCTCATCCTCATCCTCAGGGGAATAGAGACGAGATGAACCAGGTGACTGGCTCACCTCTCACGTTCACAGACAGGATGGCCTCATAAACCCGAGCCGCTCCGTCTACACAGCTGGAAGCTGTAACCATCGGTGGTTTTGCAGAGGTTTTATTGCAAATAAAATGCAAGTGTGGCTGTTTGGGCTTTGAAATGCTTTTAGTACAATGGAGTAGAGCGCAACTTGTACTTGATTTTTGGCAGTGACGACAATATTCGGGAGTAAATAATCAGAAGTTGATATATCGGCCAATATATACACATTTTTTGCAGTGATCCCTCAGTGGTGGTTATCAAAAGACCTGTGACAAGTCAATATGTAGCTGAGGCAGAATATTTTACAGTTTAACATAAATGAACAACCATATACACCGATAACCGATATAGCCTATTGGTGACATACTGGTAGGGAGTACTACTTTGGAATTGCAAAGTGAGAAGAGTTATTTGAAGCATCATGTTTCCCAGAGACGGTACTACATTTTATCTGGTTTTTGATTTAAGAAATGTCCATAAACATGAGGCTAGAAGTTAACTACAATTCCCAACATGCATTTGGTCAAGAAACACCCAATTAGTTTGAAATTGTATCACTTTGCTTGGACAAACGATGAGTCTAATTTTACCATCTTCCATTTAAATCAGCTCACTTTTCGTTTACCTTCCTCTTGGGTGAATTCAGCAACCGCGATGCTGCGATTGGTTTACAGCTGCAGTGATTTCATGTAGTGCATGCAACGGTCACCAAGTCTCATGGGAACTGTAGTATTTTAATCTGTCCGCTGTGCTTAAATTAACTTGATTTTCTGTCGATTGACTGACAGATTAATTAACGATTGTTTCATCACTATGATGTAAAATAACCTAAAAGTCATCTGACTTAAATTAGGAGTTATGGATGCACAGTTATAGAATGTGGAGCCGACGTGGTCGCCTGCAAAGACAACTACAGTCTCCGTACAGGCGTCACAGGCAGCCAGTCGTCTCCCACCACAGTGTCTTTCATCAGGACACATCCAGAATGAGATGAGACAGACAGCAGCCACGTTTTGATCAGGTTTCACTTCCTGTTCCAAGATCTGATTTTATCTGTCGGAAACAGACAGCTGCTAAAATGGAAAGCAATTCAGAACTGCAACAAATAGTTCATTAATTGATTCATACAAATACATTTACAACTGTTTTATAGTCGATTAATTGTTTCAGTAATTTTTGTTGTGGACTGTTGGTTTGATAAAAGAAGCACCTTGAAGAGGTCATTTAAGATAAATAATAATGGAAATAACAGTTGCAGCCTTTAAAGAAGCAAAGAAGTAGAAAAGTTGTCTGCAGTATCTAGTCGACATCAGATGCAGACTGTCTAACTTTGTCTCCAGTGTGTTTTGGCATGAGCGATCTCTAAACATGTTTGAGAAGTTTGTTTGTCCTGTATGCATGTAGTGCAAAGTAATTGGATCCCAAATTGTGCTTTTATTTATTCTGAGTAAAATATTGCTCATGTTTAAAGCTGACTTCCCCCTGATCAGATCACAGGTTTTTTAAAATGCGAAGATGTCGAGTTTGGGAACAGGTCCCAAGAGAGCAGGAGTTCTTCTGGTTGAGAAATAGTTACTCACACTGCTTGGCATGTTGGAGAGGGGTGCTTTTATTTTCCCTGTTAATGGGAAAAATGTATCTCTGTGAAGATAAGAACTTCTTGCTACAGCGAAGCAAAAGTTTGAATAATTTAAGATAAAGGAACGGGACGTTTTGATTGAGAGTTCAGAGGTGAACTCTGCGAAAGAAGCCAATTAAAAGAGGAGAGAGTAGAGTTTCATTTCTAGGTTTTCCTTAATTTTACTTTTCTATCACATTACTGGCTGTGCGAGCCTTCACCTATGATAATGTAGAATTAAGCTACATTTGATTTTATAGACTGTATCCAATGGAAGTGTGCTCGACTGGGTTGTGATTAAGATGTAGGTGAGTCATCGTCACTCATCATGTCTCAGCTATTGCAATGTCTCTGAATGTCAACATAATGAAACAGAAAGAGATTCCTAATTCGAAACACGTGTTTTATCCATTTTATAGCTTCTCAATGGAGCTTTGCCAAACATGATCATCGGCTGGTCGTCCACGCTGAGAAAATGGGACGATTAGTAGAAACTGTTATGTTGTCATAGATCTGATGTTGGAAAAAATGGTGAATTTCTTTCCAAGGTTGTCTAGTAAAAAAAACTAAAACTGGTCGATGTTCACTTCAGAAGCCAAACGTTTTTTTCTGTTCACATCTGTAGAGTTTCCTTTTTCCTGCCGAGTTTACGGCTCTTAAATGTGCCCCAATATTTTTTAAAGTGACATTACTGCGTGCAATGAGACATTTGAAACAACCAGGGGGGCACAGGTGGTCAATAAGTACAATCGCTATTTATTCAATATTCAATTCTTGAGTGGTGCTTTGCGCCAGTTGTAAGATAGTGATGTAAGTGTTGCACTGTGTCCATTGGAGCCATTGATTGATTTAAAGTATAGATGGTCACTTTACAGAAATTATTAGAGAGAACACACCTTTAAACATACATATCATACATCATACACTCATTATTAATGCACAGCAGCAATGTGCGATTACAATCAACTGTCCATTCGTGGCTTCTCATCGACGCACAACTTCTCAGGAAATTCCAACAAAAGAAATTAACCTTTCACGGGTCCTCACATGCGCTGACACCAACTATAAAGACATCTTGAATGTGGGTTTTGTGTGTGTGTCACGTATTGTCATTCATTGAGAGGAAGTGTCATTTTCTCAGTTCCCTCCATAAGTCTTGCAGCTCGGCAATTTTCAGCCTTTGTGTCGCCCTCCGTTTCAGCGTCGGCGGGGGTGTGCGTGACCTTTCGTGGACTCTCAGGCCACCGTTTGGCACCGTCTCACATCCGCCGCGGCGATCTCGTCTCTCCACGCCTCCCTAATCTTTCTGGCGGCGCACTGGTGGCGAGATGACGTGAAAAAGAGACGAAAGTTCTTCACACTCGAACCTCAGCATTTCCCGGGGTGTCAATCAGCGGCCCTAATTTGTGTGTGATTGAGGTTGTAAAAGAGGGACGCATCATTAAGAGGAGCACAATACCTTTTATTTTTTTTAATTCTCTCCCCTAACTCTGATTTTATCCGTTTCTTCCCTCCATCCATCTTCCATTTCTTCTTATTCTTTTACCGCATTCTGCTCCACTCTTCCCATCCCCCTCCGTCTCTTTCTCTCCCTCTCTCTCTCTCTCTCTCTTTCTGTCTCTCCCATCCACCCCTCCCTTCTCTTTTCCTTCAGTATTCTCTCCTTCCACTCCCCCCTCCTCCTCCTTCTCCTCCTCCCTCCATCTTCTTTTCCCTCTTCCATTCGCTCATCTCCTTGTCAGTCACCTTCCATCTCTTTCCTCTCTCTCTCTCTCCCCTCTCCCCTATCGCACACTCGCATCCGAGTCTGTGCACGAAACAATCTTCCAACACTTTTCTGTACTCATAAAGCTCAGTTGATAAATGAGAGAGTGAGAGAGTGAGAGATACAGAGGCGCAGAGATGGAGAGAGAAAGAGAGAGGGAGAGAGAGAGATGCATACACAGAGGAAGGACTCAGCAATAGATTGGGCTTCAGGAATAAACAGATAAAGGAAGAGAGACAGACAGGGATAGGCAGAAACAAAGACAAAGAATGACAGACGGAGACGGAAGAAAAGGAGGGAGAGTGAGGCGGGCAGCAGCCGTAATTTCAGCCCGATACGATGTTGATTTCATTTTTTGTTGTTGTTGGTGGCGTGTGTGACTTTGAGGTGACTTAGCCCATTTATCACCAGACTATCAAAGAGCCTCAGTGGTGGTATATTTTTGTTTGTCAGGAGAGTGTTTGTTTGTTTGTTTGTTTGTTTGTTTGTGCTGGTGTGACCAGAGTCACAACCAAAACTGTGCAGAAAAAGGAAGAAGAAGAAGAAGAACAGGGACGAGGAGGAGGCGGGCAGAGTAAAAAGCCCCGCCTCCCCTCATCCCTCACGTATAAATAGGAGGCGAACAGAGCCTATTCTCACTCAACACTTGCACTGAAGAATGAGATCCTTAAAGCACCTGAAGCCTCACAGCAGGAGGAGCGTGGTGAGTTCATTGGCTCTCACTCGTAGCATGTTAAGTGGCAGTTTGGCGAGGCGTCGGGGCAACGTGGGTCGAGCCGAAAGACGGGGTTAGAAGACTTGCCCACTCGGAGATGCTTTGATTCGGTTATAGATTTTTCTTCTTTTTTTTTTTTTTAAAGTTGTCCGTTTTGTGGATTTTTCTTATTTCGCACTAATTATGAACTGAGTCTGGCATTAACTCATTCCTACCCAACTCTTCTTCTTCGTTTTCTCTTATTCTCTCACTCGCCTGTTTCACTTCACCTTTTTTTTTTTTTTTTAATCTTTCATTCTGTCTGGCTTTCATTTTGTCATTTTCTTTCTCCCTCTGTCTCCTGGTTGCTCACTGCCTCTCCCTCCCTCCCTCTGTCTCTACATATCCTTCTCTCTCTTTCTTCCTCTTGCTCTCTTTTGACTGCTGCCTCACACTCACCCTCTCACTCTTTCACTCAGCTCTCCCCTCCCTCCCTTCCTTTCCAGTCTCTCTCTCTCTCTTTCTGCCTCTCTCCCAGCCTTCTTTCTTCCCTCCTGTCTTCCCTCCCCTCCCCCCTCCCTATCTCTCCTTCACTCTCCCTCTACCTTTCATATTCTCTTTTTTCCTCTCCCCCTCCCATCCACGAGACTCTTGCCTGCTCTAAGCTCTCTTTCTCTCTCTCTGTCTCCCTCCACCTCTCCCTCCCTCCCTTCCTCTCTGCTTTTTCCTCTCTCCCCCTCTCTGTTCTCCCTCTGCTCTCCTCTGTTTTGTCTTTCCTCTTGCTTTTCCATTCTTTTTTCTTCATTTCTTAATCTTTCTTAGTTTCTTTTTGTTCTCCCTTTCTCTCCCTCTCTTGCACTTGGATGTGTGTGCGTGTGTGTGTGTGTGTGTTTTGGAGGATTAGATGGCCTACTGATCTACACACACACACACACACACACACACACACACACTAGCCATACATGGTTAGCAAGCTGGATTAGGATGGTGTCTTTCTTAGTTCCTGTGTCTCCGGCACTAGATCTCAAGGTTTGTCATCGGACCTGTCTCGATTCAGGTTGACTTCCTGTACCAGAAGCATTGATTTGGGATGAGGTTAGCCTGTCAGAGGCAATAAGGGGCTTTTGAATCCAAAATCTGTTTCTGTCTGTCTCCTTCTCCTTTGGTCTGTCTCAACAACCCTCTCAAAGAGACGCTCCGATTGGACGATGAGCCTCAACACCTTTTTTGTCCTTACTAGGTCACTTTTGATAAAGGGCAAGTTCTCACGGGATGAGAGCGTGCTGCAGCCAAAATGTCACCACTTTCCTGCCTTTGTCATAGTTTAGATCGTCGTCCATTTGGCTGATTGACGTATGTGTGTTGATCTGAAGTTGGCAAGAGCAAGTTGTGCTCTTGTTTGGACTCTCCTAGCCACTTCTGTTCCCGAGTTAGATTTGAGAAATCGGCTCAAACAAAAATGAAACTGACCTTTAGCTAAGATGATCACAGTGTAAAAAATCCATAGTTTTATTTATCAACCCCGCAATACTGTGCACAGTGAGTCAGAACAAACTCAATTAGCTGACTATATTGTCAGATATATATTTGTTAATTGCGTCCTTCCATGCTGATGTCTTGCCTCTGTTTGTCGTTCTCTTCCAGGAGGAGGCGAGCCGGCGCCTGGGTAGATGTGAGCCCAAGGTAATGGCCAGGCTGGTGGACATAGGCACACAGACAGATCCAGTAGTTGTGCTGTCCTTGGCCCAGGCTGCCGTGCTAGGTCTCATCTCCCAGAATGAAGTGTTTGGAGCTACCATTGCACCTAACGGCTTCTACACCGGCGAACCCAAAGAGTCCCCCGCGCCACCAGTAGACGGAGTCGACTACGAGTACGCAGACCAGCTTATCGGAGCCAACGGAGATTACCTCGGAGATAACTTGGGAGAAGACGGTCAGATGCAACCCAGCTGCAGTCAGAGGAGGTGGCAGCAGGGGCCACCCCAACATCCGGATGCGAAAATGGTCGGCCCAGATCGTCACGGCCTGCAAGGCGGTGATGTGTCCTCGTCCCATGTGAAAGGGGAAGGGGTGAACTCTGGAATGTCCTCCTGCGTCCACATGCTTAATAATTTGGCACCCAGAGGTGGTTTGGTACAAGTGGATCCAGCCTCCCTCAGAGGCACCAACAAGAACTGTTCAGAGTGTGAGCGGGAGGCGTCCACACAGCAGCAAGCCAGCACACACGTTCACCCTCCTCCCCCGCAGGTGGTCCACAGAGGAGGGGAGCAGCAGAGCCACAGGGGACTGCAGGGCCAACGCCCTATGGGGGGCCACGTTCGAAGTGGCAGAGAGGATGAAGAGGAGGTAGAACACCAGGGGAACAACATGATGAAGCCCACACAGCAGGAGGAAGCCATCAGCAGCTACTTCCAGACCAGTGAAGTGGGCAGCTATGATTCTACAGAAATGGGCATGGGGGGCGAGTACGAAGACGGCAGCCAGAACATGATGTGGACAGACGGGAGTGGAGGTGGGCAGCAACCGCAGCCTCCGCACCCGCAGCCTCCTCGACGGCACGGCGGCCGCAGAGTGGACCGGCTGGATATCAACATCCAGATCGATGAATCTTACTGCGTGGACGTGGGAGATGGTCTGAAGCGCTGGAAGTGCCGCATGTGTGATAAATCGTACACCTCCAAGTACAACCTGGTCACACACATCCTTGGCCACAACGGCATCAAACCACACGCTTGTCCACACTGCGGGAAACTCTTCAAGCAGCCCAGTCATCTTCAAACCCACCTGCTCACCCACCAAGGTACGCGGCCCCACAAGTGCACCGTCTGCAAGAAGGGCTTCACCCAGACGAGCCACCTGAAGCGACACATGCTCCAACACACTGACGTCAAACCCTACAGCTGCCGCTTCTGCCGCCGCGGCTTCGCCTACCCCAGCGAGCTACGAGCGCACGAGGTGAAGCACGAGCGCGGACGCTGCCATGTCTGCTCGCAGTGCGGCATGGAGTTCCCCACCTACGCCCACCTCAAGCGTCACCAGACCAGCCACCAGGGCCCACACACCTTCCAGTGCACCGAGTGCAACAAGTCATTCGCCTACCGTAGCCAGCTTCAGAACCACCTCCTGAAGCACCAGAGCCCGAGGCCTTACACCTGCTCCCAGTGCGGCCTGGAGTTCGTGCAGCTTCACCACCTACGTCAGCACTCGCTCACTCATAAGGTACTGACAGTTGTAAATACAACCTTTAGACATCTTTAGACCACTAAGGGTTTTTCTTTTGTCATGTAAAAGAAAATTACACTCAAGAAAAGAGGATCACCAAAGGCAGGCTACCACACCTTTGTTGTCACCCTCAGTTCATCTTCTGTCCTTTACCCACTGAGATCTGAGTGAAGTAGGCAGGTAAGAGCACTTAACTGGGCAGGCATCCCAACTCTGTGTTCTTTTGTGGAAGATTTTTGTTGTGACTCTCACAGAGACACTAGTGCAGTGGTTAGCACTGTCTCCTCTGGGTTTGAACCCGCAGGCCTGTATGGAGTTTGCCAGTTCTCTTTGTTACTGCGTGGGTTTCCTTCAGGGGCTCCGACTTCCTCCCATAGTCCAAAGATATGCAGGTTAATTGGAGACTCTATATTGCCCATCGGTATTAATTTGAGCATGAGTGGTTGTTTGTGCATGAAGTGGGGTACACCGTAGGCTGACACATGGACACAATGTCAGCAGAAATTGGCTCCGGCCCCCCACGCCCTCCAAAGGATGAGCGGTTATAGATGATGGATGGTCGATAGCACCCAACTTTAATGTTTAATGAAAGAATAGGAAGCTACTTCGCTAACAACACACTGAGGACATACGTTTTTAATCTACGTGATGCTTTTATCGCTGCAGTGCTAACAACACTGGATCAGTGCTCATTTTTGCAGCACAGTTTATCACCCATTCGCGACTCAATAGAGTCCGCTCCAGGATGTGTGTCCAGGGGAAATCATCATCAAGAGAATCGAGTTTTATAGCTTTTGAAAGAGGTTTGTTCATGTTAACAAATCAGGACTGATCTGAGCTGCCAGATAATTCTCCTGTAAGCCTTCAAAAAAATACCCTCAAAATATGTTTTAATTACCAGATTCTTTTGCAAAACATGCAGCTTGCCCTGTAGAGATGTTATGACCCTGTGATTAGAAAAAGCTTCCCCCAATTAATGTGCAGCGTGCAATTTCTACTGAGGAATAAATATGTCAGCTCAGTGCTCGCGTTTTCACAAAGATGTGTACATCTACAATACTGAGCGTCCTCATGTACTCCTCATTATAGTCCTCGTCTGAATAAAAAGCCTGTAATTGCTCGGTGCCCCCTGCCTGTTTTACACACATGCAAGCAATTACTGTCACACACACAGGTGAGGACGACAGAGATGAGGACGCTGAGATCACAGTTCATTCAATATAACCACAGGGCTGTCTTCTCTCCATTTCCCCCTCAGTTTGAGGCCTTGACGATCGACTCGCGTCCTAAAATCCGCAGCATGTGTAGTCTGGACATTTTTCTTCACTCCGTCAGAGCACAGATGTATAGAGCGTTTCAGCGGGTTTCCAATATAAATTGCACACAAAGGAAAAATACAGAAAAAAGGATTTGGCCTTATTTGATGACTTTGAGGGGAGCAAAACATCCAAACCACACTCACCATCGAAATGAGAGAGCAGCCAGTATTCTCAGTGGACAGGACTTTCTCTTTGGTGGCCTGTGTGTGAGTCCCCTCACTGCTCCCCCTGGTGGACGACAGCGACACAGCACCGTTTGCTGTGCAGACAGTGGGTGGACTGACAGTCTGCCAGATCTGCCTGCTTATACAAACACTGTCTCTCAGCACACTAGTGACCTGTAATACATATTTGTTCTCCTCAATAACCATGAATCCAGTTATTCAGACCCATTCTCTTTTTTTTTTTCATCTGCTGACATTGACTGCAGAGTGGAGTGTATTGCGCAGAGGCACATTTATTTGTGTACAAGCCTCAAGGCCTCAGATGCTGTGAATTGTCTGCTCTTGTGACCCGCTTCTCTATGTTTGTACATTTCCTGTCGCATGCGGTTGAGGATATTACGGGAACAGAATAAGGAAAAAAAAAGAAGGCTTGTTTATGCTTTTGCACAGTCGACGTCCGTGGGCATTATGCTTTTGGTTGTCTGTCAATCTGTCCGTCCCATTTTTGTCTCAGAAACAACTCGTGGGAATATATTCAGATTTGGCACAAATGTCTACTTGGACTCGAGGATGAACTAGATTGTGGTGGTCAAAGGTCAAGGTCACTGTGACCTCACGAAACACGTTTTTGGCGATAACTCAAGAATTCACACATTAATTATGATATAATTACGATAATTATATTTCACTCAACTGTCAAACAGGATAATATGAATAGGTGATGGCATTTAATATCCAACAGGTCAAAGGTCAGCTTCACTGTGATGTCATAATGTTCTGCAATAACACTTTTCCGGCCATCGTTCAACGTCATAACTCAGGAACAGAAGGGGACATTGTCACCGTATTTCACATTTGGTCAGATACTGAATTGGTGACAGTAAACTCGGCTGCTCACCTTGAAGCTGTGGAGAATTTATAGCTCTGTCCTGCTGGGTTGAACTTGTGTGTGAAGAATCCACGATTTAGAATTTTTTAGTTTTTAGTTTGTTTGTTTTCTATCAGATCAGCTTTATTAGCTAAGCATGTGAACAAATGCAAGGAACATGACTCAGATTTTTGTTTTGTAACCCAACTTAAAGAAGCACTTTTTTTCACGTTTTGAAGAAGAATTTTAATATTCACCATAATAATCAGGTAAAAACACAACTTCAGAAATATTTTGTCTTTCCCTAACTCAATTAACATGCTATTCTCGGAAGGAAAACAAGGTCCTCAGAACCCTGTCTGATGCTAGAAAGGTGGCAGGGTCCGCCAATTGTAAACCAAGCTAAACGGTATGAAACTGTGTTGTCTCCTAAGGTCAGTTTGTTTATTCAGTTTATTTAATTTGTGTAGGCTTAATAAACTACGTATCTTTTATGAATCTGAACAGACGTGGATGTAAAGTGGTTGGTGAAGTGTTAAACTGCAGATGTTAATTCTAGTTTAAGCCTATATTTGTACAATTTGGGGAACCTTTTGAAAAGTTTGCCGAATTAACCGCTAGCCGTTTCTCGTTCACAATCTGCCCATGGATGTATAGAAAACTTTCACTGGATCACTTTGATAATGAAGGCAACTTAAAAGCATGATATTTCTCCGGCAAGTCCTGGAGTTAATGATTTTTCTTTCTTCTAATGATTTCTAAGTGAATATTTGGAGTCTAAAAGTATGCGTTTTGAGTCAAAGAAGGGGTGTGGTTTTTGATACTCAAAGGATTTTAAAGAACCTTAATTGCCTCCATGAACTGTGTGCTGCTGCTGCTGCTGCTGCTGCTGCTGCTGTGGCCGACAACTGCTGTTAATGAGCTGGCCGAATCAGTGGTCGAACTGTAATAACTAGCTTCCTGTTGCTTTCAGAACACCAGCATGCACCTTCCCCTTTCACCTCACCCTGCATTTAGCTTCACCGTTGCATCCCCCCTCTCACAGTTTAAATACCAGTGCATTATGTCATAAATTTGCTTCCATCTCTCTTCTAATAGACAATGTGACCTGGAGAAAAATCACAGACACACACGATGCTATATTTAAATGATTAACCCTTTCCTTCTGTTTGGCCTCTGCAGGGGATGAAGGGCCACAAGTGTGACGTGTGTTCCCGGGAGTTCACCCTGTCGGCCAACCTGAAGAGGCACATGCTCATCCACAACAGCGTCCGGCCCTTCCAGTGTCACGTCTGCTTCAAGAGCTTCATCCAGAAACAGACTCTCAAGACCCACATGATCGTCCACCTGCCTGTGAAGCCGTTCAAATGCAAGGTGAGTAGTTTGAACTATTGAACGATGGCAGCGAGTGTAAGATTTTCCAATTAATTTCGGGCGTGAAATGAGATGTTTTAATTCAGCTCGTTTTAATCTAACAGGATTATGTGAAGAGGAGAAGAAGTGAGAAAATAAGATGCTAGGATTTAGTTATATACTTTGATATGGGTGGTTTTGCGAGAACGACGTTCTTACAGTGGGTTTGTGGCAACAACTAGGCAGGATGTATTCACCGTTCTACACCATCTACAAGTAGCCACTGTGACATGTATCTGAAGATGTGATGTGTCGTTGGTCGTCAGTGTCTACAGGATTGGTTGCTTTTTTCCCCCAGGTATGTGGCAAGTCTTTCAACAGAATGTACAACCTGCTGGGGCACATGCATCTCCACGCAGGCAGCAAGCCCTTCAAGTGTCCTTACTGCACCAGTAAGTTCAACCTGAAGGGGAACCTCAGCAGGCACATGAAGGTCAAGCATGGCATGGACGTCTCACCAGAAGGACAAGGTGAGGCCTAACTGTACATAAACTGTATTCTGAAAGAGGTTTTGTAGCACAATTGTATAGAAATGATAACATAAAGGCAAATAGCTCAAAGCGAGAACTATATTTCTATCATGATTAAAGCAATAAAATACTGGGAAATATGATGTGCAACCTTTATGGGTAATGTTGACCCAGGAGCTTCTTCAGGGTGTAAAATTGTACTTGGTGTAAGGAGGACTGTGTCTTTGGAAACTTACTATATAATTACTTTATTTTCCTTCCAGAAGTTCTTCCAGAAATGGACAACCAGGGGGAGTATGAAGGACAGAACTTCAGCTTTACATCACCAGACAATATGGACAATGGTGGCTCCCAAAACCTCACTAAACTTACTACAGCAAACATGGAGGACATGGAGGAGTATTACAATTTCGGGAAGGATACGAGCAGCTACACTACACCCTGAGAGGTGACGGACCAGAGGACATGTTTTGGGTTTTTCTCGAAAAAGGCAGAAGGAAAGTCGAAGAGTTGTTTGGGAGACACTGGGGAAGGGGTTTTCATTTAGTTTTGGCCTCCTTCCAGAAGAGCCAGAACTGCCGGACTCTGATGGGAGGCCAGGAAGGAGATGCACTTCAAAGGAGACGTTTCAGCTCTGCTGCCCACAGCAGAGACACACTGAGACTGTTGACGCGCTCTGGAGCTCCTTTTTTGGGATTACTGCGCTCACCGACTCAAAAAGACTCTCACTGGCGGACAGTCGAATCTCTATGTTATGTGTATGTATCAGTTATTTGAGGAAAAAAAAAAAAAAAAGAAAAGAGAAACACTTGCAGCTGCAGAGCCCTCAGTTCCGTTCGATGTGATAGAAATTCGTTTACCATTTTGCCATTTTTTTTTTTCGTCATTCACAACCAATGTATGCCCTTATAATTTTGACTGAAAGTGCCAGCTAGATACATTTGCGACGACGCCTCCACCGTGTCAGCTATTTACTCACTGTATATCTAACTTTTGATACATAGTCACAACATACTCATAGGTTTGAATGCTCTTACTAAACAGTTCCTAATTGTAGTTACCCGTTTCCTTCGCGGCGCTCAGTTTGAAACAGGCCGGTCATGACGTCGCACGGGACGTTGAAGCCTTTATTTTGACGGGGCACTTGCTACCAAAGTTGCTACTGTCCCATGTCGGCTGGTACCAGAAAACAAAAGTTGCCGACATGTAAAGCCCCCTCCCCCCCCGCCATGTCCTCACTGTACAAATGATTCTTCGACATGCAGTGTGTTCACCCACAGATCTTTTTTGTTTCACATGGTTTAGCTTTATTATTAATCTATCCCGTGTAGTGAATATACTGCTCTAGTTTTTGAATTACCGAGTGAACAATACAAAAGCACTTTTTTCATCGAGGCCCGTCATTTTTTCTGTGAAGGCTGTTCTTCGGCAACGGTGAACTCAGTTGCCTCGAGGAAGAGCTGAGGGAGACGAAGATCGTAGATTCTTCCAAACCTCCGTAACGGCAATATTATTAAACACAAACGGCTTCTCAGTAGGTTTTTTTTGTTTTTGTTTTGTAAACTGCAGTTTTCTTGATATGGATATTTCACAGCTGTCAGTTCAGATGCAAATTGAAGAATGAGCAGTTTGTATTGAGAATCAGCAGTTTTTTTTGTTTTTTTTTTCGTTTGTAGCTTCAGCGATCCTAAATTCAGGACTGATTTCACTTCACTTTCAATTCAGTTGGTTCAGAAAGATATTTCCCTCTCAACAAAATAAAAAAAAAAAAACTGAAAATCTGTTATGGAGATTTAAAAGATGAAAATGAATAGTTTGGAGGTCCTGGTTACATTTGGAGTGGTTGAATTGAAAGTGGACTGACACCGGTCCTGCTCTTCATTATTCTGTTTTGGGGATGACAGTCAGCTCCCCCTGTCCTGCCATGCAGGTCAGCCTTGATATGCACACTAAACCAGAGGAGTGGACTTCTAGTTCTTTTTTGAAATGAGGAATATCAAACTGAGACCTCATGGAAATTGACCATGAATTATTTAATAAAGGTTCTCTAGTTTAAATGATGAGACTGGTGTTTTAATCTGTCACTGGGGGTAATCCTCAGAGTGGAGTATTTTTAGCCACGTTGGTCGCTGTGTGTGTGGCGCTTTCTGTCTGTCAGTTTTTGATCACCACTTTGGTCCTGTCGGGTCATATGGATTGCCATGAAATTTGGCGGGGACACTCGCGGGCGCTGGAGGATGAATCCCTCTGACTTTGGTGACCCTCTGACATTTCCTGAAGCGCCACCACGAGACTGACATCTGTGGTTTGAAATCAACTCAATCATCTATCGGCTGGGAGCAGCTTACATTTGGTTTACACACTACAACATTAAGGAAAAAACACATTAAATAACGGACGCCATTATACTTTTGATTTCACTGAGGTTTAACACGTTGAAATGTATCTAGCCTTACACAATGGTGATTAGTATTCTACAAATACATCCTTCCCCTCCCCACAAGTGCTGCCATTGTTGTGGGACGTTGCTCCCTAGCGATGTCGTGGTATAAGGATGTGTACAGAGTTTTCACAAGTAGCTAATCCGACTTTAAGCGGCCTCCAAGGGTAATTTTTTCAATTCATATCATGTAATGAGCTGATGGGGGGTTAGTGCCTTGCTTTAGGACACTTGGCAGTTGTGGGTCAGGTCTGCTGTCCGTCTGAAGCCTCAGTCAGCTCCGGGGAGGACCTTGGACTGGTCCTACAGCGTTTCACAGATGCCATGCATCTTGCACAGATTATACTTCCATAGGAAATCATTTCCCAGGATGTGTTTGATCAATTTGCTCTGAGATACGACTCTTTTATGGCCGCACATCACAGTAAGTGCGACGTTCCTGACCACTTACCAGTTCCATGGGAACATTCCTCCAGGAGGAAATTAAAAATGGGAGGGAAAGGGTAATCTAAATGCTAATTTCTGGTAATTTTATGATAGAGGCACCTTGTTCATTTTCTTTGACTTGTTAGAGACTGAGAGAGAGAGAGAGTGGCATATTCCCCACTGAGTGCTTCAGTTATAAAGTTAACATATGTCTGGACTTTTTAAGATTGAGAGTGAACAGCAGTAATAATGTGATATGTTCTGTCTGTGTTTGTCTGCTAACTTCAGTAAGATCAGCAGCGAGGCCTGATGAGATGCTTTCTGAATGAGTCTGCTTTGGTAACTTAATAGATAATTATACGGGATAACATAATGAATACCATGTAGGATGAACAGAAACCTTGCCAAAAGGCTAATTAAGGTAACCCGTGATTGGCAATTAACCTGACACAATCTGAATTGTCCTCCTGCACCAAGCTTCAGTTTCTTCTCCGTCTCTTCAGCCGTCGGTAATAATCTGCATGTGCAATTTCGCCCAGAATCAGTTCCAACATGAGCAGTTAGCACGTTAAAGCCAGTGCTACAATGAAGGATGAGCCTTCACAGGCAGAGCCAGCACACAGCTGTCTGACTGGGACCATGTCGACATCTGTTGGTGATGCACTGCAGAGCTTTGCCTCGACTCCCATCAGCTCCGGCCCCCTGCTGGTGCTAACACCACTCGCTGTCATGCACTGCTGAGTGCATGCGACGCCTGCTAGATGAGCGAGCGCACAGCACTGAGGCGATGCACCGCTGGATGGATCGTGTGCGGAAGTGCATGAAATTAAAAAAAGTCAAATTACATCGGATGCGGATGGTGTTTACTGTTAGTGATTCTGGCTTCAACATCTGGATTTGACATCTGGCTGGAGCCCCTGTAAGACTAACTCTTTAGTGCCTGCTGGAGGAGTTTAAATTGGGCTCTTTCTTTCACTAATGTCTCATTAAGTCATTCTCAAGGTTTCTCTAGAAGGCTTGATGGTAAGAACGCCCCCAGTTGTCAGGATAACAGCACTGAGCAGTGCTTCTGCTGCAGTGAAGAACAAAATGACAACCAAGCTGCTTTTTCCGGGGTGATTAAGGATCACTATTTGTTTTATTATTTAACAATTTGTATTCCTTTTTTGTAAATACTGGTCCCTGAAGGCATCTTCTTATCAAAAGTGAAGAAATAATTATATGACACTGTCATGAAAATTTGACTTTAGGATTAATAATAATTCCTATAGCAAAATCACTTAACTGTGCAATACAAAACTGGACTGTTGACAACAGGAAAGGCACAAAACCACGGGCACAGTAACGTGTCTGTGAGCTTACAAATACAAAAAGTGCATGTGAAGTAGCAAACTTTGGTCCTTCAGAATTTCATATAAAAAAGGTTTATACAAAACAGACGGTAAGAATGAGCTACAAATCTACAGACAGGAAAGTATTTCTTCAGATTGTTCTTCATTTGCCCAGAGCTTTGTCCAGGTTGGTCCTGATTGCGTCCAGGAAGTCTGACGTGTTGACATAATGTTCATTCAGCTTGCAGCTGCAGGATCACAGAGCAGGTGTTACAGTTTTAATCAGTCATCAAATGTTTCCTCATGTCAAAACCATCAGAAAAAAGTTAACACATACACACGCTTCACAAAATGTTTACTCACTTTGCCAAGCCATGGATGCAGCCCGCGAGGTCCTTGGTCATCACGCCGTTTTCCACCGTTGCCACGCAGACTTTCTCTAACGTCTGGGAGAACCTGGAGTGTCGCATTGTTACGAGGTAAAGTCACATAAACATATTTCACACGAGGAAAGGCACTAAATTATCAGGTAACGCACTTCATCAAGTCGGTGTTTCCGTCCAGTTTGCCTCGGTGCTCCAGCCCTCTGGTCCATGCAAAGATGCTCGCGATGGGATTGGTACTGGTCTGTCTTCCCTACAAAGCAACGACACGGTCGTGGTTATTAACTGAAACTTGAACATGTCCTGTTATTTAGATGCATTTACAGCTATTGAATCTACTGTTTAGGAGACATTAGTACAACTTTAATTTTTTAAGCTTTAATTTTGATTGTGACTCTGCTGAAAACATCACACACGACAAAGTGCTAAAGACAATCAATTAAAAACACGCCATTATGCTTTTTTTTTTTACACTAATCCCTTTTTCTGCATTTCAATTTCTTTTTAACACTTGAAAGCAGACAAAGAGAAGCTCAGACTGGGTGCTTTTACTCACTTGTAATGAAACAAAACTGAAATGAAACCAGCTTCAACGCTTTAAGTGTCTGTAAATATAAGTGGTAAATCTTTAATAAGTTTGGAGAAATAACTTGAGAAAGCACCTAGTATTTGGCACATTAACATCAACAACTCTAGATTCCAACTGTCTATAACCTTTGGCCCACAACTTAATCTGACCTCACAGACCAAAAAAACCTGAATGAGTCCACTGAAAGCTTTGCCGCGGTCAAACTGTGCATCACTTTGCAAACATTTGCTCAATCTCGTGGACTTATGAGGTCAAATTAGTTCCAGCAGAGCTAGAAGTACAAGAACTGACACACACTAACAAACAAACACAGTGTTCTTAGTTCCTAAACTCAGAACACTCCCGCGGTCTGGTGGACCTTACCCTCTGGTGTTCGCGGTAGTGCCTGGTGACGGTGCCGTGGGCAGCCTCGGCCTCGATGGTCTTTCCATCAGGGCACACTAGTACTGATGTCATGAGACCCAGAGAACCAAAACCTGGACACAACGCAAAAAGAAGGCCAAACATAAAACATGCAACGTGGATCAGATGCCGATAACATCACCCTGTGAGCGAGCCGAGCAACACCGCAGCGGCCTCCTCGTCCTGAGATTAAAGTGCACTTACCCTGAGCCAGGATGTCCGACTGCACGTCTCCATCGTAATTCTTGCAGGCCCAAACGAATCCTCCAGAAGACTTCAGCACCTGGGCCACCATGTCGTCAATGAGACGGTGCTCGTACCAGATCTTCAGCTTGTCAAACTCTGGCTTGTACTGCCTGAAAAAGACGGGATAATAAAAACGTCCCCTCGGTGCCAACTGTTGAATTCAGCTGCCTGACCACAGACCAATAAACCTGTACAGAACAATGTTTGTTCCTCTGGTTTTACCACAATTAAATTGAGATGAGTCTGATTTAGAGTTTATCCCTCGAGCAATGTAATAAAACAAGTGCGTCGAAACTGAATTCCTCATCTGTTCAGTGTCTTACTTCTCGAAGATTTCCTCAAAGATGTCTTTGAAGCGTCCGTCGTAGGCCTTGAGGATGGTGTTCTTGGTGCTCATGTACAGAGGCCACTTCTTTTGGATGGCGTACTGGAAGCAGCTGTGAGCAAATCCAGTGATGGACTGTACGAAGAAGATATAATAAAATGTCAAAACATCACATAAAATGACACAGGTTTTTTCTTAACAAATTGTCTGGAAACACAGACCTCATCTGTGTTGTACATTCCCATCCCACAGCCCCCCGCGGTGAAGTTGTACACCTCCCACTCCTTCGGCTGGCTTCCATCAGCTGGAGAAAACACCATCTTGAACTTGCCGGGCTGGTCGACAACAAAGTCCGTGGCCCTGTACTGAGAGATTAAAGCACCACACGTGTAAATGCATCACACTGTGACGGCCTGGATGCCTCTTTGCGAAAGAGCACACGCGTATTAGCACGTCCTACCTGATCGCCAAAAGCATGTCTGCCAATTGTTATGGGCAGCGTCCAGCCGGGAACCAGGCGAGGGATGTTTTTACAAAGGATTGGCTCGCGGAAAACCGTGCCGCCCAAGATGTTCCGGATGGTTCCATTAGGACTCTTCCACATCTTCTTCAGCTTAAACTCTGGGGAAAGTAAGATGTTTATTAGCATATACTGTATTATTTATACATATTTATGATATATTAGTAAGCTATTGCTATTTGAAAACCTGAAGCATATGGAAGACTAAGACTGCCAAGATAATAAATAAATGTAAAAAATGAACACGTGGCTTGATAAATTAATAAATATTCCATTAAATACATCAAAAATAATATTGAAAATAAATGTAGACAATCAATAATTTATAAAATATATATAAATCTATACTTTGCCTCTATACTTATTTGTCTTTGTATTGATTAATCTATGTATCTATTCAATTCATTAATTAATTATATGTATATTTTTTTCTGTATTTATATCTAGTTTATGTTCAAGTCACAATTACCCCTATTTATTTCTACAAACTTATTTATTTTTTTATTTTCTTTTTACATTTATTAATGCATTTCTGTTTCATTATGAGTAAACGGTGGGGTGTTCATTTGCTCAATAAAGAGGCAAATTAAAGCAGGAATATAATTCATATGTCACATTTGATAAATTCATTATTTCATACATTTATTTGTAATACTACTTGCATTTAATGGCATGTTTATTGATTTTTATTCAAATTTACCCTCAACTCGTTCCTCGTCTGGGGTGATGGTGGCACACTTGACAGCCACGTTGTACTTCTTGGTTGCCAGAGCGGAGTCGATGGTGACCTGGTCATCTGTCTGGTCGCGGTAGGGCAGACCCAGGTCGTAGTACTTCAGCTCGACGTCAACGTTGGACAGGATGAGCTGTGTGTCGACAGGATGTGGATGTGTTATTTGACTGAGGGCGGCACCGCACAGCAGCCACACAAACAAACTGTCAGCTGACTCATAATCATTAAAAAACACTGCTTGTGTTTATCGCTGGATTAATTGGAAAGGCAGTCGAGCTGTATTAGTCTTACCTGTACATTATCATACATAAATAGTAGATTCACAAATGATGGAACGATTTATAAACCATTTATTAAGCAACTTTATTGTCAAGCTGCAACAGGTGTTTACAAACCTTTGCTCATAAAATGCCTTATAAATCATGTTATTGCTTGTTATCAGTGGAATAACTATCAACCAAAGTTGAATTAACTATAAATCTAACATTCATCAATGACATTTTTTATGAAGGCTTATCAAATCACCTTCTCTTTGATGAACTCCCATATGATGCGAGTCATCTCATCTCCGTCCATCTCCACCACCGGCTGGTCCACCTTGATGCGCTTTGTGGCATCTGAAACATTTACAGTCACATTAACAATGATATTAACGATACACTGACCTGGATCGATTTACCGGTTCAATGATCAGTGATTCAACAGCATCGTTGCAAAGTAAAAACATTGATTCCTATCGCTGGCCTCGTTAGCATACGCCGTTATTTTGAAAGTCTTCTTGAGTTCCTTCTGGCTGATGTGCGTCCATCCCTGGTTTGAGTCAGGAGCCTTTAAAGTCACATCCCTGCCTTTAAGCTCATATTCACGTCAATAATATCCCTAAAACGGCAACACTTAAAGGACCCGTGTGTACGATTTAGTCACATCTGGCGGTGAGGTTGTAGGCCGCGACCAACTGAACACCCCTCGTCTCACCCTCGATGTTCCGAGCTTGTACAGTGACCGCTAAAAACACTGGAGTGGGTGGAGTCTATCCCTTTTAAAGGCTCATTCTAAGGCGACGAAAACATTCTTATTTCCAGGTGAGTACACAATAATGAAAAACACAACTACTAAACAGACCCCACCCTCCCTAAATCGTACACACTGGACCTTTAACACACTCCTCTCACCTGTGACACCTGTCTGATCCACCACAGAACCACCAGACGACAGGCCTGCATTTTGTTTTATATCCCTGGCAGTAAACTCCACACAGCGTGACCTTGGGATTATATGGCGGCTGTGATAGCAGTTATTACCTGTCCGGGCCCTTTTGGAACCAGACAACACGTGGACTCGCACACCTTTAGTTTGTCTATACATAAAGATCTATAACTTTCTGTTCTGCTTACAGATCTGCTTGCATTTGTGATTCAGTGCGGATATAGAAACCGGTTTGGTTTGATGATTGGTCCTCTCAGGTTCTCAGGTATGATTCACTGGTGGCAGCTCGCCCATCAAAGCCACATTGACTTCCAGCAGGTTTGCGCCGTCACCTTCTTCAACACTCGCTCACGCGACACTCACTGTTTTGTTACACAAAAGCACGCGACCGCAGTAATGTTGTGAATCCGGCTGTAAATACGCACCACGGTGGAGTTTTGAGTCATACAGTCGCGGGTTTTTTTTTGTTTTTTTTATTTAGTCGACGGCGGACTTACAGTTCCTCCTCTGCTGGAGGCGGACGGCGGCCGGGGAGAGGACGGCGGGGCTCTGCGACAGTCCGGCGGCTGCGCTCCTCGACACGGTGCTCAGAGCTTTCAGGTAACCCGCCATGGTGAGTGAGAGCGATCAGGGTCACAGACACGGGACACTGTTCTCTGTTATGAATGGACAGCAGTGCCGGTACAGCCCGTTAAACCCGTGACGCTCCTTAATCTTCTTCTTGTGGTTTTATGGAGTTATCACTGAGCCCGTGATGTGCACACCGCCTCCTGCTGTACCAGAGGGCACAGTTTGACACACCGTGCCAGGTAAATAATGACGTCACTGGAATGGCACTCAGTAGAGCGCATACCTCCGCAAACGAGAATTCATTCCAACTCAATACAAATTCTTATTTTTTATTATTTATTTTTTTCAGCATTTGGTTGGTCATCAGGTTGAAAACCTTCTAAAAGTAAATGACAAATTATACAAACTATTATTTTATTGTTATTTCCACTGTTTAACGCATATTTTAGTGTGTGAATGAAGAATTTGTAAACTACTGTGCTCGATTAACACACATGAATCATTCAATCATTTACATTGCTTCGACATAACAAAACCCAAACTGATATGCTGCTTGAGCTCATCAATTATACTTTATTATAAATGTCTATCAGCAGCACAGTCAAGTGTAAAAATCAAAATTAAAGTCTTCGTTACTAGTGGTTTCTTTGAGCAGAACCAGGAGCTGAACCTTGCTTCTCTGTCTGCCTGCACTTCAGTGGTAATTAGCGACCTGCTCTCTGAGCTAGTAGAGCATAATTGGAACTGTAGTTTGTATTAGATTTCCACTTAGGAGACCCATCCTCCCTTCAACTTTTGTGAAAACCTGCTCAGTAGTTTTTGTGCAACCCTGCTGACGAATCAACCAACAAGGTAACAGACATGATTGAAGCAGTCTATAGTGAGTTCAGGTTCGAGTTGACTGCAACAAGTCTACCAATGTCTTTTTACTTAACCTTAGTTATTCTGTTCAGACACTTTGTGCTTTCTCCAAATCTGCTTACCTTCACCTGGCCTAAATATAGAATTGGATTTACGCACGATGCTTTTCTTTTGAACATGCAAACTCATTTAATATCACTCTTGTCCATTCTGTATATTCTTGATATGAGAGCTGTCAAAGGGGCCTGAGTGGACCAGTAATGTGTGGTTTCTTCTGCCACTAAGAGAACTGCAAAGTTATTTTCTCATTTTGATAAGAAAACCTCTTCTTGAATGAGAGCTTTAAAAAACTGGATCTAAATCAAAAGATATCAAACACCAGAATGCTCAAAATCCACATCATGACATGGAAATGTTTAGAAATTAGAAAAGCATCTTCACCAGAAATTACTTTCAACCAAATTTTACTGAAATGTGTTGACATAATTATTTTTTACAGATAATATACAGACAACAAATTGAACTGAAAACACAATTTTCTCGTGGAAAAAAAAATATTATTGGTCCATTAAATGTATCTCTTTATGAAATGTCATGAACTCATAATAATTACACCTGAATGTAAAAGTGAGAATCAAATCAATCAGTAACAACAGGATGTAACAGACAAATTAAAACAGTAAGCTCTCAACTCGGCAGGATTTCTTGAGGCACTTTGTACGAGACACTGGAGGACACGAGGGAGACACAGCGAAACAACACCTTACGAACACCAACTTAAAGGTAAGTTCAAACACATAAATTAAAGGTAGTAACAAACATAAGACACGCTATAAAACAAATAAACAGACATTCAGAAGCAACACTTCTTTCACTTCTATCCGTGTGCCACAACTTTCTATTTAATTCCAGAGCATCCAGATGAATCTCGAGGGTGATTAACAGGTCAAACTAAACCTGCTTTATGTTGTGCTTCTTTAAAAAATAAAATAAAAATTAATAATCAAGTTTGCATAAGGCTGAAAGATGTCAGTTTAAATTTTTAAACACAAGTACTTGTGTTGTTTCTTTCTGGCATTCAAGCATTTTTCTGGCACTGAGGAAGGAGGAAAAATAAGAAAACTGGTTCAGGAGAACTATCCCTCTACAAAAAGGCTTGGCTGAGGATGGGTGCTTATCTCCGGACGCACTTGTGTGTTCACGCTGACGAGGTTCCGTCTCGTCTCTCTGAGGATGCATCGAGTCTACGAGCTCTAAGTGGCGGCTGCCACAGAGCCTTTCTTGTCAGCGAAGAAGCTCCTGAGCATCATGACCTGGCCGATGCCGATGACGAACAGCAGGACGGTCTCTCCGATGGACCAGTAGGTCACCCTCTTGAGGAGTTTTTCTGCGTTTAAGCGGTCACGTACCTCTCTCGGTCTGTACCACGTCTGTGAGTCCGCCACCATCTTCAGGAACTCAAAAAATAGTGATGCAAGATGACTCCACCTCAAAGTGGAAAGATCAACACAGGTTAACCAATAGCCCGGGGGAAAGCATACAGTGAAAGATGGGACTCACATATGCAAACATGAAACACTATACTTTCATGTCAATAGCACAGTACACACCTTCTGTAGGAATTACAAATATGAGCTGTTATGGGGAATCTGATGCTTTCTTCTGTGTTCTGAAAGCTGCAGTATTTTTGTTTGCTTATATTTTAGTACAATTCTGTAAAACTAAATCAGACATCCCTCCAAAAAGGTTTTTTTTAACGGGACAGTGTGTAACGATTTAAAGGAGTCATCACCCGGAAATCGCAATTTCTCTTGTTAAAACATGCATAGGCTATTGGTGTTGGACCTCAGTTGAAACTTGCCTGAAAAGCTGGAGTTTGAAAGTAGCTAATTTTTTTCGCTTTGGCTCTTTTTCCGAACAGGAATAGGCCACAATAGTGCGCGTTCTTAATGGACGAGATTTTGACTGTGCTCCTGTGGTGACGTTACCACAGGAGGCTACTTGCATAAGCTCGCATAAGCATCGGCTCACAGCTGTCCTCAGCCAGACTTTCTGAGTGAGCACGCCGGATCTGCCTATTTCTTTGTCATTTTTCACGCCATACATCGTGACCGCCAGCATTAAAACTCAGGTCTTACATGTAAAACACGAGTGTGAAAAGTAAGAAGGAAAAGAAAAAAAGAATTTACCATTCAGAGACGTCCTGCTGTAAACGTGTCTCTTCCACCATCTCTGCCTCTTCACTCTCCCGTTCGGGTTCCGACTCCGGCTCGTACATAAATGCCTGAATTCCGTAATGTTCGTCATTTAGTGTGTGAGCCATGACACGGGGCTGTTTATGTTTTGGAGTCTGTGTGCATGCAGGCTCGCCCCCGATTCTGGCTCTGTCCTTCCTGCGGCCAATCAACGCGCGCCTCATTACATATTCATACAATGCACATCCGCACTGGTCAAAACCTCATGAGTAATCTCGCGTGAGAAAGTCGCGGTATGAAAAAGTGTCAGAACAAGCTCTATGTTTGATTTAAAAAAAATAATAATAATAATTCTAATAAGTTTTAAGAATTGATCCAAAGCGATCCAAAGGGACTGGATATGTAAAAAACCAGGTGATGACTCCTTTAAGTAATTTATTGGCTCAAATCAACGTCTTCGTTCATAAGTAAGTCCTCACTGGTGTACAATTACCTCTGCCAACAATTTGACTTGTCCTCCTGAGCGAAGAATTACCTATCTGAATATACATAGCTTACATAGCTGAAAGTGATCTTTACCTCATTACTTGGATCAGTAGAAATACTCAACGCTGTTGGGAAGGAGTCCATATTATGAAAATGAGTTTCTTGTCCGTCAGGGTCACTGTAGCTTCCGAAACGTCTCCAACGTCTTTAGAACGGGAGGGGTGAGCAAAGAAGTGTGGCAATGTAGAATCTCACAGCTAGATGGCGCGAAATACTTGATATATTACACACTGTCCCTTTAAGGAGAAGTTCACCCAAAAATAGATGATGTTGTCCACAAAATACTTTTGGCGCTTCACAGCATTCTCCTAAACAACAATGGCTCCAGGCAGTGGTTCCGATGTAGTCAAAGTCTCCTGACGCGCTGAGATCCCGAATTGGAAAACACTTTTATTTACACCCTTGACATGCTAAAACCTTCACTGTAGCTGCTGAGCTAAAAGCATTAGCACATCTGAGGTAGGTGCAAAAGCTCGACCACGTGTCGAAAGTTTAGTTCTTTTCAACTTCTTTTCAAATTGGTTTCGGGATACTTACCAAACTTCTCCCTACTTGTCGTCGGCATGAGGGTGAGAAGATCATGACTAAATGTTCACTTTTGGGTGAACTTACCCTTTAACTTCTGAGTGTTTCAGGTATGGTGAGGAAAGCACATTTAAAGTCGGGGTGGTGAAAAAAATCGATAATTAATTGCGATTACAATATTGACCATTATGAATCGATTATTACATTTCCAAAGATCGATTTAAAAAAAATATATATATATTATTTTTTCTTTCCTCCTCTTACTAGCTTCCGCTACATGGTCCACAGTCTGGAGCCAAGATATGTCATTCCATCCCGGAGCTTTTTCACACTTCAATCGATTCCAAATCTTTACAAGGAGACAAAGCTTTCTGTGCAAGAGTTCCTCAACTCTGCTCACAGGGTAGCAATAACCTGCGATGCCTGGACATCAAGAGCTACAGTCTCATACGTAACCGTTACAACTCATTATGTCAGCAGTTAATGGAAGTTAATGTCCTACGTACTTCAGACGAAAGCTATGGATGATAGCCACACAAGCGCAAATATGTGAGTTTCTCAAAGCAATGGCAGACAAGTGGGGAATAGAGAAACATGATCTGGTTCTCGTCACCAATAATGCTTCTAACATGAGTCCGGCTGCTGAGCTTGGCAACTTGCTTTTAACAGTGAAAGACTACAAGTGAAAAATAATAATTTTGATATTACAGTTACACTATACAATATTGAAGGTGCTGTGAGGTGTTACTCAAAAGAGAAGTAAAATAATTCAGCAGCTGACTGATGTTAAATGGAAAATCAATAATTGTTAATAATTGAAAATCGAATCGATAATCGTTAATAATTGAAAATCGAATCGATAATCGTTAATTGAAAATCGAATCGATAATCGTTAATAATCGAAAATTCATTTGTAATCGAATCGAGACTTCAATAATCCGAATCGAATCGAATCGAATCGGGAAATTGGGCTGATTAACCACCCCTAATTTAAAGACTTGCAAATAAGGGTCAATCTTGGTTAACGCAATATTTCCAGGACATGTTGAAAGCATCAGATTGAACAAGAGCAACTTTGGCTCCACCTAGTGAACTTTATATAAACTGTCTCACTTTTCAAACTAAGCTAACACAAATGACACTGCAAGAATTTTGCTTGTCTTCCTGTCACATCAACAGCTGCTTGGCTAAGACAAAACTATTAGCAAATATTGTTCATGCTACACTGTCTCTTTATCCTGCTTCATATCTTGTATGTGAAAATGTGTTGTGGCTTTTCTTAAATGTGTCTTTAAATATTTTTTTGTTTGCCTCTCCACCAGGAAGTGTTTGCAAGTGTTTAAACATTGAGAAATTAGTCACACCAGAACGCAGGATAAAAACAAATCCCTGGTCTTGATATGAAGCCAAACATAAGTGATTTTGTGGCCCTCTGAACAATTTAACCCTTTTTTAACAATCATCAGCCTTTGTTCACTTGAACCCTTTCACACACACTGAAGCAGCCGAGTCACAACCACAGTTTGACAGTTTGTCTTCCCAGTGCAGCAGACAGACACCGAGCAGCTGGTTGCCAAACTTCAACTTCCTCATCCTTACCTGAGTCAGCCCTGTGGCTCTCGTCATGCCCTGCAAGAGAGGTTCATCGTCTCCAAATCTGAAGTCCAGGTACACCGTTTTGTGTGTAAAAGTGGAGAACTCGTTGCTGAAGCAGACCATGTAGACGCCCTTCATGGCTGTGGTGTGAGAGAAGCTGTCAAACTGCTTCTCCGTCTCATTGTACAAGACGTTGTTTTGGGGATCGGTGACGAAGCAGTCCACATCATAGTTCCCTCCTGTTATCACCTAGAAGAATAGAAAATACACACACACCTTAAGTACATGTGTGGATGGCAGCACACATAAGATGAAAGCTGTCAAAGTGAAACATCTGTTGTCACATCTGGACTGTGCAATGTTAAACTGACTGTGAAGCCAACCAGTGAGGTCTGTAAGGGTAAGGAAACATGTAAAACATATGCTTAGAAAAGTACAAGTGGTATCAAAGTACAGTTAAAATGAATAAATGAGGGTGTAACTTTAATGGGCACCTCACTAAAATAAAATGCATGTGAAAACCTGTCAAGAATTAAACATATACTTACTTTCAAATAACAAGAGATAGAAAGACACAACTTAAATAACACACTGCTATCTGAAGGATCACTTGGCAGCATCTCTCTATAAAAGCAAGGAATCTGTGTGTTTGTGCGTGTGTGTGCCTCAAATATCTCTGCAGACCGAGTCTGTTCCAGTCTGAGAATGTTCGTATAGCTAGCTGCTAGCCCACCCCCACGCGCCACCTCCTGAGTCGACAGGATTTACGGTAAATAATGTCCGGCGCGCTTTTTCATGAACATTGCCTTTTTTGCTTTTGTCACAAAGTGTTCGCAACAGAGATCGCGAGTTTTGAGAGTTGAGAGATTTGTGACATTTAGCGTATTTGGAGTGTATAGTTAGTGTGTTATGTAGTGTTTGGTGTAGTGTGTTTAGTGTAGTGTGTTTAGTGTGTAGTGTAGTCGTTTTTTTTGTTGTGAGTCAAAACAATGAGGAGTGTTGAGCAGGTAGGCAGTGCATTTCTTAATGCCTGAGCCTGGGGCATTGCCTGCATTTAAATGTAAATAGTTACATATAACTTTGTAAATTTCAAAAACTCATGCACAAATTTAGCAAACAGCAATTTATGTTTGCATCATAAGTAATAAAAATGGTTCGTTAAACATATTTTTCACAGTAAAAACTTTTTCCGACTCGGATTTTAGGTTTTTGTGATTTTAGGTCCATTGTGTTAATACAGTACAAATTATATCCCTGACGTCTCACCTTCAAACACAGCCTCATTTGGCCATCTATGAACAAGCTACTTAACCTCCCACTTTTCTAAGGAATACATACTTCCTATGGGCAATGCACTAGTCTCTCTATAAAAGCAAGGAATCTCTAGCCCTTTTTACGCAGTGTCAAACACCAGAATGCTCAAAATCCACATCATGACATAGAAATTTAGAAATTAGAAAAGCATCTTCACCAGAAATGACTTTCAACCAAATTTTACTGAAATGTATTGACATAATTATTTTTTACAGATAATATACAGACAACAAATTGAACTGAAAACACAATTTTCTTGTGGAAAAAAAAAATATTATTGGTCCATTAAATGTATCTCTTTATGAAATGTCATGAACTCATAATAATTACACCTGAATGTAAAAGTGAGAATCCAATCAATCAGTAACAACAGGATGTAACAGACAAATTAAAACAGTAAATTCTCAACTCGGCAGGATTTCTTGAGGCACTTTGTATGAGACACTGGAGGACACGAGGGAGACACAGCGAAACAACACCTTACGAACACCAACTTAAAGGTAAGTCCAAACACATAAATTAAAGGTAGTAACAAACATAAGACACGCTATAAAACAAATAAACAGACATTCAGAAGCAACACTTCTTTGGTTTCTATCCGTGTGCCACAACTTTCTATTTAATTCCAGAGCATCCATATGAATCTCGAGGTTGATTAACAGGTCAAACTAAGCCTGCTTTATGTTGTGCTTCTTTAAAAAAAAAAAAAACATTAAATAATCAAGATTGCATAAGGCTGAAAGATGTCAATTTAAATTTTTAAACACAAGTACTTGTGTTGTTTCTTTCTGGCATTCAAGCATTTTTCTGGCACTGAGGAAGGAGGAAAAATAAGAAAACTGGTTCAGGAGAACTATCCCTCTACAAAAAGGCTTGGCTGAAGATGGGTGCTTATCTCCGGATGCACTTGTGTGTTCACGCTGACGAGGTTCCGTCTCGTCTCTCTGAGGATGCATCGAGTCTGCGAGCTCTAAGTGGCGGCTGCCACAGAGCCTTTCTTGTCAGCGAAGAAGCTCCTGAGCATCATGACCTGGCCGATGCCGATGACGAACAGCAGGACGGTCTCTCCGATGGACCAGTAGGTCACCCTCTCGAGGAGGTGCTCTGCTTTTAAGCGGTCATGCGCCTCTCTCAGCCTGTACCACGTCTGCGAGTCCGCCACCACCTTCAGGATCTCATGAATGGTGACGCAAGATGACTCCACCTGAAAGTTGAAAGATCAACACAGGTTGACCAATAGCCCGGGGGAAAGCATACAGTGAAAGATGGGACTCACATATGCAAACATGAAACACTATACTTTCATGTCAATAGCACAGTACACACCTTCTGTAGGAATTACAAATATGAGCTGTTATGGGGAATCTGATGCTTTCTTCTGTGTTCTGAAAGCTGCAGTATTTTTGTTTGCTTATATTTTAGTACAATTTCTGTAAAACTAAATCACACATCCCTCCAAAAAGGTTTTTTTTTTAAGGGTAAGTTCACCCAAAAATAAATAATGTTGTCCACAAAATACTTTGGGAGCTTCACAGCATTCTCCTGAACAACAATGGCTCCAGGCAGCTGTTCCGATGTAATCAAAGTCTCCTGACGCGCTGAGATCCCAAATTGGAAAACACTTTATTTACACCCTTGACATGCTAAAACCTTCACTGTAGCTGCTGAGCTAAAAGCATTAGCACGTCTGAAGTAGGTGCAAAAGCTCGACCACGTGTCGAAAGTTTAGTTCTTGTCAACTTATTTTCAAATAGATACGGGATCCTTGCGAAACTTCACCCTACTTGTCGTCGGCATGAAGGTGAGGAGATCATGACTAAATGTTCACTTTTGGGTGAACTTACCCTTTAACACCTGGGTGTTTCAGGTGTGGTGAGGAAAGCACATTCAAAGACTTGCAAATAATATTGATATTGGTTAACGCAATATTACTGGTACATGGTCAGAGCATCAACTTGAACAAGAGCAACTTTGGCTCCACCTAGTGAACTTTATTTAAACTGTCTCAGTTCTCAAACTAAGCTAAAACAAATGATACTGCAAGAATTTTGCTTGACTTCCTGTCACATCAACAGCTGCTTGGCTAAGACAACACTATTAGCAAATAATGTTCGTGCTACAGTGTCTCTTTATCCTGCTTCATATCTTGTATGTGAAAATGTGTTGTGGCTTTTCTTAAATGTGTCTTTATATATTTTTCTGTTTGCCTCTCCACCAGGAAGTGTTTGCAAGTGTTTAAACATTGAGAAATTAGTCAGACCAGAACGCAGGATAAAAGCAAATCCCTGGTCTTGATATAGTGCCAAACATAAGTGATTTTGTGGCCCTCTGGACAATTTAACCCTTTTTTTAACAATCGTCTGACTTTGTTGACTTGAACTCTCTCACACACACTGAGCCAGCCGAGTCACAGCCACAGTTTGACAGTTTGTCTTCCCATTACAGCGGACAGACACCGAGCAGCTGGTTGCCAAACTTCAACTTCCTCATCCTCACCTGAGTCAGCGCCGTGACTCTCGTCATGCCCTGCATGAGAGGTTCATCGTCTCCAAATCTGAAGTCCAGGTACACCGTTTTGTGTGTAAAAGTGGAGAACTCGTTGCTGAAGCAGACCATGTAGACGCCCTTCATGGCTGTGGTGTGAGAGAAGCTGTCGTACTGCTTCTTCTTCTCATTGTACAAGACGTTGTTTTGGGGATCGGTGACGAAGCAGTCCACATCATAGTTCCCTCCTGTTATCACCTAGAAGAATAGAAAATACACACACACCATAAGTACATGTGTGGATGGCAGCACGCATAAGATGAAAGCTGTCAAAGTGAAACATATGTTGTCACATCTGGACTGTGCCATGTTAAACTGACTCAAACTGACTATGAAGCAAACCAGTGAGGTGGGTAAGGGTAAGGAAACATGTAAAACATCTGCTTACAAAAGTACAAGTGGTGTCAAAGTACAGTTAAAATTAATAAATGAGGGTGTAACTTCAATTACCAAATGGGCACTTTACTAAAATAAAATGCATTTGAAAACATGTCACTAAACATATTCTTCCTTTAAAATAACAAGAGACAGAAAGACACAACTTAAATAACACACTGCTATCTGAGGGATCACTTGGCAGCATCTTGTAAACACACAGAGTGGAGGTGTGTGGGGAGGGTGAAGCGAACTTACCTGGAAGTCTATTTCAAACTTCACGTCTTTCTCCAGCTCCTGGTAGAAACATTGCTTATCGTTGTCAGGGAGCTCAAACGTGAGCTCACTCCCAAACACCACGAACACATGCAGCAGCAGACAGCTCAGTCCCAGGCACAGCATGGTGGCAGCTAGATAATGAATAGGAGTAAACTAAAGTGAAGCGCCGACGATAACAGTATGATAACCCTGACGTGGCATGAGCGCGAACAACTTCCGGGTCAGGTTTGTTTATTTTTGGGTAAAAAAACAAGAATAATTATTCCACAGTTCTCTAATGTAAATTAGTGTCAAAAATGTCCAGGTGGAAACTCTAAATTTAAAAAAAGAAAAACATTTTAAACGAGTGATGGTTGTAAAGTGACGCCTTCCTGCGTCACTTTACAACCAACCGTCGCGGGGTTTGGATTTCAAAATAAATGTCCATTATTTATATTTATTATATTATATAGCATACAGTTCAAACTTTGATTATAGGTCCTGTTTTAAAGTATGTGTTTTAATTTGTGAAAAAAGCAGGGCTATTCGGATAATTTACAGATGCAGCCAATTGTTTTTTAAAGTATCAAAAGTAATTGATGTATTACAAAGTTTTATTGGAATAGGTAGGACTCTGTGAGGTGTTGGCTCAGGGACAGCAACCGCTTAGTTAGTTCTCTTATTGCTTGGGGCCCTCACAAAATGTCACAGATTATAGGTTGATAATTATGTATTGTTTTGTGTTTGGGATATATCAGTGGCAATCACAAAAAAGAACAAAAGAACGTAATATTTTGTTATTGTTTAAACGGACTGATGAGTCCACGCTACTTGTACAATTTCCATTTAACCCAGCTCACTTTACGTCATTATTTCGTTAAGTTTCTTTTTCGTTTCCTTTTATATTGTTACATATTATTAGATTTTTTTTACATTTGCATTTTAGTTACATTTTACATACATTACTTGTATTCTTCTTCTCTAAAAAAAACAACAAACTATTTATTTGTCGTTAACTGTTCTGCACTTTTGCACGTTTCATATTAAGATAGTGAAAGTGGCAGTCTTCAAGAATCTTCAATCTTTCATCTTTCCGGAAGTGGGTGTGTATTATTATTATATTATTATAGGTGTATTATTGAACCTCACTACATCCCAGAGATCGCAGTGCGGCCTGTGTGACGTCAGTAAGATGGCAGCTTTGGCATGCGTCCTTAACAGCACCACATGGCACCTTGGGCCATATAGACTCAGTCATCACTTCATTCATCAACAGATAGTGACTTAACATCTATTTATTTACATGAAATTTTTCTCGATTATTATTACTTCAACCTGTTTACAGTAAACGCTATTGTCTGCTGGCTTATTTTCATACCTTCCAGCTCAACAGTAATTCAATTAAATAAACTTTATTTGTCCATGGGGGCAATTAAAGGCACGTGGAGTAGTTGTCCACAGACACAAACATTATTGTGTTTGTGTATTATTATTTTACTTAAATTATAATAATGGTTGTGTCAGATCCACAATGGACAAACAATGGAGCATGGACAATATATAGGCAAAATAGGCTGAGGCGAATGGTGCGTTTAGCTAGGGGCCCCAAATCAAAATTCTGTTTAGGGCCCCATAATGCCTTAGTCCGGCTCTGTGTGGGCTTTTAGCATTTAAATATTGCAGCTTGTCCAAAGACACGGTGTCGGTTCATTCAATCGGTAAAATTGCGTAACACATTCAACAGAAGAAAAAAGTGGGTGAGCTGCATTGTGCTGCTGTCTGTTGAGCAGGGCGTGTGTTTGGGCCTGCAGCAGATTATCATACCTCTGTGAAAGTGTCTGACGTCATCACCAACAGCAAAAGCTCACGAGCAGGCCAGGTTGCTATGAAAACGCCGGGTACACATTAAACACGAGTCTTATTTTGAAAATGCCAGATGGCGCAAGCCCCGCCCCTACGCGTGACTCCGTGAATCATATTTGGAAAACACGGAAAGAAGTAACACCTTGTAATTCAGGAGGCAGTTTGACCTTTTATCTAATTCACAGGATTTTTTGTAGAAGGAGAGATTAGGAACTTCATTTTTGTGATTTTCTTTCCGTTCTAGTTTTTTTTTTGTGAGCGATTAAATTAAATTAACAGCCTTAAATATGCAAAACTACTCAGAGGTGATGAGGGAGTATGTGGAGAATCATGGGACCGCTCTTATAGTTGCTTTTGCTGCAGGTAAATGACCTTTTTTATCATAAGGATGTTGTGTAAGCTTTGTTTGTTACCTTTCTACATTTACTGACATGTCAGTCCAAGAGAAGTTAAATAACTACAGATAATGCAAGTATAGTATGTAAGTAATGCTTCTACTATGTGACAGATACATTTTTATTGTGGCTGCTGCTGCTCATGTTATAAATACCACTGGATTAGCTATTTGAATCTGCAGAATGGAGTGATGCTATTTTTTATTTTATTTTTATTTTTTTGGAACTTAAGTAATATCAGAGATGTCCTTATCAGGGGTTCAATTCAGTATCTTGTTTTCCTCTAAGTAAATTTTTTTTCACCCAGCTTTTCATGTCTCACAAAGAACAGCCTCAAAAAATACAGAATAGAGAACAAGGTCAAATGAGCTAGATAACCACAACAAGACATACAGTACAAAATGTCATCTGAGGTCAACATTTTCCTCTCTGTCAGGGGCAAGCGTACTGGCCTTGCGTCGATGGCTGGCTGGGGGTGTGTGTCGGAGCAAGGCCAGGCTGGATGGGAAAACTGTCCTCATCACTGGAGCCAACACTGGCATCGGGAAGGAGACGGCCCTGGATATGGCCAAGCGAGGTGAGACTGGTGTTGTTGAAAAGAATCCCAAAAATCATTCTCCAGTAAAAGTAAAGATATTAGGTCTTAAAGCATTTGATATTTATTGTATTCCAGTGTGTTTGGCGATAAATCGGCCTGGCCAGTTACCAGATCTACCAGATATTCAGCATTTGATTGATTGTTGGAATCTGTGTGTTTTTACTCAATTGCAGATACATGAAAGTAAAAACTAGTAACTAAAGTTATCAAGTAGATGCAGTGAGTAAAAAGTACAATATTTGAGTGGAAGCATAAAGTGCACAAAAATGGAATTACAAAATTCAAGTAGAAGAAACTCAAAATTGTACTTAGGTAAAGTTCTTAGTTTACTTAGTTACTTTCCATCACTGGGTGTGACCCAACTGACTTTTTATATAAAGACATGTTCGCACTTTGTCCCATTGCCACCTAACTTGTGGGTCATTGTGATCATCAAGCTTTGCTCCTTCCCTCCGACACACTCAGGAGACTCACACGACTTCACCTCTCTGTTGGTCTTATTTACATATTTTGTTATTTGTTATTATTGATATGTTGTATAATATATATACTATACGGTTATACATATGCTATATTACACTATATTTGATGTTACATGTATTATTGCTGTACTACACTATAAATATTATACACTAAATTCTGTACTTTTTGATACATTATTATATTAATATGTTAAATGCTATATTGATAAAGACAAACAATAATTATAACATAATCATATTATATTATGTGATAGTATGGTGTACAGTGTTTGTGCATATATTTAATGTGCTGATTTCGACTGTTAATCACACTACCGTCACTTTTGCTGTGTAATTTAGCCTTTTATAGTTTCCGTTTCTATTTCTATTCTTATCTTGTCCTGTCATTATTTATTGCTGACCTTCTCTATTCACCTGTAATAATTAATCCTGCAACAATTGAACTCAAATGTCAAAAAGTCTTATCTTACCATCTACAGGGCGGCTCTGGGTTTGCCTGAACTGACTGTTGCCACGATTACTCATTCATTGCTTTTCTTTCACTCACATTTGTTTACATTTTGATTACGCCCACACTGTTTTCTTGTTTTTGTCCAGGGGCCAGAGTGATCCTGGCCTGCAGAGACATGACCAGAGCCCACATTGCAGCGGACGAGATCCGGCAGCAGAGTGGGAACGGCAACGTGGTGGTAAAGAAACTGGACCTGTCCTCGCTGCAGTCCGTCAGAGACCTGGCCAAAGATGTCGAGGCCAACGAGGATCGTTTGGACATCCTCATTAACAACGCAGGTACTTTGCAGTGATAAGACTTGTATACTGTAGCTGCAAGCAGAATTATAAGGGCACAGTAAGGACTATACGGAAAGGGATTTCAGTTCCAACTTATATGGGACCAGGAGGTTATTTGTCAATTAGTTTTCTCCATATAAGTGTTTTTGTTGTTTGTTAGGTGTCATGATGTGTCCTAAGTGGACGACTGAGGACGGCTTTGAAATGCAATTTGGTGTCAACCATCTGGGACATTTTCTCCTCACTAACTGTCTTCTGGACTTGCTGAAGAAGTCGGCTCCAAGTCGCATTGTCATCGTCTCCAGCCTGGCACACGAGAGGGGTAAAGTGACTCTTTGTCATTTCAGTTCATCAACCCACCTGTGGCTGTCAAACGAAGGCTTTTTACCCTCCTTTCCAATCTTTGATGAAAATCATTTCATAGTTAAGCCAGTGATGTTGACAGTGGGGTTTTCTCATTTCTTTCAAAGCAGTAAAAGTGTAAGATGAGCTGAGCACAAATCTGTTGATTGGTTGACCAGCAAGTTTTTCTCAATAGTTCACCCAGAATTATCAGTCATCATCTACTCATCCCCATGCAAGTGGAATATCAGGTGCTTCAAGTTTCGTAATCCATAAAACATGTCAGGAATCTTTATAGCAAAGCAGTGTTGCAGCATTCTCCTAAACATCTAAAGTAGATGGGGACTTGTTTTTAATATATACGCATGGTGTAATCCAAGTCTGTTGAAGCCTTTTAGATCCCAAATTGATTAGAAAAGACTTAAATACAAATACAATACAAAATGCTAGTATGAGGAAATGCATTTGATTAAAATACACCAATTTGTAATTTAAAAAATATTTAAAAAATTAAATGAAGTTGTTATTATATATTTTTTTATTTCGTGTAGTTAATCATTCAAGTCATTGTGTTTACTTCATCTGTTCTTTTAACTCCTGATAAAGCCTTCACCATATCAGTAGTTCCAACAGTCTTCTAATGGAAATATGTCCAATATAATTAATGTATCAGTATGATTAACCAATTATCAACTAAGACAACTGCTTACATTTTGCATACCTGATTTAAAGTGAAACTACTCTTTAGTTGGGTTTCATGACAGCTGTAAACACATAAAACTCACATGATTGTTCTGGATTTCAACATGTCGTTTCGGCTTAAAGACTACAATGAATTATGCCTCTCGCAGGCCGGATACACTTCGATGACATCAACCTGGATAAAGACTACGACCGTCAGATAAGCTACCGCCAAAGCAAGCTGGCCAATGTGCTCTTCTGCAGAGAACTGGCTACAAGACTGGAAGGTAGAGTCCATCACAGAAACATGTTTTCATTCACAACAATGTCACGAATCTAATGTCTTTTTAGATCTTTACCTCTTTTGTTTTAACCCGTGGTGTTCTTGTGTTCTCTCTCACTGTGTTTATAGGCTTGTGATGTTAAATGTATTCGAAAATTGACTTTATTTGATGGATCCCTGTCATCAGGCACTGGTGTGACGACGTACAGTCTTCACCCCGGGGTCATCCGCACTGAGTTGGGCCGCCACTTTTTCCCTACCATAGCCCTGTGGAAGAGGATCATTTTCATGCCGTTCTACTACATGATAAAAAGTCCGTGGGAAGGAGCTCAGACCACCATCTACTGCGCTGTGGATGAGAGCCTGGAGAACACCAGCGGCCTCTACTACAGGCACGTACATCAGAAATAAAACTCCCCTGTTTGCTTTGACAGTGAAATAATAATTTATGATGTTTTAAATAGTTCACAACACAGCGGTTTTAGTCATTTATACATCATGACCACACTTGGTCCAACTTATATTGATTTTTTGTCTTTATTTCTCCCGTCACACAGTGACTGTGCCCCCAAAACTCCAGCGCCTCAGGCCCTGGATGACGCTGCAGCCAAGAAGCTGTGGGACGTCAGTGCTTCCATGGTTGGTCTGGCTTAAACACGACGGCCCGCCCTGCTTTCATCACCCATTCCTCCTGCTGGAGTCGGTGTTTTTGTTTACACGGGTTAGCACAGCATGTCAACCTGTTTTATTATCTAATGCATTAAGGGCATTGCACTCATAAGGATGATTTCACCTGTTTAGTTCTTGTCGAACTGAAATGATTTGCTGACGAGTGCACTATTTAATCAACTCAGCAAATTGAATATTTAAATGAGGTGCATTATCTTTATATTACGCTTATTACAATATGTGCTTTATTATATATCTATGCTCTGCTGCTATATCCTCATCAAAAGGAGGCAATACTTGCTTTTTATTCTACTGTGTGATTGTTTGCATTTAAATGATCAATTGCTTTCATACATTTAAAAGTGCATATGTAAGAATTTTAGTTTAAAACATTTTTAAAAAATGTACTGAAGTTCTCAACAGAATGTGAAGAATTAACTGCAGAGACACTCATGAACAATACTGAGATATCTGTTATAGTTAGCATGCTAACCAGCTAGCCCCAGGCCTTCAAACCTCTTTCTCCAAGTGAGCCAAAGCTCCTGTGCTAGCGGTGTAAACACTAACTCTCAAGGTAGTCCAGCTAGCTGCACAGCTAACTGAGCTAAGGTAACAGTAGCTACAGTCATGGATGGATAAACAATAGTTAGCAGCAGTTAGCAGTTACTCCAGTGATATGCTGCCCCCTATCTGTTGGGAGTATGAATTCAACAAGGGGCCAAATGCTTTAAGCTTTTTTATTTGGATGGGCCAAAGAGACTGTCATTTTTTCATCATATTACTTTAAGCTGCATATTCCAAGAGACATTTAGGACTTTAAACTGCTGCTTTTATTCGTGCCATCTTACAAACAATAAAATGAATCATTGCAGAAACACAGCCGTAAAAAAACAAAAGCAATCCTACATCTTCCTAAGAACCAAACAGAAAGGAAGACGAGAGTCTTATCTGTGTGCAGGCCGAAGAGGTCGACTGAAGTGGTGCTGGAGTGTTATGGAAGTGGCTGTGTGTGCCAGAAAGTGTTGAGAGGATTGTTGCACTTCAGATGGGAGAGAGGATCCTCCACCAGGTGTGGAGAGGGAGTGGACGCCTCGGGGGCAGAGAGCAGTTAGGAAGCAGCCAGTAGATCCAGAAGACTCGTCAGCTTACAGAGGGCCCTCCTGTGTGTGTGTCTGTGTGTCTGTGTGTGTGTGTGTCTCTGTGTGTGTGTGTGTGTGTGTGTGTCTGTGTGTGTGTGTGTGTGTGTGTGTGTGTCTCTGTGTGTGTGTGTGTGTGTGTTGGCTGTTTGCTGCGTCGTGATAAGGGTGTTTCGATGTTTTGCTGCTTTCATTCGTTGACGTGAGAAACTGAACTGTGTGCCTTTTGTTAACTGAATTTACTCGGGGTGAACAGTATGGAAATGCACAATGGGAACCATCAGCGATGTAACACTCCTGGCAATAAACATTTATTAAAAGTGATTTTTTTGGTTCTTCCTGGCAGTTATTCAAATAACAGGTGCAATTATTACACTCTAACATATGCATTTATGACAGATTTATGGCTGTAAAATAAAAAATTTTAGTCACATCACCTCCAGCTGAAACAATTAGAGAATGCCAGCTTTGGCCACGCGGTCAGTGCTGCTCATTTGAACCACAGTTATTTAAAAGATTTCAGAGTAAACAAATGACACAAAATCCAATAGCTGAACTATTTTAGACATATAAAAGAATAAAGCCTCCCTCCCACTATTACACACACATGTACCTTTTTAAAATCAAGTCGTCAAGGTTTTTCCTGTGAATCAACAGAACAACAGCATCACTTCCTTCTCACCTTGAATTTTCACACTCACGTCCCTCAGCTTGATGCTGATCCATCTTTTTGTACCAACACGCTTATTCATGTGCAGTATGTTAAGTATGAGATACATTCCTCTGTCTTTAAAAAAACATCCACTTATTGTGCTGTACTGTAATTATTGTCGTGTGGAAATGCCAAGGCTGCATTTTTGGGTGTGAGAATCGTGTCGTGTGAAGTATGCTGGGATGCATCAAATTGAAATTACTCACCTCATTTTTTATATTCCAGTGAAGCTGTTACATCACCCTCAGTGTGTTAGAATAGATTATGTCAGTCATGCTGCATCATGTCAAGCCCGTCCGGGTTCACTGCACTTCTGGTTTAAAAATGTAACGTGAGTGTAGACGTATACAGTCTGCGCAAAAACTACATTTTGAATCTTTATGGCTCGCAATGGTGTGTCAAACACCGGTCTCGCCCTTTGCACTGAGAAGGCCGCATAGTTGCTTTCTGTCATATGTCGGGAAACATGACTGAAAAACCAGGTGTGCTCAGAGATGCCTGAAGGGAATCCACTGAGAGAAAGTCAAAGACAAGCATTTCCACTTTTCTGTCCTTGGATGTAAAGTACAACTCAATGCGTCCAGCACTCAAGCCTCTAAAAAAAAAAAAAAAGACTTAAGATTGTTTAGTTTTGGACAAATCATCGGATAGATCACAATGCAACCTTTACGTTAGTGTTAGCCTCTTACTCGTGCTCCTGTTAGGGAACTCGCAAAGTTGAAAATATATGACACCTTGGAAAAAAGCCATAAATCACAGTTGCAGTCATCCCCCTTAAAAACAATTTGTAGCTTTGCTGCGAACAACTACAGCACAAAAAGTAATTACAGCTTTCAACACGATTACCAAATGATGAATTGAATGACTCAGTTACCCCAAAGGCTCTCTGACTCAGATGTCTCCAGTATCTGTAGGTAATGTCATGCACATGCCCTTATCAGTTCTCCGTCCAACGGATACAGAATCTATAGCTGGGCTGGAAAAGTGATAAGGAGATGTGAGCGACCACAGAACCACAACAGCTGTTCAATTTCTACCACACCGTGATGAAGGACCTATTGTTAAGAGTCCTGAGAGGTTTAGGAAGTCCCCAACCGTTGGTCCGCGATCCTTTTCCCGTCCGGAGTCCTGACCCTGACCGAGGAGGTTCTCCGATGGGGATCTGTTGGTTCGCTTCCATCGTTCAGCCACAGAAGAGGTAAACCATTAACGGAGATTCTACCATCTCTGCCAGCTGAAAATTGCAGGGATCCTCCTCACGCAGCGAGGAACTGGTTAAGCCTCAACCAGCCAAAGTGTGCTCCTGCAGCAGTCGCCCTTCACCGTTTGACTGCTCGCAGACTTTTGAGACACACCCCATTGATGAGTTTTATTTCACTGCAGCCCCGCCTGGCTCTGAGGGACCTCGTCGGCTGCCATTGGTTCGCGTTCAGAACTCGCCATACCTGCCCCCTGGCTCTTGTGGACTGGAGCCAAATAGTTCTTCCAGTTGTCAATCACGGGGAGATCAGCCAGTGGGATGAGAGAGGCCAGGCTTGGCGGGTGTGTTCCCCACAGGTGTGGCTGAGAAGCACATTCCAATATGTACATACCTGTCAGCTCCTCTGGTATTCAGCTGCTCCTAGAAAGACCTCTGTTGACCACTCGCTCTCCCCTTTCCTCCTCCGGGGGCCCACGCAGAGGGAGAAGGAAATAGCTCCCGTTTCAGTCGCACAAATAAGTGATTTTCTACCCATGCTGTGCGTATCTTCAATTCTTTCTGAAAGTATGCCACTTCCTTCGGAGTTACGACCTAAACCTCGGGATCACTGCATTGTTGTTGCACATTACAGATCATATTGCGCAGTATTCCCCGGTCCACACCACAGTTGTATCTCATTATGCTCTCTGATATGTGGAGCGTTACAGGTGCAGGCAGTGGCATGTGCCTCACCTCTTCCACCCCCCCCCCCCCCAGCGCAGAACCTCAGATCATCTGCACCGGTTTTCTCCCTTCTGGAGATCATAAAGCCTCAACGAGAATGTGTGTGAAGTGTAGTGTCGTGCTGTCTGGTATGCAGGCTTCTCTCTCTTTTTCCCTACTTCCATTTTCCTTTTGTCTGTCTACGTCTGCCTTCATCCCTTGCAGTGAATCCCTCTATCTCCCCCCCCCCCCCCCTACTCGCTCAGTACAGTTTTTCTCAGTACAGACTCGAACAGTGTGTGCCTCGGGCAGGTGTGGGAAGGCAGGTTTGCAGCATTCACGGGCCTAAAGCTGAGCAGAGCAGCCCATGCCGTTATTACCTGCCGACGAGTCTGTGCATGCGTTGAAGCTGAATCACAGCAGCCGCCGGTGACTAAGCTCCTCTGTGTCGCCAGTCACCTATAGCGTAGCTGGAGCTCTATCAGACCTTTCCTTGTTCTATTTTTAAATAAACCAACTCAGAAGCGGGCCGGTCGCCTCGTTTGTGTCATCACTCGCACATTAAGAACCACGGGTACGGTGTAAGATGTTGGTATATATGGAAAACAGTTGTATCAGTCCAGTAAATTATACAAAATGTGAAAGACTCATCAGCTGTATCATGGGTTATATGCAGATTTCATGAGGATATCTACATTTGTAATTATACTGGCGTTCACCATGTTTCCTCCAATCATTTTCTGTGCTACGTTCAAGTGACATTATGAACCAGAGGATGTTTTGGCACACGCCAGATCTGTCGGAATTCTGGTAGACAATGCCACAGTGTGATTACACGCGCAGAGATATTTATTTGTTTCATAACTGAATAAAGAAGCCGTTGTGAGAGGAAAATAAGGTCCACGGAACACTGTTTCAAGCTAGAAAGGTGGCAAACAAAGTAAAACAGTGTGAAACTGTGTTGCTCTTTAAGATCCGATTGTATAGTCATCATTAAAACAAAGAGAGTTTGTTTAGGTTTGAGAAAAAAAAATCAGTCAATGAAGATCGTTCTCTTCTGAAAACTACATAGTTTCAAAAGTGCTCAGAAAAAGGATCCCGTCACTGTTTTTATCTGATTTTTCGTAGTTTGGTCTCACAGCTGCGTTAACGTAAATGTTGCATTTTACTGCTGTAGATGTTTAAAAGGAGAATTTTCTCAACCCACACAGGAACACGTGGAAAACTTCTGCTCCTCAAAAACATTTGAATTAAAAATCACAGAAGTTGGAGCTACGTGGATTTCACACGACAGGATTTCACACGACATGGAAAAACTGTAGTCTCAAAATTAACTAGTAACTAAAGATATCAACCAGATGCAGTTGAGGAGAGTGAACAACATTTTCCCCTGAAATGAAGTGGAGTAGTGTAAATTACCATAAAATGGACACACACAATAAACTATTAGCAAAGTGCTTGAGTAAATGTACTGGTAGAATTTTGCAGCTGAACTGGAACTGAGAGAATTCGAAGTATTCAGACGATGAAATGCGCTGTACTTAAATACATTAAGTCACAAACAAACTTAATGGTGATTTCTGCTGGAATAAATGAAGCATTGGGTCTGTTTGGGTTCTCAGAGACATGACGACGCTATAAAACATCACTGACTGTGATGGATTTTCTGCTGCTTCTTTCACGTCACCATCCCTCCCAAATCCCAAATTGGCCGATCAAGATTTCTGTTATTGGAATTCTGTAACAGTTTGTTTTGAGAGGTCAGATCTCCGGGGACTTATTGAGCTAAAACAACGTCACGAGGACGACATACGATGCACGACGAAGACAAGGTATTTCTGTTCATGCGTAACCCACATGACTTACACCGCCTGACGTTAAATGAATACTTATTTGATGAGATAACAATGTTTTATATTAATTTCTGTATTTTGCCTCCATTCTCTAAAATGAAAGTTTGTGGCAAAGAGAAGTTACCCTTTTTAAATTGTGTTTTAATAAGGTGAGAAGGAGGAAACAACATATGTGAAGATAAAAAGGAAGGCTGAGGTTTTTTTATTTTTTTATTTTATTACTATTACTTTAACATTTACAGCAGTGGGGTTTGTGTGATGAAGTAAACTCAGTGTAGACAAAACACAAGCGTTGATGAGGGTGTTTCTGACTTCGGTAGGCGTTAGCAGTCAGACACAACAGGTGAAAGTGGCACTTTTGACTGTGAGCAGATAAAAGACAGTGACCGTAATACTTTGGGTCATGATCACTCACACGGCCTTCACCTGTGTTGTTTACCTGTGTAACCAACATCTACAGACCTACAACACATAAATAACACATCCCCATGGTGTGTATCACCGTGTGGTGTTTCACCCCGACCACCTCTCCCATGATTCTGCTTGCGTTTGCAGGAAGAGGAAGAGAGGGGCAGATCAGGATGCGGATCAGGATCCGGATCAGGGGTGTCTGTAAGAATTCCAGGGGCCGGGGCTGGGAGGAGGGTTTTCAGAAGGTTGTGAGGGCTGTTTGGGCCCTGAGGCTGTATTCTGTCGCCAGGGATAAGGACATTGTCGAGTGAGCACACAGACAACAGGGGAGGTGCTGAGTCAGCTGTCCGCCTCGCTTAGCACACGCTGCGCTGCTCCGGACCTCAGCGTACGTTTCCCATAGAAACCTCAAGTCAGGAGTCACGACTGTTCAAAAAGGAGAAATTTCAACATTTCTAACCCTTGATTGGACTAATAGCGAAAAAAGTCTTCATACATGAGACAGGGGCATGATGGGAACTAAAGATATTAGCTATTTTAAGTTTTGTTACTGTGAATTTAAGTTATGAGTCCAACATTTCTAAACCAAATCACATTAATAAATCATATGATTATAAATCAGAATTGATTCCTATGAAATAAATGATCATTTTAAGTTTAAATAAATTGTTCATCCGTAAGCACAATTGGAAAATTGCCATTGAAATTGACTTTAAAACAATTACGTTTGCTTTAAAATCATTTTGAAGTGAATCTTGAATAGGAATCTCAGTATGATTTAAAAAAGCATTGTCATGGGAGCAAAACATCAGGCAGAGTAAAATATTGAAAAACGATTATTTTCTGACTGAGGTTTGGTTGCCAGAAAGAAGAAACAAAGCACATTTTCATGTAGTTTGTCTAAATCTTTACTCTGCACCTATAGTATTCCTCCGTTTGTTGGCGTACAGCTTCATCGTGCAGCCCTCTTCCGCATGGCTCGACATTCTGCTCCTGATAATTTGTGATGTCTTAGCATACCATCGGCAGAGGAAGGGCTGCAGACATCTCTGCTGGCATTGTTGTCGATTATTTAGTTGAGTTCCTCTCGTCAGTGTGAAAGTCTGGTCCTAACCAAACAGGCGTCGGCCTCTCTTTATCCAGTTCCGGAGTTTGTGGGAACGTCAGACACCAGGGCCGCTCATGTGGACCAGAGGAGATCTGCTAAAACATCTTCTGTCCCTCACCGGGATTAGAGCGGACACATTCCTGGCCCCTGGGCTCTGCGGCTCCCACCACACCGGTCACATACAAAGTTTTTATGCGCCACTTTCAGAAAAAAATCACTAATTCGTACAAACCTCTCACATAATGACACGTTCTTTATCTAAATGAATCATTGTTTCAGATTCAGACTTAAGTTTAAACCTCTTCTAATACTTCTATAACACTGTTCTACTTAAATCAACACAAACCACACAAGCGTGACAGAAAAGACAAAAACTCCACGCTCGGGTCAAAACTTTTATTTCATGTTTGGTTAAAAAAAAAAAAAAAAATGTTGTAAATGACAGAAAACACACATCAAAGGTGAATACACACATATACATTCACTTCATATTATCTCCCTCAGCTTCCACATTCTGGCTATATGAGGCCGCGAAATGTCCTCCACGCACAGCACGCGATGTAAGCCCGGGCCAGGCGGCGGGGGAAGTACCCCCTGGCGCGTCGAAGCCTCCCCTGGACGGACTCCAGAGGAATGTCCCCGCGTGCCTCCTCCAGCGCTGCAGAGAGTTTTCCTCCTCGTAAGAATTCATCACACGTCTTCTACCACCAGGCATGAAAGAAAGAAGAAAAAAAACTCTACAAATCAATCAATGCTCAATCCTGAAAAAACAATGGCTGTGTAACTGTTGCTGCTCAGATGGGATGGCTTAAGTTAACCTGTGCTGAGTGGAGGTGTCTAGATAGATAGATAGATACTGACTGATAAACCATGTTCTAGGCAGACATTTTTAGTCATCATGGCAGGAAACACACGGGTGAAGCCAATTTACATCAATGATGATTTCATGGCGGTAAATAAACATGTCCCAAAACAAGAAAAACACCCAAACAGTGTGAAGACTTTTTTAAAATCGACACTGGCCTTTAATCGATGTAGCTTCATGCTTCAACCGTGAAACTGAACATGCTTTTTTTTTTTTACTTTAAATAGCACCCAGGCTTTGACCGCATTTGGGAAGACAAGTTGAAGTTGAATTTCACAATGATTAAAAAAAAAGGTTTCTGATCATTTAAACTTGATATTAATTCATTTCACTTAAATCCTTTAGTTTGGGTCATAATTCTCTAGTTGCACAATGTAATCTAGATTAGCTACCTGTTCGCTTTAACACATATGGAATTACTTTATTCCAACATTGGTACAAAGATGAAACCACTCATAGTTCAATCTGTCAATGTGAGAGGGACAGACTGAATTCAATACTCACCTTTATCATGGTCAGTAATGCTTTCATGATTTATCTCATAAGGGGCTTTGAGTAACAATTTATAGCAAGTGAAATGTATTAAACAGTGTGTCTTTGGCCATATGTGAGCAGATTGTAACATGATGTCCTTCCCCGTCTCTCTCAGTTGCCTACTCAATGTGGACGATTGGCTTGAGTTGAGTTGAATGCTGCTGGATTCTGGATTTCTTTTGTGAAGGACTCGGGTCAGTTTTTCCACGACGGCCCAAAGGATGCGACTTTATGTACGTTCTCGAGTGGCTCGTCTCAGTGGCCTCCCTCCGCTCTGCTAACAGAGAGCAGCGTTAGTTCAGAAGTGGAGTCGGCAAACATAAACTAACATCCGGCTTCCAACGCAACGCGGGGGTTCAACAGAGCCTCTTTAAGGACAGAGTTCCCGTCATTATTGCTTTCTTCAAAGACTCTCGGGAGGGGTTTAACTCTCAAACAATGCATGCTGGGAAGTCTGCATGTATGATTTCTGATGAGTTGACTGAACAAACTGAGCAGTAAATTCATCCCAGGGTAGAAGAAATTATGAAGTTCTGGATTTGTCTGAAAAATAAGGAATTTTAGTTTTCCTTCCTTGAAATAAATAAAACTCCATGATTAACGTTAAGATAATAAGAAAACATTAGTTGATGCCCGATAACTTTTAGCAATGAGGGATCTGCCTCACAAATTGGGGAGTTTACGTTACAGTTACGTTATGACAAGGCGAGGAGCGATTTATAAACCAGGATTCCTTCAACAGATCCTGGACTGGATACATGAATTCGAGGTGGTAGTCTAAACCGTGACAAATTGCACGAAAGCCAGACGATCAAATATTCATGCAGCTTAAACTATGAGACGAAATAATACATGAGCGCTAGTCACACAGAGATCAGCTGGTCTGAATATCAAGCGATGAACGCTCCTAGATGAGGCTTCTCTTCATGTTACAGTGGTTAAATTAAGGCCCAAGAGCCAAACTTGTGTTCATGGTGTTTCTACATGAGGGCCATATTTTATGCTACATTTTGATGTTTTGGTTGACTTTGAAATTGCTGCTGTCCTGATAAAGCCTCATGAAGCTCGTTCACTCTCCTCCCAACAGAAAGTCTCACTGTGTGTACTGCACAGGTTTGCAGCACCAATTTAATCTCTTTCATTACAATGACATCACTCCTATTTTGCCTCGTGGCTGCGTCTATGTGTTACAGAACTTGATATCGAGGTAGCGGAAACTAGAAAAAAAACAACAAAGACGAAACATTTTGCGGTTTATTTTTGGGGCACGTGTGACATGGATGTGAGATTAGCTGTTTCACCAATGTTGCTGATGAGATCTGTGTGAAGAGCTTTTTTCTTTCTTTTTTCTTTTTTTTTTTAAGTGAGAATGGAAAATGCAAGACATCACATGAATTGATCTCCAAGCATGCGATGCCTTCTAGTGGCCTGAAGTGCAAACTGACATAGAATACTACATGATTTTAAACAAAGAAAACTGAGAAAAATCACTGTTATTATCATTGTTGTTGGCAACATCTGGCCAGTAGAGTATTTAGGCCTTGTGTCTGTTCCGTGAGCGCTGGCTTTTACAACGCAAGCAATTTGGTTGACGGGTCGTTTTGGCAAAGTAGTTTTGGACTTTAGAGACTCCTGGGACACGTTCACTTCACATCCTGCTGTTTGACCTTCATCTCATCCATGCACAGTAAAATAAAGATATTTTACCACTGAGGAGAATTTGAGAAAATGTGTTCACTGAATGAGGATTAAAGAGAACATGCTGAGAGTGACTGGATCTAAATGAGTTATCTATTTGACAATGATGGTGCACAGTTGCTTAGCCGTACTAGAGTTTGCTATGAGATTGTTTAGATTTGAGATAAGACAATTCACATTATAGTATAGAAGACACGGTAACAAGCAGTGGCGGACTCAAGATGTTTGGAGGGCAGGGGCAAAATGTCTTTTTTAGCTGTGTGGAGTGGATCACCAGTGTGCAGAAAGAAATACAATTAAAGTGAAGAGAGCACATTTTGTCCAGTGGAAGGGCACTTTATCATGTTTAATTATCATGTGGGATAATTAGCACGATAGTGTTCATTAGTTATGTCTGTTGCTAAGCACAAAAATGCTTACGTTTTTTAAAAAAATCACTTGTAAACCAGGCCATTTACACAGAGGTGAAATAATGAAAATGAAACTAACAACATGGATTGTTTTTTCCTTTACTTCCTTAACTTTACTGTATAATGAATGTTTCTTTTTCAACTGCCAAAACTAAAACAAAAGCAGAGAAAAAGAACATAATTAAAAGTTCATTATTGCAGCTTAAGATGTTCAAGCTTTACACTTAAGACATAGGAAATGTAATAGTCTGGTGCCACATCACTTTTGGATCTCTGGCTCTTCTGCAAATAAACATCAGCAACCACAAACACCAGCTGATAAACACTGTTTTAATACAATATAATACTTTTGTCACGCTCTCAACCAACTGCAATATTTGAATAACACAGTAACACATCCAGACGCACGGATTCAAGCACACGAACACGCTTCCTGTGCTTGACTGGAGTTCAGTGCAGTTGGCGCTGATCTCAGGACAGATCTTAATTGTATGGCAATAATATAAGGTCTTGCTATTTCTACATGCTGCTTAATGTAAGTTTACTCATCAACAGCTGTCTCCAGCAGTTGAAATGCAGATGTCAGGCTATCTGTTGTTCTGCATCTATTTCTTTCACTTCTTCCTTTGCAGGCGGACGTGGTTTCTTCCTTCTTCTTCATCTCCTCGCGTTGGACTGAAGGCAGACGAGACAATAAAGTAACCACAGGGTCTTTTGGAGTACAGAGTGGTGTCATGACTCAGGACGGGCAGAGGCTATAGGTTAGCATGCTCACATTAGTAGACGTCTCAGCAACACAGTGCATAGACGGCTTTGACATCGACTTCAATGCTTATTTCTTCATTCATTTACTTGATTTTAAAAAATGATTTTAAACTGAGATTCCTACATACAGCTCCTTGAAGAAAATGCGTTTCATTACCATGTGAAACAGGCAGCCACACTTGATTTACGTTCATGTTCTGATACAACTATCACATCAGATTCAGTAAAGAGGTCCGTACACGGGAGATAATTGAAAGAACTACAATGGTGTCACATTACAGGTACTTAAACCAGTTGTGTCACATTGTATTACTGTTACAATTTGACAGGAAAAGCAAGGGCTTGAAATTATATGTCAGTGCGTGTGTGTGTGTGTGTGTGTGTGTGTGCGTGCTTACTGTACCTGTACCTGAAACATAAAATAAACAGGTTTGTTGGTGCGTGTGTGTGTGTGTGTGTGTGTGTGTGTGTACACGTGACTTATATAAGATGATTTACACACATGTGAGTGTGCCAGTGCATTAATATGGGCAGAAATACTGTATGAGCACTTCAATACTGACTGACTGACTGACTCTGCAATAATAATAATGATAATAATGAAATGATAATAATGATAATGATAATAATGGGTAATCCCCAGGCAACTAAAAATTATGACATTATGTCCCTGTGTGTGAGAAACAACACGACACAGGCTCCAGTCTGAAGCGAGGAGAAACTAATGTGTAACTGATCGACTTTGAAAGCGAGCTTGTCAACCTCGCTGGGAGTGGAGCAGATGAGAAGCAACACTGTGGAGCTTCCAGAGCTTCTGCTGTTGTTGTGCTGTGCTACACCCCCGCTGTTCACTGAGGGGTGAAATGTGATCATGGAGGGCTGCCAGCACACATCAGGACCTGGCAGATGAAATGGCAAGCCCAGCGAACTGAGATCTAACATGTCTCTGCTGTCACTGTCGGCCGCTGAACACTAGAGGGCAAGAACTGCATTTACTTGTCAGTGTGGACACTGTCTGTCCGATGATACAGTGAAAGCTCTTACGATGATATACATAAAACAGCAGGGGCTGAGAAAACAGCCAGCGGTTCTCAATTCTCAAAGTTTTTAGTGTTAAAGGCGTTTTGGCACGACAAATTCCTCCATCATGTTCAGAAGTCAACAAGAAAAGACAGAATAGTTGGTTGTTTGAATCTGGATCACGGTCTCTGTTCAGTGTTGCCCCATCTCCTCTTGACAACATGTCCTAAAATCATAATTCAGTTGTCTTGAGTCAAAGCTTCATACTTTTGAATTAACTTCAAGTTTTGAGAGATTTAATCAGACTTGGATAACTTGTTGCACATGTGCCAAACACAGGAATACCTGCCAAAATGTCTGTGTCACACTCAGAGAAAAAGAGGAGCAAAGTTGCGCCTCAACCATGTAAATGAGTGTCATCTCATTTGGACATTGGCAGTAACCAAGGGTGTCACTTTATTTTGAAAAGCAGCGGGGAAATAAGAGTCTAGATTGAATAGATAATAATAATAAGGGGAGGAAAAACAATCTATAACAGCACAGTGAACGGGGATAGCCGAGGCTACAACACAGCTGACACAGCAAAAATAATGTCAGCCGAAAAAGTACGCATCTCATCCACAAATTTGACCCATATAAACACAAGAGTCCATCTATTACAGAGCAATATAACATCTACTGTAGAAAGCACCAGTGCATGTCAGTCAACCTCTTCATTTGGTAGTGGACATTTCTTGGTGCGAACATGTTGACAAATTATGCTTCGAGTGAACAAAAAGTGATCTTTAACGAATATTATAAAGTGTGAGCAACAAAAATACCGGCAAGGGAAAATACAAAATCTTCCAAAAACTGAGGACAAACCAGAAGCCAACAAGTACGAAGCGTGAGAAAGAAAACAGAAGAAATAACAAAGAGTGCAGGGAAAACACAGTTTTAAAAACGCAGTGGAACTAATAGAAAAAAAGATGTTTACTGAAAAAGGCGCAAAGGGCGGGAAAACAGACAAAGGCAGGAAATGGCACAAATTAAAACGTGACACCTAACGATGAACTTCCAACATAAAACAGAAATCACAAAACAAAAAAACAAACAAACCATGACACGACTCCTTTTCTTAAAGGTGATCTTTGTTCTGCTACAACTCTGAATGTGCGGTTCTTATGGAGCCAGAACAGTCTCCATATGTTCTGTCCTCAGGTATTAAAACTGAGAAAATCACATCAAATCCTACAACAACAGAAAAGTGTTGCAAAAAGCTCAAGCTCAAGGAAATTAAAGGAGTGTTGCTAATAACAAGCAATGCAAAGACCAAACGTGCAAACGGGAAAAAGATGTGCAAAAACAAAAAAGGCTACTAAATTAGTTGATTCGACAGCTGACTGTGGCGCCATATTCACTTTTTAACCTTTTTAATCTTTTTAGTGCAACCTGTAACACAATATAATTCATCCAGTGTAATTTAATTGAATTAGATGTCAGCTAAATAGATATCAGTTTCTATTGTTGCACAATGGAAGAAATGTTCTGACTGTGTGAGCTTTGAATTCAACATGTTGACTGTTTGCTTCTCAGGTGTTTTTCTATATGCGGGATCATTTCCCGTTTACCAGTGTTGTATAACCACTCCTTCTCACCTGCTGAGGTGTATGATATGAATGTCACCTGGGTAGTGTTGATTGTCAACTCCTCTATGTGTCATATATTCTCCACAGATGTCCCAGCAGGTCTTTCAGGGGGTTCTAACTAAAACAGAGGGGAGTTTCTGACACCTGGTGGATAGATGACATCCCTGCAGCTTCTTTAGTCACTCGCCATTGTCATTGTACTGGGATCTGTTTACATATTTACGCATGTGTCAGTATGTTTTTGTGCTGTGCACTGGCCAGCGTGTAGTTGTGTGTAGGTGTGTGTGCTGTCTGATTGGGTGATGTCATCTGTCCACAGTGGAGCAGACCAAATATTATGAAGAAGCAGACAGACAGAAAGGCTTTTTTATTTCATTATTGTATGTGTTCTGTCTGTGAGCTGTGCATATATAGTGCTCACAGGCAACTCATACATGTTTACATCACCTTATTAGAGTTAGTCAGACACAGTCACGGCACAGAGTCTCGTCTTGAAACATAATATCAGGTGGAAAATCTTATGTACTTCTGTTTGTGTGGGGGCAGGAAGAGGCAGAGGGGCAGAGACTCCACCAGGGTTAAAGGTCACACAATATAGCTGTGAATCACAACATCTTTATCCTAAACAGTTAAAGTTATAAGTTAGATTTTCAACCGCACATGGAATAATTGATCACTACATGCCACATGATAAGAGACAGTTCAGCAGGTCTCACCCTGTATTCACAGGTGTGTATCAGCGCAGCAGTGATTGTTTAGAAAAGTAATTTTTTCCAGATTAAATTAGACATTTTTAGTCCTTTTGTACGCCCAGCAAACACATCTTGGCCTCTCTGTTGTCCCTCCTTGGCTGCATCATAAAGTTTGCTTTAATGTGACAGTCTAAGATACAAAATGTGAGATATCAGTCTGCATTAGTGGAAAAAGCATTTGGATCCTTTACTTGAGTAAAATTACCAATACAACAATGCAGAATTTATTAAGTCCTTCATGTTAAACTTGAGTGAAACTACTGAAGTATTATCAGGTAAATCTGTTAATAGTGATGCATCAGTGTGCATGCAGTAGTTGTAACTATTGATGTGGAGCTGGTTATGAAAACCAATACAGTGAGTATAGTTCAGTGATTCCTGACCTTTTAGAAAGTCAAAATGATAAAAAAGAAAGATACATTTGAGGGTTTGTGAGGTTTATTGGAGAAGAAAGAAGAAAGAAAAAAGGTGTGATAGAAATAAATGGCTTTTTTTATATCATTATATATATTATATTGTATTTTATTATTATTTTTTACAATACATTTATCTAATATCTGCCGTTTAGTGATATGTTAAACAATTCTACCTCTTTGAACAACAGGGAATGACTCCTGTATAGAACCGCTAACTTCTCACAAACAAAACATGAGCCAAACAGACTGAAGACCACTCGTTAAACAGACTATTACAATGTATGATATTTTAAAAACATATTTTTTTAATGCAAAATCTTATTCAAAAAGTAATTTCAGCTGTCTGATAAATATACTGAAATATTTTCCTCTGAAATTTAGTGGAACTGAAGTGTAAAATAGCATTAAATACATTTTCTACATAGTACAACACATGAGCAAGTGTACTTTGCTATACTGTAGTGCAGAGGCACAAACAGAATTCCATTCACCTCCACTTTTCCCATAAGTGTCCTTGAATCACATGTTTTCTGCTTCATCCTCTCTCAGCACCTCGCGTCTCTTCTTCTCTCCATGTGAATGGTGTCCTTGAGTTCTGAGTCTTTATGTACCTACTCCTTCTCTCCAGGTCTTAGTGTTGCAGGGGAGGTTTTACAGGTGACGTCCGTCGGTTTCCCCCTCATCCTAACGATGGAGAGAGGCAGAATAAAACACATGTTGCGATACAGGAGGATGAATAAACAACCAGCAGGGTACACTGATGCACTGTCGTCAGATATGATGCTTCTCTTTGATAACTACTCAAAAACTCTTTTAAGCATTTGTAATTGATACCATATATTTCAAATATTTGATGATATTTGAAGTATTCATTGTCATGATCTTAAACATCTCCCTCCTCCAGCGCATCCAAAACTCTGCTGCAAGAATTTTGACTTGGACTATGAAACATGACTTCCTTAAACTGACTTCCTGTTGCTTTTAGAACTGATTTTAAGATTTGCTTAATTACTTATAAAGCCCTGAAAGGCTTGATCCAATTTATTTAATACATATTTTATTGCCATATGTCCCTTCTTGGTGACAAGGCCTTTTGAATGACCTGCCGGTCACTTTTGAGATAACACTTTTTTTTTTAAAATTATTATTATTAATTACTTATTTTGCTTTATGACATTCTGTTTTACTCTGTGTTGTCTTTTCATAGTTTTTCGGTTCTTTCGAGCACATTGTAACTGTGTTTTGAAAGATGCCATAGAAATAAAGTTTGTTATTATTATCATTACTATGAATTAGTTTATTGCATTATGAACACCTTAACCCTATTTTGCCCCATTGTTCTTGTGCTTACTGTGCTTTGTAATTATCAAATAGGTACTCAGTAATTTAAAAGAAATACTTGCAGTGTAATTCATTAAGAACCTCTTGAGCACAAAGTTGTTATTATGCCTTCACCAGTTGTTTTCTCTGCCTGTGCGTCCCCTGTGGACTGCACTCAGCTCGTGTCACCGTGTGCCGTGGCAGCTTGTTTTGTTCTTGTTTTTCCAGTTATTTTTCTCCCTACCTGTTCCCCCCCTCCTTTTCCCTCACCTGTTCCTGCTCTATGTGTGTGTGCGTGTGTGTGTGTGTGTGTGTGTGTGTGTGTGTGTGTGTGTGTGTGGGGGGGAGTGGCTTACAGGTTTCTACTGCAGCAGAGGGACGCACCTGATGATCATCATGACTTCCGGCTGCATGACCCTGGTCTCTTCACCCCTCCAGTGCCAGGTTGTTCTTTCGAGTTCAGTGAATATACTTGCTGTTTTCTCTGTGTTATTCTATTGATTACCTGCTACGTTGTGCTTATGTTTCATTTGCTTTTGTTTCCCCTGTCGTGCTTTCTTTTGTTATCTTTGTTTGCTATCTGTGTACCTATCTCTGTAAGCGACTTTGGGTCCTTGAAAAGCGCTATATAAATTAAATGAATTATTAATCATTATTATGTTTCAAGCCTGGGCTTCATCATATGCTTTGTGTTTTCTCCTCTCCTCATGTGCACTTTTGGGGGTTCCACGTTGAACCTAATCTTGCTGCCATCAAAGCCACTCCACCATGCTTGCCTGCCCTCCTCTCTCTGCTTCTGAGTTTTTAGGTTGTGAATAAACTATTTTCTGACTGCACATCCGTCTCTGTTCTCTGCATTTGGGTCTGACAAAATAACCAAACCCCAACAGCGCTACTTTTCATCACACACTGCTTGAAATCTTAGTTGAACTGCATCTTTGGGAGGTGTAGCCAGGACCTCATCAACAGTGACCTCAAGTGGCTGTAAAAAAATACAAGACTTGAGCTGATGAGTTCAAGGTAATCAAAAGCTGCATATTAAAGTACAGCTTGAGGACGCAGCAGTCTGTTGAAGAGGATGTGTGACTTGTTCCACACTACACATGTTATAACTCGTCTTCAGCTCAAAGCTGCAGAGTTGATGACAGAGTTTGGAGTTTTTCTCTAGACCCCTTCTTCGTGCCCTCACCTGATCATCCACATGCTGCCTTGCTTCACGTGATATTGTCCCAACTGCTTGTTGACTTAGGTGATGTTGTTTTCTGACATGAAGCGATCATCCGTCATTTGGCTTCACTTGACATGGACGTTTCTCAGCAGAGACAATAAATCCTGTCCAAAGGAGTTAATGATAAAAGTTTGTTCCCTGATTGTAACTGCTGAATTACGCTCATCCTCGGCATAATGAGCAGAATGGATTATTATACATGCAGTGCTCTATATAGCATGTTAAATTTAGCCTCACAATAGACAAAATGACCCCGAAGGAGGAGAGTGATATGAAAGATTAATTTCAGCATGCCCCCAGAAATATTCTAATTATAGATCAAAATTAGTTGCTCATGCATTGTTTAAGAAAAAAAAAATGTAGCTACTCTGAAGCATATTATTAATTACATGGTGGGGGGGAGACAGGAGATCATCATCATGTTTGTTTCTGTTCAGAGATCATCAGTTTGCAGTAATGTTTTCTAAAGTGAAACATAGAAAGCAGGCGGAGATCAACCCAAGGCTGCGATACAAGGAGAATTTGTGATTTTAACCAAACTGCCCAGGTCAGACCGTCTGTTCCCTCAGTTATGTATGTCGTCCAGCGTGTTGTTGCACTGCAGCCGGTGAGTGCCAGTTCTGCTGCAGTTCGGAAACTAAGCGAGGCATACTCTGGGAGGTTTATTAATCCCCCTCTCTCTCTCTCCTCAGGGCATGGCAAAGGCAACTGTGGAGAGACACTGCCGCAAATAGACTCTCTAAATATGGAGGGCTTCAGTCGAGAGAAAAATGCATGATCGAATTTTGGGCCTCTCCACCAAACAGCTTCTATAAAAGGAACGAGACAGAAGAGAGGCTGAGCGGTCGATGACACTTTCTGCTGGAATGTGTGTGTTTCGAGTGTTAACATGTAGCTTTATGTTTTGTTAGTGTGTGTGTGGGGATGTGTCTGCTTGCACCTAAGTGTGTGTGTCCCCAGTATAAGTGCGATCAGCCGAGTCTGAGAGGCTGCAGCTTTGCCCCTAAGTGGAGTAGAGTGCATAACTCCGCAAAGGCCCTATAGTCCCCTTAGGTCCAATAAGCCTAAACAATAGCAATCTCCATGTCGCTGTTTCATTCTTTAAAACCACCTATAACTGTTCATCATAATTTAAGATTAGGAAGGATCCACAATTGTACTCAACAGCAGGATCAGGGAAACTCAACAGCAGGATCGGGAAAACTCAACAGCAGGATCGGGAAAACTCAACAGCAGGATGAGTGAAACTCAACAGCAGGATGAGGGAAACTCAACAGCAGGATGAGGGAAACTCAACAGCAGGATCGGGAAAACTCAACAGCAGGATCGGGAAAACTCAACAGCAGGATCGAGAAAACTCAACAGCAGGATCAGGGAAACTCAACAGCAGGATCAGGGAAACTCAACAGCAGGATGAGTGAAACTCAACAGCAGGATGAGGGAAACTCAACAGCAGGATCAGGGAAACTCAACAGCAGGATCGGGAAAACTCAACAGCAGGATCGAGAAAACTCAACAGCAGGATCAGGGAAACTCAACAGCAGGATCGGGAAAACTCAACAGCAGGATCGGGAAAACTCAACAGCAGGATCCGGGAAAACTCAACAGCAGGATCGGGAAAACTCAACAGCAGGATGAGTGAAACTCAACAGCAGGATGAGGGAAACTCAACAGCAGGATGAGGGAAACTCAACAGCAGGATCGGGAAAACTCAACAGCAGGATCGGGAAAACTCAACAGCAGGATCGAGAAAACTCAACAGCAGGATCGGGGAAACTCAACAGCAGGATCAACTTGAAACAGATGACTCAGCAATGACTGAACTAAAGACTGGAGTTAAATACAATCTAAACTATCGAGAGGATGAGGTGCAGATGGAGAGAGGTGGAGAAACACAAGAGAGGGTAATGAGACTCAGTGACATTTCAACTACGATAGACATGCGCTGGATTGCGATCAGACCCTTACCCTTATCCTTACATGCTCTAGTACTGCAATGCACCATACTGTCCTGCAGTCAACCCAGGGCTCTGACTTTGTGTGTCACACGCTGCGGACATGTATGTGGAACAAGCACTACTTCCAGTCAAGTCTTATGTCGACTGCTGAATTACAGACACTGCGAACCAGACTTCATTAAAGGATCTGTAAAAATCTACCTCTCAATCACACATTTATTCAAAAATATGATCAAATGAAGATGCTTCCACGCTGACTGCATTATAATAATGAACACATGCCTTCATGAGTCAGACTCCTTCATCCAACAGCCAGGACTGTGTGTGCGATTGTGTGTGTGTGTATGTATGTGTGTGATGGTGGACGGCGTCTGAAGGTGCTAATGCATGAATGTGTGCATGTTCATGTGCGCACGCGACCTTGTGCAGCCACGTGTCACAGCAGATGTTGCCCGAAGCCTCAGCACTGTCTCCAGTGATGTGCTGTCCGCTGACCTTCAGTAACATTTGAGGATGCTGCAGCCTTCTCGTCAAGGACAGCACACTTCTGTGGCTGATTATGACACTTCGCCTTGCATTAATATGCCTCAACTCCCGATCTGCTATATGGCATTTGCATGACATTAGCATATATGTTTTGGCCAGCCGCTTGACGCTGCACTGTGTGGAGCTGGTGGGAATGACACCTGTGAGACAGAGAGGCAGATGCCACACTGGCAGGTCACATAGAGGTTTGGGTGAAGCCGGCGGGACACAGGGGGAGAACAGAAAGCTGTTGGGGCATATGCTAACATGTTGCATTACTGCATTTTAGGACAGGTTGTATTCGAAAAAATGACTAAGAAGTACATTTACTACATTGTTTTGGAGTTTAAATTTATGATAATATTACTGTTATTTTGCTTTGAATGTTTTCAGTTTGTCTCTCTAAGCTAACCAAAATATTTGCAAATGGACGATCTGTGTGCAGTTTTCTTAAATAATGGCACCTTGAATGAAACCTCAGAAGTTCAGAAGAGATAAACAGTATAATCGATTTTTATTCACAAGTTTTGGTGCAAAAACTGTCCCTTAAAATGTAATCCCAACTTTCAGAAAGTCCATGTGATACATTTACAATAATTCAACACTGCAGTGTATCAGTATTTTAGTCAGTATATTACTCATACTCAAAACAAATAGTCAGCAGATCACCAGAGTCACTGGTAACTGTTAGCTGTAGCTGCTGTTAGCTAGTTAGCTTAGTTAGCAGTGCATCTAGTGGCCCAGACTGGGAGCTTGAGCAGGACAATGTCAGTGTTTACGTCCTTTAAACACAAAATTTCTTTCATTGAAAAATAGTACGCAAGTGATAAATAATGACAATGCTAACAAGGTGATTTTTCCTAGGTATTAGCATTGTTTAGGGAATGTCATATTGATTATAAAAGTATTAGACAATTGAAATGAACACCAAAGTTATTACAGCTTTTCAACACAACAACACCAACAACAACAACAACAACACAGCAATTTCAAGGAACTCTCTGCAGGTGACAAAGCATAGTTTTCAATCAAATGAGGCCTTGATTTCTGGATAGATGCACATGTACAGCACCAGCGAATTTGTATACCATTGATCCAAATAACAAAGCTTACTTCAGTCTCTTGCAAAATATCAGATTGCTTAACCTCAAACTACACAGCACAAGCAACAACAATCATATAAGAGAAGAAGGCTGGGAGGGACTCTCTCAAAAAAGACATATTTCCTGTCATGTAATGTTACATTTTCAGGGTCTGACTCATTATTTAACCACTTTACTCCTCCTGTTTGGTTTGTGTTTGTTGTGGCAGCGTAGGTAATACGTGGGTGCTTGTGTTTGTTCCCGTCTTTAAAGGCTCTGGCTTTTTGGTCAGTTCTGATGCTGCTTGGAGTGCGGATGCTGCAGCCAGGTGGTGACCCTGCATGCAGTACCTGGCACACAGCGGAGTGCGTATAGCTGCGGCCAAATCCCAGAGTCTGAGAGCTGCCCACACTGGCCAATCTGCTACCAGAGAGAGTGAGCAGAGGACACTGCCACTGATACAAATATTATAGCCGCAATGTAAAACGCTCTAAACTGTTAGATGTCAACTCACAGCAGAAATGTGTATGAAATTTGTTGGTCAAATTATCCACGCACTGCATGTTTCACTGACAAATCTTAGTCGAGTGTCGAGGCCGCTTCCCTAATCCAGCAAGTCTTTGCATTACTTCGGTGTCGCCCTGACGACTGACAGTGTCGCTAATGAGATTTGACTGTAGACAATCACTGTGGTTAAAATGACATCGTCGTGAGAGGATTTATGGTCCCACACAGAAGACTGGACCTGGGATGTGGTTTCTGACATATTCAGAGACACTGGCAAATAAGCAAGTGGGCACCTCCCGCTTCAGGTAGTCAGGAACATCATTTTACACAAAAAAAACTGACACGAATAAACAATAAACACAAAGTTGGATGCTAGATACTCTCCAAATGCCATTTCATCGAGACTTTAAAGGTCCAGTGTCTGGGATTTTGTGGGGAGCTTGCATTGCGGTTGCAGATGGCAACTAACTGAACACCCCTTGCATCACCCTCCCCTACGGTGGCAGCTGAAAACACTAAGAACATGAGTGGACCCACCCCACTAAAAGGCTCATTCTGTAGTGACAAAAACCAAGCAACTCTCATTTTCAGATAATTACACACTAATGAAAACACAATTATGTACAATATATTCCATTTCTGCTGAAAGATCCTCCCAAACCCTGCACACTGGACCTTTACGTCACTCTTAAATCTTCTATTTAATTATTTCATCCATCCATTAACCCCACCAATCATCCCAGCCTTGTTAATTTTGACATTTGATACACAGCAACCCAGAAACCCAGAGAGAAATTCAACAAAATCCTGTTGCACAATATGTCTAAAAAAAAAAATCACCTCCAGCTTTGGGCTCCACCTTCTGGCAGCTGCTTTCTGATTGGCCACAGTTTCAACGGGTTTGGATCCCCTTCATGAAACCTTTGTCAAACGACCTTCTGCATCACTTTCTATTTTACGCCTTCTATAATAGGAAGCCATAAAAATAATCTTTACTATCAGTGCCGGTTCGAGAGGAGAGTCACCACCTCATTACCGCCCCTGTCTGAGGGGCTGATTATGGGATGGAAGGAGCCCTGCACCAGAGCTGAGCCCGGGGCATCCTGGCGGCTCAGTCTGCTAATGGCTGCATGGGGTTTGAATTGCAGCTCATTCCACACTGTTGCATCTCTCTCCCCCTCACTTCCCAGCCACTCTCTACACTGTACCTGTCACCATGAAACCAAAAAAAAAGAAAAGAGAAGAAAAAGGAAATAAAAATGAAATACTCATAAAGGTGGATTGCCCTCTCTGCTTTTCAATAAAAAAAGACCAAAAAGCTGGTTGAATCGCAGTCGAATCTCACTCAATTACCTCCCTGGATCCTTTTAATGATCCCACACAGACAAAGCACTGTGATCCCACTGTGAAACACCCTGTGATGAACTAGACCATTGTGTGTGTCCTAGCCCCAATATGCTAATCCAGGATTAATTATGGACCAACCCTAATGAGTATCTCCCTTGCCCTCTTAGATATGTAAATGTACCAGCGGTGGACAGCGTTTAGAGGCTTTTGTTAACGCTGCGCTCTCTGTGTTCTATTAAAGAAAAAAAAAGGCAGGACACGACAGAAAGAGACAAGGACAAAGGTTTAGTGGCTATAGATTATTGCTGATTATATCATTGCTAAAATAAAAAGTCTCACTCCCTTTGGGTCAAGGGAGCACATGTGAAGTGATGCCAGGGAATCAGCGCAAAGGTACAGTATAAATGTTTCACCTGTCGAATTTTATTAAACAATTTAAGACAAACGGAGCAAGTTACATAAACACAGACCGACACAGACCTGTTTGATACGGTTGTTTCTCCATCAGTGGCTACCTGTCTCCCTGGCTGCATGGGTGGGGAATTGTTTTTTTCAGCCCATTAATTACACAGGAAGTGTGAAGATGTGCAGAGCCAGAGGAAGTGTGCTCTTGTGGCACTTTCACCCTCATCATCCTCCCTTGACGGGTAAGAGACGAGGAGAGAGAACAGAGAGAGACAGAGAGAGAGAAGAAGAAGACATGCCGTTTCAAGATCAGGACACGGTGGCACGAATGTCAGATTTTAAAAAGGGGTTATTATGGATGTACTTCAACAACAAACAGCCCGCCATCGTCATCGTCTGCAGCTGACATAGAAATAATACTGTACATATGCGTAGTTTTATGAATCAACATGGTGACGGTTAGACTTACTTTTGCTACAGCTTGGATTTACGACCCAGGGGATGATTCCTTAGTTAAAAGTTAAGTTAACCCATAAATGAAAATTCAGTCATTATCTACTGTCTGGTGAGGTTTCATGGTCCATAAAACATTTCTGGAGCATCACAGTGAAACAGCGTAACATCTTTTCAAGTCAGTTTTGGGATCTCTGGGCTTCTGGAGACTTCTGGACTGTATGAAGCAACTTTAAGAGTCCCCATCTACCACAGTTGTTCAGGAGCTGCAACGCTTTTCTTTTGCTGTAAATCTCCAGAAAGCTTTTGCTGAACAGCAACAATTCACCTGACTTTCCATTGACATGGGGGCAAATGGATAATGATTACATTTTTACTTTTGGGTGAACTCACCCTTTAAGTTGAAAAATAATAATAATCTGGGAATAAAATGACTCTTTAGTTGAACTATACCAACAACTCATGGACATCTGAAACGGGACAAGTAACTCCAACTAGACACTGTGTTGTGTAATACTGACATGTAAAAAAAAAAAGAAGAAAAAATACATTATATAAGCTTATGATGTGTTTAAGTATCTAAAAATCCAGTAACTAGTAACAGTAGTAAGCTACTTCTACTCACTCTCAACTCATGCAGTATGTAGTTTTGGAGAAGAAATCTAACGCAGAATTTTTTATATTAATGTCGAATAATAATGAGGTAATAATGCAAACACAGAAAAATATATATTTTTTCCATAACTGAGTAAACAAGCTGTTCACAGAGGAAAACAAGGTCCCCAGAACACTGTGTGGAGCTACAAAGGTGGCAGGGTCTGCCACATATAAACAAAGTAAAACAATATGAAATGTGTTGTCTTTTAAGGTCAGCTTATTTATTCAGTTTATTCAGTCACTGAAACAAAAAGAGTTTGTTTATCAGGTTAAAACACAAAATCATAAATGAATCATACATTTATTTTCCCAAAACGACACAGTGCACCTTTAAACATGTTGCAGCCTCACTAACCAACAGGATTTAATGCAGCGGTGCAGATTGTACACTAAATATAGTACATTTATTTTAACCTTATTGTTTAATTCTGAGCCTAACAGCTTTAAGGTTCACACATTCACTCCATCTTTGCTCCCGGTGGGATCAGATTAGACTTCATTGATCCCCTGCTCAAGAAAAGGTATAAAAACAAATAAACACTGAGCACAAACTAAACAAGAAATGGACATATGGTGTGTGGAGGTACTGAGAAAGAAAACTCAGGTGTGTGTGTGCGCGCGCGTGTGGGGAGGAGGGGGGGTATCTCTCTGTGAGTTGCTGTCCAAGGTGTTGAGGGGGGCGGGGAGGGGGCGGTCACGTGACTGCGCTTCCTCCCTCTGCGAGAGCAGGATGCTGTGTGTGCGCGTGTGTAGGCTGTGCACGGGGTCACCTCAGTCCTCATCATGAGCGGCTCGAGCTCATGAGGAACAGGAGGCTTCTCTGAGACGGCGGCGGGTTCGCTGTGGCAAGGTCCGCAGCCCGGGATCTGTGCGGCTGAATGCGTAACTTTCACTCTTTACGCGCATCCTCCTCCTCCTCTTCTTCTTCTTCTTCTTCTTCTTCTTCTTCATCCTCTCTTCTTCTTCTTCTTCTTCCCCTACGACATTAGTGTGGCAACTGTGGATGGGCACTCAGGAGTGGGCTGCTGCCCACCAAGTCTCACTGTGTTCCGGAGGCGCTGAGGAGAAGAACATGTAAAGAATCCCGCAGGCTGTTCCCCGCAGATTCCTCTCCTCCTCGCCGCCAACATGCAGAAAGGGATGCGACTCAATGACGGCCACATCACCTATCTGGCTCTTTTGGCGAAGAAGGACGGGACGAGGCGAGGCTGCCTGAGCAAGAAGAGCTCGGACAACACAAAATGGCATTCAAAGTGGTTCGCTCTGTTGCAGAACATGCTGTTTTATTTCGAGAACGACTCCAGCTCACGCCCCTCCGGACTGTACCTGTTGGAGGGATGCGTCTGTGACAGGGCGCCGTCACCGAAACCGTCTCTGTCAGCGAAGGAATGCTTAGAGAAGCAGGTAAGATGTGAAACACAAGCTCCCGGTGAGTCGAGGCGCTCTCTCACACACACATACACACTCGTCAAACTTGTTTGTGTGTGTGTGTGTATGTGTGTGTCACATTCACACGAAGGAGGTGTTTTTTTTTCTATGTAACGCATAGAAACAAGTGCGTCTCCAAACGACACAGTTGCTGTTTTTATCCCCTATTTATCACGCAAACAATGTCCCGGAGATGTTCACTTGACGCTCGGTGTTGTTACGTAATGGCGTCATCCCCCAACTGATTGATTGTCTCGATTCTGCACTAAAATAGCAGCGCAGCCCCGCATCAGAGGCGAAAAACGCATCAAACGCGAAAGCAAACGCAGAACGTGTACGCTCAAGTCCTGCGCGATTCTCTGCGCAAAACTTTGCCCAAGAAAAAATAATAAAAAAAGACGCGAACTAGTTATTTCTCCCATCAGGACATTTGTTGCAGCTCGTTGTGTGTGTGTGTGTTTTTTTTCTCCTTTTTTTATTTTTATGTAAGAGGCTGTATTTTTAGACATCGCGGCTCATGTTGTGGGGAGCAAACTTAAAAAAAGCAGCATCCCAAAAACTTTGCAGGTTGCCATCTTGCGGAGGAGAGCTGCCCCCTTCCTTCTGTTTTTTTTTTTTTTTTTTTTTTGACGTATTGATTTAATTCCTTGTCTTGATATTAATAGCACCCTACCTTGGCAACTGCGTCTCCACCGGTTCACAGCGGCCCGTCTCATTATCACGGGGTTGTTAACGACAGCCATGAATGAAAAACCCAAATAGATAAATAAATAAATGAATGAAAATGTCCCAGCATTTGCTTTTTTTTGTTTCTCAGTTCAGCCCCTCCATTCGTTTTTTAATTCCCTGGGCCATGGATTAACATGTGTGAGGGCTCAACAATTTCCACTCTTGTTATGTGTGTGTGTGTGTGTGTGTGTGTGTGTGTGTGTGTGTGTGTGAGTTTTCTGTTATGCCAGTGTGACACAGTCAGAAATAATCTCAGTGAAAGCCTTCCTGCCTCAGTTCGGAGGGGTTAGGGAGGCTGCTGCTGCTGCTGCTGGAAGAAATAAACCTTGTGGCGTAAAAAGCATTAAAAGAGGCAGAGAAGTGGTCAAGCTGCTGCGAGTGAGCCATGACTGCAGTCACCTTCTGAAAATCTGCTCCGCCAGCTGCAGTCGCTTCTGCCCTCCCCCCTGCAGCAGAGCTCAGAAAAAGAGCTGAAGTCAGAAAGTCACAGCGGCGGGTCATCTTATCCGTTCACTCATCATAATCTTTGTTTATGAGGCAAACAGGTAGTCAGGGTTCTTCTCCCCCCCCCCCCACGCGCCGGATGAGAGCACTTTGGACTCTAGGCCCCGCAGACTGTTTCACTTTTACAACACAGTGACAGATATGATGCAAAAACAAATGAAGGCAGCAACATTTCATTTGTCTCTTTTACACACTGCTACAAAGTCTCCGGGTCGTACTGGAACAAGGGATGACAGTGTTCATGAGCACGTTCCTAACCCTTCAACCCCAGCACCGCGTGTGGACTGTTTTTCAAGTCACGCATGAGAAAAACTAACATGGGTGCACGCATGGTCCAGCTGAGAAAACTCTCTACAGAAAACTTCAATTTTTCACTCTACTGGAAGAAAAGCTGTACAGATCTTCCTCCAGAACATCTCTTGATGAACATGTGTCTGCCATTAGGTTGTGTGGTTATAAGTCGGCTTGGTCGACCGATATTATCCTCCAATATCGGAATATCACAGATGTCTGTATCGGCTCGAATGTTGCAGATCAGGGCCGCATGATACTGGAAAAAACTGACATTGCGTTTTGCGATGGTTATTGCAATATGACAGTTTTCAGCAATATTCACCAGAATGTTGAGTGGACCTTTTTTGGAAATAATCAATCATTTTAGAATGATTGGGCTGATTTTGTAGGAGAGTGTACTTTTTCAATGCGCGTCCCTCAGAATCAGTGAAATTATTCAATAATAGGCCGACTTCTCTTTAGATTAGAGATGAGGAAAATGAGAACCGGTTGAGTTTTCCTTCTGTATCAAGCAGTAAAAAAACTTGTAGCCTGACATCTTTTGAGTTAATTTGCCGCAATCTGCATCGCACATCCTGCGATGTGACTATTGCGCATGCACACATTGCGATGTTGATGCCGAAGTGATATACTGTGCAGATATGAAAACAATTTTAGAAATTATTATACGTGTAAAGATGCTTGGGATCATTTATAAATCTCAAATTCCCAGCGAATTCACCATTCTAGCGCACTGATGTAATTTTAGAGTTTGTTGTTAAACTGTAAAATATCCTGCCCCCGTCTCAAGAGTTTGATAACAACATTTGAGGGATCGCTGCAAAAAAACCCTGAGTATATCGCCCAAAATATATCGATATCGGAATCTTTTTACTGCCTAATATCGTTGTTAGAATAAGCCCCAAACAGCCAGTGTTAGTTGGGCTCTCTTAGGAATCACAATCCTGAGTTATAATATTGATATTTTACTGTATAACCTCTGGGGAACAGTTGTCTACAAACAAATAAAGGATCGCTGCAGTGTGCATTCATTATGAGTGACTGTTGTACTCTGGTTCCTGCAGTTATGTGGCCGTTCCCATCAGCTGTACCTGATGTCGCTGTCCATGGTGCTGAACTCTGCTGTCACGTCATGTTTTTTTCACACTGTCGCCCTCCGCTCTCTGTCGGCAGAGCTGTTTGGATTCTTATCAGTGTCACTAAGAGGGACCAGCAGAATTTAGATCATTCCGAATAAGTACATGCATTTTTAACCTGGACAACTGTTGAGGTTACTGCCCTCAGCAGGACAAAGAAGTTGTTTCATGACATGCGATATCTTGCATGTGAACTTTTATTGTCCACTAAAGTAGCTGCGGATGGTTTTTCTTCTTCTTTTTCATTGTTATCACTAAGTAGTTTTAGTTACCTGACATTAATCAGAGTTTAACTTTATGTAGCAGATCAGAAAAAGCTCATATGAGCCATATGGGCTGTTTTTTGGAGGACTGAACTGTTAAACTTTGCTCACTGCAAAGCCCGTCTCCTTTAAAAACCATGTCAGGACAAGAGACGCGCTTTGTTCGGGGGATGAAATGTGGACTGAGCGACATCTCCGATGACAGCTGTTCATGCAGGCTGCTCCGGTGAATTTATTTCAACAGTGAATTAAATGAATTTGAAAGCCTTCAATTAGCATAACACAGTCTTCTGTTCAGCACGTGTTGCTTTACATAATATGTGTCAGGAATAAATTCTCTCTGTTTTTCTGGTATTTGTGTGCGAGGGCGTCAGATTTCATTGTATCAGATGTGCACACGTACGTAAATAAAAATGTTGACTTGGGTGACCAGTGTGTGCCCTGTGCGTGCGCCGTGTGCGTCCATGTGTCGGTGCGTGTTGTGGGACTCTTGTGCATGCAGGCTCCAGGTCTATATTTGCCTCTCTGTGTCCTCCTGCATGCACCGATGTCAATCTATAAAAGGTGAAATGAGGACAGAAAGAGTAATCAATGCTGCAGGTGTCTGAGGGCATACAGATTTCCTTTTTTTTTTTCACTTTCTCCACTCTGGAAAAACAAAGAGCGACACTTGAGTCAATGAGCAGACTGCAGAGGTCATCTAAGGCGACGCTACTGTAGAATTTCCTGACATTAAAACCCGTTACTTATGCAGATTAACGCGAATTCCACATTTTTTCTGCCGCGGGTGTTGGTGCCGTTCTCGTGTGTGTATGTGTGACAGAGCTGCGGGAGGAATGGCCGGGGCGAGTGCTGGATCTTATCTGTGTGTGACAGGGAGAGGGACAATGCAGCGAATAGATGCCAAGCCAACTGCCACCTTGCAGGGCTACGGAGCTTTTTATAGCCCTCACTCGTCAAAAAAAAAAAAGCAGCAGCAGATCTTTCTCTCTCTCTCCCCTCCCTGCTCCGTCTGTCTCCGCGCTCGCATTGTATTCTGTGGAGTGTTCTACTTTTTAAATGTTCTTATTCCCCATTTAGAAGGCGAGTTACGTTTAAGCCCACAGTTACTATGGCAACCCCTATTTGCATCTGAAAAAGTGCATTTGAAGGGGGCCGACGAAATGTGCAACAACATGCCTCGGCATTGTGCCTCGCTTAGCGAGTGCAGCAAACACGGGCATGTGAGGGATGTGATGTGGGTCGTCTCGGGTGGTGGCGGAGGTGGGGGTGAAGTTTTATTTGTTTTATTTATGCGAGCACGTTTTTCTCTGAATCTACACTTCACGACTGTATAGTATCGCGCAGTGTTGGTGATACAGTAAACACTTCTCATCTATATAATCTGCAGGACTGTGGCTGGTTTCAAGTAATCGTTTTCAACAATGCCTGCGACCACAACAGAGGCACTAAAGGACAACACCAGAACAAGTGAAAGACTTGTATTGATTGAATGAACGTATCCATGCATACAGCAGTCTATTATAGCCTTTTTGCACTGTGGAGTATCAATATGCCTGATGTATTTCCAGTTGTTTTGAAAGAGTGCCTGTTGTAGTTTATTGACTTCAATTTCAACGTTCAGCCACTTTTTTTTTTTTCATCTTTTCTTCTCTACCGCATACGTAGAGAAGTGCTGAAGTGGTGGTGTAGAAGTGTTTCCTTTTGCCTCAAGTAGATTTGCGCATTTCAGTGAAGATGATAGTATAGAAATGAACATGACGCATTTCTATTACTCCAAATAAGAAAGAAAGAAGCATGTTTTATATGTTATACGGGTCGTTCAGAAATCATTCACAAAGACAGAAATATGCAGTCTGTTCTCTTAGTCAGATTTTTTATAGAACTTCACCTCTGATGAACCAACTGTTATAAAACTTCAATGACAGATATCCAAATAGACTGGATGTAGGAGGGCAGTGCTGTAGAAGAAGTACTGCCAGCACTCATTTAGAGGTATAGAGTATATCAAAATCCATTATATTAAGCTGTGTTTTCCACAGTCTTATTAGGAGGCAAGCATCACTTTTTGTGGCAGACTCTCAAACATGTAGGAGATAATGCTTGACGAGGTGTCCGTTAGCAGGAATGGACGACGGTTGCCACCAATAACTGATTATGGACACCTCAGAGGGCATTGTCCTGCTTTTACCTTAGAAAATAAAATTAAAGACTATTGATTTATACTCATTTTCATTCATTTTGCAATCAAAATGGGTTAGTTTTCACAATAAATAACTCCATGGCAACAACCGAGAGTTTGACTAATATCTGGAACATCATTACCGCCCCAGGATTGTAGATTGTTACAGTTTGGAAACATTCATTACTCCAGTAAATAGGACGGACCTTAGCTACGACATAGATAGCCAGGAAGGTTCAAAGTCAACAACATTGTGTACAGTTGACAGACAGTAAATATAATTTCGCAGCATGTTTAACAACAAGACCAGCTGTAGCTAGCCAGCCAAGTAATTTCCGCAAATCGATATCAAGATTTTCACAAACAGCGATAGTCCGCGTGTATCGTCAGCTGCAGCCTGAAGCAGTGAGTTGAATACCGAATGGGATGTGAGATGATCGCTTGTGTGAAGAGGGACAGTGCTGGCTAATTCTCGGAGCTGGTGTGTTGCAGGCGTTCCCCTCTGGTGTTCAGGGGATGATGCACTGAAGGAGAATTGAGTGTTTAGATTAGATACAGGCTACAGACATTCATTTAGAGCGGTGAACGAACAGTTTCACTAGAACTACTGAAGTGGTTCCATCGGGGTCAACCCCAGCAAGTAGGTTTCAGAGTTGTAAAAGGTGATCTTAGGTCTCTGTGATCAAAAACAGAACACTGAGGTATCTGCAAATGTTTTTTTATAGTCAATATGTAATAGCAAAAAAATACAAGAATTTTTTACAATGCCGTGCTATTAAAAGTGTCCTTGAAAATGTATATCTGTAACAATGAAACTGGATCAAAAAGGTTTGAAGAGATAAATGCGATCAGACGTTTATTATTAGAGGCCATCCTCATCATCATTATTACAAAATAAATGTGTGAAATCTTTTCTCTTGTTCTCTATTCCTGATGAATTTCTATGTTTTTTGGGGGTCTGTAGAGTTTAAACACGGATTTACTACGGGCTACGTTGTCTCACTTACCGAGAGATAATGTCTCTGTGGCAAAAAACGTAGTGACGTGGAGCTAAATATAGCTGCTTAAAAGGCTTGACACACCAGATCACAGGAAGCGAGAGATGGGAAGCACATTATTGACAAAGGCCCGTTCTGCTGCTCATCAGGAAATATGGAACATTACTCCCCTTCACAAATGATTTGCTCTTGGCATTTGGGAGGGATAAAAAATCCAATATATTGGATTTGTGGGGGTCTATTTACAATGCATCAGTGTTATATAATTCGATGCCTTTCTACCACAAACAAGCTCTCTGTGCTATTATCACAATGACCACCACTTTGTTGATTTGAGGATTTTTTTATCTGATAAGCCTATTAGAAAACAATTCCACTCGCGTTGTTTGCCATAATTGCCATAACAGAGCCTTTAAGGCTGTTTGGGCCACTGGAGATAATTGGTGAGGGAGTAAAAAAAGGGGTGAGGACCCAAGAGGTGCTTGTGTCACGAAAATGCAGCCGGATCACCAGGACAAAGCAAAACAAAACTAAACAAAACATGGCGTCAGTCGAGAGGCTTCCACCAATTCAGAGGTGAGTTGCCAGGTTACAGGCTGAATGCACAGAGGCTTTATAATGAATCTCTCAAGACCTTTCCCTCAGGATCGCTCTCTCTTCCTCGCATGCACACATGGACACGCACGTGTGTCTACGTACAACTTCAGTTTTCAGCGAAATGCAGATTTGAGAAAAAGCCAGTCGATGATGATGATTCATTTGAGGTTTCCCCTTTGATAGGTTACAAAGGAAACCGTCTCCATCTTTTACTTTGGAACCTTTGAATATATTCTCAAATTCTCATTACATGTTGAACAAATATTTGACTCTTTCTATGCTGTCGTTTTCCAGTATTACTTCACCGTCACGTTCAATCATGACAACCAGAAGGCTCTGGAGCTGCGCACAGAGGACGTCAAGGACTGTGACGAGTGGGTGGCTGCCATCACACAGGCCAGGTACCTTCAACACATGACCTGTAACCTACATGCACACATTCAGATGATGAGGAGGGAGACTGTGTTCGGAAGATTTGTGTTTGTGTCCGTGCGAATGCTGCGATGTAGTGTTTATCACTTTGATCAATCAGTGAAAGATAAGCCTAACTCAATCCTAATCGACTTCACCCAACATCAGAGCTATAAAAAAATGAAACCTGCAGGTTTTCAGGAACGAAGGAAAGGAAACCAAAAGAGTTTTTGGAGCTTATCAGGTTACAAAACTTGTGCCAACTAATGGATTAACATGTAATTCTTCATTTTACTGGAGGCATTAAAATTGTCAATCAAAGTACTTTTACAGGGGCTATATATAAGAATTCTAGTTGAAAACATTTGAAAAATAACTAAAATGATCAACAGAATGTGAATAAATAACAGATGTGACGTTATGATGTCAGATTGCAGAGAAATCTACTGAAGTTAGCATGTTAACCAGCTAACCAGCGTTTTTGCAGGCTAGCTAGCTAATTTGCTGCTAAGCCAAACAGCATGTAAAACATACGTGCAATGTTAACAATATTTGTGACTCCAAAAAGGAATGACCAAATGTTTTTTTAGCTGTAATGTTTATCATGGTCGCAATCTTAGTTTAGCATGTTTGCATGCTGCATTCGAAAATGTTAAGCGTGCTAGCAAGACAAGAGGCATTTTTAAAGTACAGTTGTATTTTGTAACCAGAGTATGGGACAAATTATATTTCGATGCTAATCAATAGGACAGGGGATTGCAAAGACGTCAACCCATTTGGAACCACAATTGTTGGACGTGTTTCATGCCATCTGTCAAGATATTTTCTGCTGTGGTCGACAGAACCCCTCTGCTAGTGTGACTAAAAGACATTTGTGTTTCTTTAATAGTCTCATTAAGTCTAATACACTAATTAATGGTGGTTTCAGACCAAACATGTAAGAACAAGTAGGCTTTAAGCTTAAGACTACATCAGAACTGCAATATTAATGTGATTATCTGTTATCCCTGTCCTCTCTGATGTATTCTGTAAGAATAACTCCTGTTCAGAGGACAGAGCAACAGAATTTTGACAATTCAGAGATCAAAAGCTGAACTATTCTGACATTCTTCTTGACTGTAAATCACTGTCAACATTTCTACTTTCTGTCAATGCCAGAATTCCCCTGAATGCACAATGTGGAGGTCAGTGTCTTTGGGGTCAAGGTTTAACTGAATGGAATCATTGCTGCACAACGTGATGGAAAATGAATATGCTACGGCTTGTGCAGCTTCCTGAGAGAGTGCAGTCGAACTTGCCCTTTTCGGTGTGAAAGCCCTGTTAGACTCCACTGGATTATTGTGTGGATTCCCTTTGATTGTTGTTAAAGTTTAGAACGCTATAATAGAATAAAGGTGTTATTATTAGACTTGATTCATGGAGTCCGGAGATTTATAATGGGTGAAATGCCCCTTTAAGATTCAGAGACAAAAGAGGGTCATGAAGGCCGAGAAATACAATCACTGTAAATGTCAGCAGTGTGCATTTGTATGGCGAAAGGTCAATTGATTAGACTCATTGAAGATTACATTGATTAGTGCTCAGTTGAGGCAGCAGCACTTACTGTACAGGGGTAAGTTGACCTGTGAGCATGTAATACACAGCAGGGCAATGAGAAATCTGCGTTTACATATAATCATATTGCTTTTGTTTAATATTCTGATGCTTTATTTTTCTTTTTCAGTACTTATTTCTCTCAGAACAATTCCAGTTTGACAAGCAGTTTTGCTTTGTTGAATCAAATCAGACTAAGACCCTTTGTTGAACTGGACAATGTACAGAATTACTGCTCTTGCAGAAACAACCTTTACACGTGGTTTGCTAAGCCTGCAAAGTATTTGAAGGATTGGTTGCGTAAGTGCCTGCGCTCTGTGCGGACACATGCTGAACAGAGGTCTGCTTGTGCTTTGATAAATCCATGGAGAGCCCATGAAACATGCGTTAATGAGGTCCTTACAGTGTCCGTGTGTGTGTTTAGTTACAGGAACCTGGCTACAGAGCATGAGACCCTCATGCAGAAGTATCTCCATCTACTCCAAATAGTGGAGACGGAGAAAACGGTTGCCAAGCAACTTCGACAACAGATAGAGGATGGAGAAATCGAGATAGAGCGGCTAAAATCAGAGGTAACTCGCCATGAAATTTCATTCTAGTAATACCTGTGTGTGTGTTTTGTCTTGCTGCACGGCACTCAGTGGAGACGGAGAGTGAAAAGATGGACGTGAAAGTGGCTGGACACATTGTTTAAAGACAGAAATGGGGGCATAGGACAGAGGTCACGACCCGGATTACAAAGCACAGTTCTGTGAGTTCACGGCGAGGGTCGCAGCTTGCAGCGCCCCCGGGATGTCCTTGTTAGGGACTCTGCAGTACTGTTGAGTGTTTTGTATTCTCATTATTCAGTCTAAACTAGATCAAATGCATTTCTCTTTAATGTGCTAATGGATAGCTCCATTTCAATTGGATGTTTTCAATATGCATGAATCGGCTTCCATTGTAGGGGATGCTGCTAGTCTGCACCAAAAATGATAATCAACCGTCTCACTTTTCATGGCTAAAACGTGTGGTAGTAATGGATTTTGGGGTTGTTTTATTAAATGTAAGTGCTTTAATAAAAGGACGTCTATTCTTATTCATACGTCGTTTCATGATGGAAATGAAACAAGTATTGAAAGGAAACATTTTGACGCAGCTGGTACAGTTTGTTTACAAAGTCTTTGGAACCAGCTAATGGATGGTAACGGAGTTGAACAAAAAACTAATAAAAACATTGAGTAAGACATTCATAATCATAAAAAAAAAACAGAGAGAGAGAGAATTAGACGTGACCAAGTTCACGAGTAGGATTTCAGCTGCGTACAGCATGAGCCCACTCAGCCAATGCAATGTCTGATTTGTGTTGAATTTCAGATCGCTGGACTGCTCAAGGACAATGAGAAGATCCAGTCAAATCCGGAGGTTCCTCCCAGTGAAGATGACACAGAGATCAAGAAGATCAAGAAGGTGAGATCTGACCGCTTGGGTGCTGGACTTACCGTTTACAGTTTTCTCAAAGAGTTTGATACGTATAGTTCCTGAGACAGCTTTTAAAAACTCTACATCATCTCCGGGAACCTGCAGGTTTTATTTTTAACCTTCATTTATTCAGGGAAGCTCACACTCACATATGTAGCAGGGAGCTCCTCATCCACCAGCGCGCTCTGTCTTCAGCTCTACTGAAGCTGCCGCCTCATTAATAATGCCTGGAGTTTGGGAAGTTTTGGAAAGCCCCTTAATTTAAGGCTGGGGCGATGAAACAACAGATAATTATCAGCTCAATAAAGCATTTTAGTGTCTTTGAGCTCAGTGTTTAGGTTTTACATGCTCATAACTTTACTGCTTTGGTTCACTCTGGAATGTTGTAAATTCCACCTGTGTTTTATTTCTGCTTCAACAAGTCAAAATGTCTGCTGTGGAAAGGGTTTGTTGTTTTTTTCAGCCATAGCATGTAGCTTTTTATCCCTAATAAACAGCATCAAGGTTAGCAACTAGCTAGAGCATCTATTAACTAAAGAGGGAAAGGGTTGTCCGAGACCAAAACCGAGCTTAAAGGACTCCAATTTGTGGTGGGAAGTTGAACAGTTGTATAAATGGAAAGAATATAAAAAATCTTTATCAAGTCTCAGCTCCTCGATTGATCAGTAATTGAATAGACAATGGATTGTGAAAATCTAGAGTAATTTTCAAGGTAAAACAGCATATTTGATAACCAATAAGCCCCTGTTTGACAACAGTAAAATATATATATATATATATATATATGCAAGCATGCTGACACACACATAAACATACTATAGCTGAGTTAGCTCAACTTTTGTTTGCTAACCTTTGTAATCACAGGTCCAGAGTTTCCTGCGAGGCTGGATTTGCCGCAGGAAGTGGAAAACCATCATCCAGGACTACATCCGTTCCCCTCACGCCGAAAGCATGCGGAAGAGGAACCAGGTGGTGTTCAGCATGCTGGAGGCCGAGGCCGAGTACGTCCAGCAGCTCCACATCCTGGTCAACAACTTCCTGCGGCCGCTCCGCATGGCCGCCAGCTCCAAGAAGCCGCCCATCACGCACGACGATGTCAGCAGCATCTTTCTTAACAGGTGGCTGGTGGTGAGACTGGAGACTGGTTGTGATAGTGGTGTGACTCGGCACAGTGGGAGCAGCCAACACTTGTGAACAGGAGAGAGAGAGAGAAAAAGAGGCAATCGCTCATGACTGCCATTTTGCTTATTTGTTTTATTAGTGAGACCATCATGTTCCTCCATCAGATCTTCTACCAGGGACTCAAGGCCAGGATAGCCAGTTGGCCGACACTCGTGCTGGGTAAGAGAGACAGCGACGACGCCTCCGTCATCCATTAAGATCAATACAGTATTATTGTTTGGGGACCCCTGTATTACCTCACATTCCTTGGTTGTTTTTGTCTTCATATGTCATATCTGTTAGATAAAATATTTTATGATCAATGCACAGGAGATATACTGTGTGAATATATACTGTTTCATAGTATTTAATGAAATGTAGATATTCCTGAATATGTCATCCTCTCGTTACAGCTGACCTGTTCGACATCTTGCTGCCAATGCTGAACATCTACCAGGAGTTTGTGCGGAACCACCAGTACAGCCTGCAGATCCTGGCTCACTGCAAACAGAACCGCGACTTCGACAAGCTGCTCAAGCAGTATGAGGCCAAGCCCGACTGTGAGGAGAGGACGCTGGAGACATTTCTCACTTACCCGATGTTTCAGGTAAAGCAACACGGTAACAGTGGAGAGGCCTCGAGTGTTATTACACAATTCACACATAGTTTTATAACCTAGTCTGTGGCATTTGTCCAGCCTGTAAAGTACATGTTTTTTCAGCGCGTATCCATAAACTACCTTCCTTTTTTTGTTTTTTAAATTCCCCAAAATGTTCATAGGCGTTGTATAAACTTCCCCTGCAGTGTCTTATATATGTGCTAATGTAACAGAAAACACTGAAATGCCTCATCAGTAGTCCCACCCTTAGTTCTGTGACATTGTAACATCACGCTACGCTACGTCATAGAGTGAAACATTTGCATAATTAATGCCTAGTGGCCAGGTTGAACTCATTTGGCACAGCTGCTCTGTTGTTGTTGCTGGCACAGGCGTGTGTGAGATGACCAATCAGAGCAGACTGGGATTCAGGGAGGGGGGGCATTAAAGAGACAGTATCACAGTTTAACCTACGAGTGTAATGTAATGTCAAAACAATCTGTGTTTACCCGTTAAACACATTTAATTGGTTTGAGGTTTTCGAAGCCTCTTAAACAACAGCACAACGATGCCGATAAGCTTGAAGCGAAGAGTGGTGTTTCATGGAATATTTATTGTGTATGTTGAATGTTTCAAGTGAAAGTGAGCAAAAGACACATTTGATCTTTATGCCTCTCAGACAAACTGTGGAGTCATTGCCAGTGGGAGGCTGTTCGAGTCAAGATGCTTGACCGTGCTGTCTAAACAGCTTTAAATCTCTCGAACTTTCAAAAGTCTGCGCGTGTATTAACACAAAAGGATTGAAGATACTCATTTCAATAAGTGGTTCAAGCGTGTGTCTCTGTTTCTCCCTCAGATTCCTCGTTACATCCTGACGCTGCATGAGTTGCTGGCTCACACCCCGCATGAGCATGTGGAGAGAAACAGTTTGGACTACGCCAAGTCAAAACTGGAGGAACTCTCCAGGTACATCAATCAGCCGTTTGAGCAACTGAAAATTAAAAACTATGACTGACAACTAAACATGTTAAGTATCTGGATTTAAATAATGTTTTTTTTTTTTTTTTTTTTGTCCTTCCAGAATCATGCATGACGAGGTGAGTGAGACTGAGAATATCAGGAAGAACTTGGCTATCGAGCGGATGATTGTGGAGGGCTGTGAAGTTCTGCTGGACACCAGTCAGACGTTCGTCAGGCAGGGTAAGTTTGTCTCGTGGTCACATTCAAACACTGACGGTTACAACACAAAATCCCAATGATGTTCAAGTAATGAACACTGAGTTGTATATTAGGCTGTGTACTAACTTTATGGTTAGCAAAAACACCAAACACAATCAAGGATAAAGATTGTAGGACACGAGCGCCTCACGATCTGAATCCATGCTACCTAAAAGAAAGGTCACACAACCAGCACTAGGCTACTTGACATCTTTAATCATTACAGTACTTATCACACATTAGTCATTGAAAATGTAATTACACAAGTTGTTACTTTGCTTTTTTTTACTCTTGATTGACATCCACTGATGTCAAATATTACCTTCAGAACACATAAAAAAACACCGTCCTCACACATCTCTCCTGTTGTGATGCATCACATGTGATCTAACCTCCATCGCTGCAGACATGCGAACAAAAGAATTGATTACTGACGCACAAACGCACGCCTGCTATATATTTTACTGCAAACTAAAAACAACAGAAGCTTGAACATTTACACAAGAAATATACTTTCAAAATGTACAGATACAGTTTGTCTTTTAAATGTCCACACACGATGAGGGATTACTGTTGACTTATTACCATAAAAGGCACCAATTATAAGACGAATGTCAGTTTCAGAAGTCTAATTTGTTCCTGCATATCTCATCCGTATTTGTGTTTGTGTGACTGACACTCCACAGGTTCCCTGATCCAGGTGCCTATGAGCGAGAAAGGGAAGATCACGAGAGGCCGACTGGGCTCTCTGTCTCTGAAGAAAGAAGGCGAGAGACAGTGCTTCCTCTTCTCCAAACATCTCATCATCTGCACTCGCGGCTCCGGGGGAAAACTTCACATCACTAAGGTACGGCGGGATTGTAATCAAGAGGACCTGATTGCAGAGAAAATTGCAACACAGTTAACTATGGTAAACCTCATAATAACCAATTAAACCAATAGTTTAATGAAGACTTATTAATATCTATCGCCAAAGAAGCAGAAGGTCTTGTCAGTTAGTTTGTTTTCCTTTCTCCAGAACATGTTCTTATTTACATCCTCACATTGTGTGACAATGATTACATTGTGTGTTTAGCAACTGTTATAACCACAACATTGACCCAGATGTATTAGAACTATCCAGAAGCCTACACTGTCTAAAAGCTGGTAACATGCTGTTTGTGACCTTTCACCCCCGTCACAGAACGGAGTGGTCTCTCTCATAGACAGCACACTGATGGAGGAGCCAGAGGGGACAGATGACGAGTGTAAGTTACTACAGACAGTATATGTTTTCTTAACATGTAGGCCTATATGCAGTGGCGTGCGCAGACTTTTTGAAGGGCAGGGGCGAAAAGAAGGGCACTTTAGCGCACGTTTTGGCTCCCAAGAGGACACTTTAGCATGCGTTTTGGCTCCCAAGAGGGCACTTTAGCGCGTTTTGGCTCCCAAGAGGGCACTTTAGCGCGTGTTTTGGCTCCCAAGAGGGCACTTTAGCGCATGTTTTGGCTCCCAAAAGGGGAGTTTATCATGTTTTAACCAGCCAAGGGGGCAGTTTAGCCTGTTTTGCCAACCAAGAGGGCACTTTCGCATGTTTTTTTGGCTCTCAGGAGGGCACTTTAGCGCGCGTTTTTCAACAATTGGGCCACGAAGAGGGGCGACTGCCCCCCCTGCCCCCCCCCTTGTGCACATCACTGCCTATATGTATATGTGTAGTATACAGAGCAGGGCTGCATGATATTGGAAAAAAAAGACATCACAGCGATATGTTTATTGCAATATAAAAAACAGATACCATAAGTAGCTGTTTTTGGAAATATTTGAGTATTTTCAAATTATTGGGGTGATTTTTATGGTTGGTGTTTCGCAGAGACTGCATGTCAATTAAAAGCAACAAACTCCCCACTAAATTATGTAATATCAGACAGACTTCTCTTGTACAGTCGATTAGTCACGGAAATTAGAACCGTGTTTTCTTTTTGTATTAAGCAGCCAAAAAGTTATCATGGATGTTGTTTCTCGACTCGCCACCACTGAACTCAACCAAAACAAGCGCAGTCACAAAGACTGACTGGTTGAGTGGCGTTGGTTTGCACGTGATTTAATCGAGGTAACTGCATCATTGTGGATGATACTGCTGTGCTTTCTTGCCACACTTTACAAATTAGAGGCTGCAGATGGTAAGCACATATCTGCCGCTGCCTTCAGATAAATGTCGGGATTTAATCTTCAGAAGGCTTTCATACAGTGTAAAAGCAGGGTGTTTTTTTTTTTTTTTGTAGCAGATACTGGTAAGAATCAGTTAGCTTTGGCTCGGTATGGAAGGCTTTACCGATCACAACACTTTTATTTTTAATGTTGAGCTGGTTGGGTAATATCTAAAATGTGTCTCGATATTGGCAACACCATCTGAAAAAGCACAGCAGGACTCCCGGTTACACAACTCCTTGATGATTTTTCCTTCGTTCTACAGCAACTCATCAGGCGAGACTCTCATGAGATGGGATTTTGAGGCCATGTGTGAATCAATAAAAAAATTCCACGTTTTGTTTTATAAATATGACTCAAGATTACATTTGTCACTTCAGTTTTTCTTGTTTGCTCTTTTTTATTCTAGTGTTTTCTCTCTGTGAATTAATGTTTTCCCTGTCATTATAAAATGACGGTTTGTTGAATTTGTGTTTTGCAGCCAAAGGGGAGCGGAGCGGCCAGGACACGGAGCACCTGGACTTCAAAGTGATGGTGGAGCCCAAAGATGTCCAGCCTTACACGGTCATCCTGGTGGCTTCGTCCCGACAGGAGAAATCGGCGTGGACGAGCGACATCAGCCAGGTAATGTTTCGTTAGATGAGGAAGAGGTTACACATTAATTTAGAGCCAACATCTGATACTTGCTGAAGGCCAGCACTGAAACATCAAATCTACATCTACTGTTGGACAGAACGTGGCCATTAAAATGATTAAAGCAGGAAAACATTGTTGCTTCTGACCATCAGGAGTAGAAACAATGGGTTGTAACACCTTTTCTCTGCTTACCTTACCTTACAGTGCATTGACAACATCCGCTGCAATGGTCTGATGATGAACGCCTTCGAGGAAAACAGTAAAGTCTCTGTGCCACAGATGATCAAGTGAGTTGGACACTGTGCAGGAATACACGTACAGTATACATTCATAATTGGTATTGACGATATACTTATCTCTCAATATGATATGGTACAGATTCGGTTTGTATTGAGATCTTAAATTTGCGATTCTGCAAGTTTTGGGATTCAGTAATATGATTTATGTGATTTTTGTTTGCTTTTTTAACACTAGATGCTAATTTACATTCGCACATTCCTATTATCTGTTAGCATCGAGCTAAGGGACTAAATTATATTAAATTGATTCAGAAATAAAAGAATTGAACCTGGATATCATAAAAAAACTGAAGTCAATTTTGTTTCCACCCCTGAAAAATATATGATTAATGCATAAAAAATACATGAAAACTCTTCTCAAGACCCTTGATGACACTATGACCTAATTCGACCTGTTGCCCTCAAACCAAGTCTCAGCAACCCTTGCACGGCCCTTTAAAGATGTAAAAACACACACAAACCAAATACTAGAGTAGTAGCACAAGAAATTAAAAGTCTCCTTCTGCATGTGTTCATACTCTGCCTTCACTAGAAAATCTTTGCCCCCTGAATGTAACTCAACAGTGACCCTCACACAATATATGTCTACAATCTTCTGCATTGTTCAAGAGCCCTGAATGATTCAGTGTTCTCTTTCCAGCCTGGAGATTCCTTGATTCATTTACAGCCTGTAGAGGCCAGCGAGAAGACTTACCAGAGAGTCTGCGTCAGTTTTTAGTAGTTATAAAGGTTGCACAACCGATTCCGAAGCCATACGTGAGGCCGTTATCGTCTTTTGCAGAGCATTAATGGAGTTTGCATATTTCACATGTGTATTCTGGTGATCTGCCTTAATGCCTTACTCACTCCCCCACACATGACCACAGCAGTATATAAACTGGAAGGCTGCATAAGGACTGGGAGTTAAATCCCCGCGACAAACATTCCTAACCTCATTTAAACTCCAACGCAGGTCGGACACCAGCCTGTACTGCGACGATGTCGACATCCGCTTCAGCAAGATGATGAACTCCTGCAAGGTGCTGCAGATCCGCTACGCCAGCGTGGAGCGCTTGCTGGAGAGGCTGACCGACTTGCGCTTCCTCTCCATCGACTTCCTGAACACCTTCCTCCACTCTTACCGCGTCTTCACCAGTGCAGACGTCGTTCTGGACAAGCTCATCACCATCTACAAGAAGCCCATCAGTGCCATCCCTGCTCGGTGAGTGATGACCTGAGTTAGCTGATTCCAGGAGGTTTACTTTGGGATTTTAAGAGCTCACTGGTTCAAAATTGTCCGTACTAACCAGATTGAGGTGAAGGTTGAGGGTAACAGAGAGCGGTTGAAGATGTCAAGTAGCTGTTGTGAATCAAACGTTTAATGTCTTGTTCTGCTGACTCCTGTGTGCACATCTTTTTATTTGTTTGGTTATTTATTGCACCAAGATGCAATTTCTTCTCCTCATACTTCTGGCATTCATTAGTTTGACTACACACCTGTGGATTCTGGGAATGTCTTCATCTGTAGTTCAAAATGGGTCATATTTGTCTAAATGCCAGATAGCAGCATTTGTACTTTGGTATGTGACTTGTGTTTCCATGCTACTGGTTCAGTTAGTCGCTCCACAACCTTCATCCAGAATTAAAAATCTTTTCTCTTGCATGCATGGTCCCCAGATGGTGAATTGTATTGATTCACCATCATCTGCACAAAATGTAAATAACCTTTGGTTCACACTGAAAACTGGAGACATTTCAATCAGCCTTAGCTGTATTTCTGTACGAGTCAACGCACGTCTTACCTGCCAACATGTAGCACCTGTTTTATCACACTGTTTCAACAGATTTGACCCTTTCTCGCCTGTAGAGAAAGTTTCCAGTCTCCATTAAATTGCACCTTCTGGTAAATGCGGCTAATGCTATAGCTTAAGTTCCATCTTTCTTTGCGTAAAAAAGGTGTGATGTGTTGTTAAAGACTTCGATCAGATCACTCAGGACGGATAGTAACACCAGGTCTGAACATCCTCATAGTCTTGTTACAGTACACCAACATCAGATAACTATCTGAGCACAGAGGATAAATGAAATGTGATCAAACTCTGGGTGCTTCAGTCAACAACTGCATAAGTATTGGATATTGTGAAGACATGGATGGCGAGTTTATTTGTATTGCGCCTTTCAAGCAACAAGGACAATAATGAGAATAGACCTGAAACGCGCGATGACATCAGACGAAAACTGCGGTTAAGTTATTTTAGAGTGTGTTTTCACTTTATAATTTCATCTGTCCCTCCATATTTTCTGTTCAAGTCAAAGTGTACGACTTCAAACAGCAGAGCTGAGATAGTTTATCGCACGAGTCTCTCCGAGGCAGATCTCTGTGTGCGTTGTGACGACTGGAAGAGGAACAAAGTTTGATCGTTTTCACACATTTTCTCCTGAGGATGCAGCAACAGCGCTGTAATGGTGCAGTGAAAAGGTGGGACTTCCCCGGTGTCTGGATTCGTCTTTGCTCTCACGTGGACTGTCTGTAAGCAGCCCATCAATGCTATCATGGCCTAGTCCAGGTGAGAGGGGGACCGGGAGGAGAGGCAGCGAGAGGTCACACCGACACGTCCACCCCTCTGTCTTCTGTCCGCCATCACAGTTAATTGGGTCCTGCGTCCGCCCACCTCTCCCTAACCCCTCCTCTCCTCTCCCTCGTTCCTCTCTTTACCCTTTTCCGTTCTCTCACTTTTATTTTTCTTTCCACAAGTCTGACCGTTCTTCTCTCCGCTGCGCTGTCACCATGGCAACCCTTCACTCTGCTGCAGGACCCCACCCTCTCCCTCTCTCCTCATCTCCTCCCTCCCTCCCTCCCTCCCTCTTTCTCTCCCTTTCTCCCCCCTTTCTCCCATCATCTGCAGCGACTCTACGGTATTAAATATTGATGGTGGTGTTTTGCACCCAGACCCTCCTCTCCTCTCCTCTCCTCTTCTCTGCCTCCCTCCCTCCCTCCCTTCTTTTTGTCTTACTCCGCTCTCTTCTCCTGCTGAATTACCTCCTCTTGTCATTCCTCTTTCCTGCTTCACTTGTGTCCTCTCTTGACTCTCCACTTTCACTCTGCGCTTTGCTTTGCCTTTTTCATTTTGTTTTTGACTCACCCCCCTCTACCTCTCCTTTTCCTCTACACTTCCTTCCCTCGTTCACATCTTTGCTCCCCTCATCTCTCCTTTCTTCTACTGTTTTGCAAATTTAGGCGAGGAGACACAACATGGCTGCAGCTATAACACCATAGAGGGCTGGAGGCTTCCCATTCGCCCACTCCCAGCCAGCAGCCTTCGCTGTGGTGGAATCCATATCCACTATGTTGCTCCACTCTCGCCCCCTCCCTCTCAGTCTTGCTGTTTATGCCCCTGCTTTTTTTTCCTTCTTTTTTCTGCACTGCACCTCTGTCTCTTTCTCCCACTTTCCCTCTCCGTTTCTATCTGGCTCCCCTTTTCTCTCTGTTTCTCTCTCCCCGTGTCTCTATGGGCCTCCCCTGGGCTGGTTGCTGTTGGCAGCACCCGTGCCTCCCACACTGTCACTTGACATGCTATTTATAGGCCTTCAGAGGGGGTGGCTCTCAGTGCAAGGAGGATGCTGTCTTAAACAATGTAGCTTAAATAAAAGAGGCAGGAGCTCCCGAAGAGCCCTGTGGTTAATGTGTTCCCTCTCTGCTTCTGTGTACAGACACCAAGTGCACCATGAACACCCATTATCTCCATTTCTCCCCTCTGCACTCTCTCCTATTCAGGTCACAGGGAATAATTACCCCAAATCCCCCCAAAAGTGTTGGTTCTAGCAGTGAAAGATGTGCGTCTGTCTTTCTCACTCGTCCCTCTGTTTTCCCCTCTCTTTCATCCTTCTCCTTTTTCTGCAGTTCTTTGGAGCTCTTCTTCGCCAGCGGCCAGAACAACAAACTCCTCTACGGCGAGCCACCCACGTCGCCGCGTGCCAGCCGCAAGTTCTCCTCCCCTCCTCCTCTCTCCATCACCAAGACGTCCTCGCCCAACCGCCGTCGCAAGCTCTCGCTCAACATCCCCATTATCACAGGGGGCAAAGCCCTGGACCTGGCCGCGCTCAGCTGTTCTCCCAATGGCTATGCAAGCATGCACTCCACCATGTCACCCTTCAGTAAGACCACCCTCGACATCAACAAGCTCTATGTGTCCAGCAGCATGGCCAGCAAAATCTCCGACGATGGAGAGGCCAAATCTGAAGGCAAGACTGAGGAGTCTGCCCCCAACAAGCAAGGTCAGAATCACTACTGACACTAGTACTTTCTACTCGTATCCTTATATTTCGAAGGTAAACTCATACTCAAGGAACTTTTACTTTCTAAACCATGAAGGCTGTTTAGTGGTACAGATGCACATTTTGCATGTGTAAGAAGTGTGAAAGGAAAAACAATCAGCTCCTTTAAGCAGAAACACAACCAAGTGGACGTGTGTTTTTTAAAGGATACTTAAAGGATAAGTTCACCCAAAAATGAATGTTCAATCATTAGCTACTCACCCTCATGCCGATGGAAGGTCAGGTGAAATTTGAATTTTGATAGCGTAAATATCTTTTCGTATCAGTTTGGGATATTGGACAGGTTGTATGAAGCCATTTGATATTTTCTTTAGTCGTTTTTAAATTTTTTTTTAAACAAATGCTCGTCTGCTTCGGTTGCTTCTACGCTGTTTTGCTGCGAAGCTCCAGAAACATTTAGTAGATTACAAAATCTTACCCAACTTTCCATTCACAAGGTGGTGACAAGATAATGATCACATTTTCATTTCTGGGTGAAATCAACCTTTAAAATCCTATTAATTTCTTTATAATAATGATTTAATTATAAAATTCAGCTGACCAAGATTTTCAGCTATAAACACATTAACCCTCTCTCTCCCAGCTCACTCAACCCAACACTTTCTTTTTTTTTAATCCAGATCTGTCGGTGAGAGAGGAAGGCGATGAGGACCCAGCTCAGAGTGACGAAACCGAAGCAGAAATGTCTCCTCCCAAGTCACCATCAACACCCAAGAATGTCAAGTCAAAAAACTCTGGTATGGTCTGAACTCGTCTCTCCATTATTGCGTTTGGACCCGGTGGTGTCCTGTTTCGGCGGTTTTATATCTGGGACCCTTTTAGAACATCTTGTGTGCTACTTTTGAATCCCAGTCCACCAGTTATAAAAACAAATGAGTTGGCAGGATTGTTAAGTAATTGGCGAGAATGTAAGAGTTGGCAAACTACAGCAGCTTAGCGCTCGCTGCGAGTGACATACAGTACTTGCCAGCGGGGCGTCTTGGCGAAGGCGAACATGACAAAATAAAATCAATAATAATAGATCATGTCACTAACAAAAGCTATTGGTAACATGAAGCACATTTAACAGGCCTGCTTTTCTTGTGTTACACCCTCTGTGAGCATTTGAATGAATCATTCCAGCTGGCAGATTTCACGACTTCACTTGTCAGAAAACCAGGGAATATGAAATGAGCAGTTAAACTGAAATTAAAGCGGATTTTAAGAGATGAATTGTCCAGTGAAAGACCAGTTGGCCTTCAGATCAAGGGACACCGGGATATTTCCTGACTGAGTCAGCAGTGGCTACAGAAACAATCAGGCTTACAATAATTATTAGAGATTCTCGGAAATACTCTTATTCATGAGCAGGGCGACCGATAGTCTTGCCTGTGCGCAGCGCAAAGTGATCTCTGAAGGGCCCCCCAGCAGATTACTTTAAGGGTTATAGGAGACTTTTGGGCCCTTGTTGGCCTTTGTACGACCCAGGGCCGGGACTGGAAACGAGGTAAAATGCTTGCCTGGCTCTTTCTAAGGGTAACAAAATCCACATACTAGCAGGTCTAAAACCCAGAAGTTAACAATTTGATCAAATTTGTTTCATTTGTCCACAAAACAAAGTATTAAAATGAGAGATGTTACTTTTATGGGGGTTATGTGCTCGACTATCTCGTGGCTGGCTGCCACCAGCAATGACTCAAGAAAGGTATTGTGCACCTCCAGGAAAAGGTTTGGCACAAACCCTCGCCATAAAAACCACACAGTATTGTTCAGTCTTTAACTTGCAGAGGTGCTGGTACGCAGATTTTTTTCACATTTCAGTCAGACTGTTTTCCCCGTTTTTCCAATCATTGTGTTCACCTAAGCTCGGCTTCGGGCTGCTGGTAGATATTTAGAGTGCAGGCTTGAGAGTGGTGTTCATGTTCTACTCTTTGACGAAAAGAGAAGTAACAGGGAGCGCTATTCACAATTTGTCAAAGTAATGTTTTGTGTTTTCATGAATCACATGAACATTTCATCTGTCATTAATTAATGTGTAGAAGAAGCAGGGGACACTGGCAGCTGTCTCAGAATAGATGTGGGTACGTATCAGGGACAAATCAAATGTTTCGGTTTGAATCAATAGTATCAGTGTTTTAGACATTAGTGTGATTTTAACCATCAGATCCATTTTTCCCATTGAGCAGCATCACATTGTGCACGTGAGAAGTGCAAAGACGATGAGATGAGTACATCACAGAGCTAATTAAACCCTGCCACAGCAGACTGTATAGAAAACTTTTTTTTTTTTTCTTTTTCAGAAAATGACAAACGTAACTGTAGCCAAATAAGGCCTTGATAAAAACCACCCACAGCCTCCCGGCCCTCCCCGTACTGCACAGAGAGGGAGCATCCACCCCGTAGGTAGTCAGGCACAATTCATCCCCAGTGTGCTCTCTTCCCACGGTGCTGGATACAAGGGAAGCCAGTGCCTTGTGTGAGTAGGTGGAAGGAAACCTTGTACCTTAGCAACGATGTGCATGTTCTTCTATACCGCCCCCGGCTGAACGGAGGAAGGCAGGGAGGAAGGGAGGGAGGCAGAGACAGTGGAGTGTACACCGTCACTGCACGAGCTGCAGGACACACTGTGCTCGCTCGGTTTTAGCTCTCCGTTGCCCTCCGCTGGTCAGCAACTTAGATAATACACAGATAGTCTAACCATGTATTTAATCACCGAACTGATTTCCCCTTTCAGCCTAATCCTGTACGCCGAGAAGGTTTGTAATATTTGTGTATGTCAGAAAATAAGACATGTTCTCGATTCAGTGATTCAATAGAGAGTGATTACGGATTTTAATCTTTAAATCTCTCTGTTTTGTTTCCCTTCCCTGCAGAGTTTTCCCTGTTCTCCTTCAACAATGGCATGGTGGTGTCATCTTGCCGGGAGCTGGACAATAACCGCAGTGCCCTCTCTGCCGCCTCAGCCTTCGCCATCGCCACCGCTGGTGCCAATGAAGGCACTCCGACCAAGGAGAAGTACCGCCGTATGTCACTCGCCAGCACAGGTAAGTCTCATGAGGGGGATGTGTTGACCAACACAGAGGCTTTCTGGGAAATATCTGGCAGCTGGGAATCTGTATACAGAATCAGAGGCTAAAATCTAGTGTGATCACAATTGAAACTGATTGATTGTTGATGATATTTTAAAAACAGTAAACTGCTATTTGTAGTATTAGGACACAGTTCTGGGAAAAGATTGTGACATAAATCAGGCGAAGTCGTCACTGGTCCAAAGCTAAAACAGTGGAGTGCTGCATGACCACCAGGGGGCATCCAAACTTTTATAAATAAGTCCTCTGTCCATTTAATACCATTATTTAAGCAAGCTTTTTATATAAATATAAATATATATATATATATATATATATATATATATATATATATATATATATATATACATGATATAAACTTTCATTTTTGAAACATCTTTCTTTGATTTAATTGTTGGTGACTGCTGCTCTGAATAATCCAAGCCATAAATTAAAGTTAACTGTAAACCACATGTGCTGAGAAAAACATTCCCTGACTTAAATTTCTTAAATGCCAAGTTTATGCTTTAAGAAATATTAAAGAACGAATCAGGGGAATACAAATATTATTCTGGTCAGGACCTCAGCGGCACTCAATAAATCTAGATTCATATCTAAAATAACAAAACATGACAGAAAACACGAGTCTGTGGGTCAAGATAGCAGCATCACATATCTGGGTGCTCTGTGACGTTGGAGCTCAGTTTGAGTGTAACTTTGTTAAACCTGCCTCCAGGTTTTCCCACAGACCAGCGGAATGGAGACAAAGAGTTTGTCATCAGAAGAGCCGCCACCAACAGAGTCCTGAATGTGCTGCGTCACTGGGTCTCCAAACACTCGCAGGTACACTTCAACCTTTTCCTGCTATTTGTCGCTTCTTTCCATCCGTCTGTGTCTTTTGAAAAGGAAAAAACAAACTCCTGTAACGACTCTGCTTGTTGCTCCTCAGGACTTTGAGCTGAACACAGAGCTGAAGATGCGGGTAATTGGCTTCCTGGAGGAGGTGATGCATGACCCAGAGCTCCTGACACAGGAAAGAAAGGCAGCTGCGAATATTATCAGGTCGGGTTTCCTGGTATATGACAGATGTATTTGTCGAAAAAAAAAAAGTTTCTGCAACTGTATTAATGATGCCAACAATTGAAGTCTTTGTTAATGACAACTTCAGAACTGGAGGTAGTTGTCAGGAACTGTCCTGGCCTAAATTTATGAAGCTACAATTTAGAGGAGCAACAGAAAGAAAACACTCCTCACCCTTTTTTATGAGCAACATAGATAACTTTATTCGAAATGGAGATTTGCTGTGGGTGCTCTAACAACCTAGCAGCCTGTGGAGATGACGTCAAATGTGTCCTTAACCCAAAATGAGGAAAAAAGAAAAATGAATACCCAGTGTGCTAGGTCAGGCTTGGCACTCTTCTGTATCTATTAAGGTCGTGGTAATTGTGGACAAAACTGTCAAATAACGGCACTTTTTTCCCGCTGCATGTAGGACTCTCACTCAGGAGGACCCTGGAGACAACCAGGTCACCCTGGAAGAGATCATACAGACGGTGAGAGACGGACTACAAAAGCCTATTTCAGTATTAAAAGAAAAACTCTTTCTTCAAATTATTTGGTGTCCTGTAGAAACGATTTGCGCTTAAGTTGTTAAAACGCTTTTCATTGTGTGTGTGTGTGTGTGTGTGTGTGTGTGTGTGTGTGTCAGGCCATGGAGGACTGTAAGACTGAGCCGTTCGAGAGCCACTCTGCCCTGGAGATAGCCGAGCAACTCACACTGCTGGACCACCTGGTCTTCAAGGTCATCCCATACGAGTGAGTACACGCACGTACATGCATGTGTGCAAACACACACACACGCACGCAGGCAGGCACCGGATGTTGGTGTGTTTTTTTTCTTTTTGATCGTTTGAAAAAAAAAAAACATGTTTATTTCTGCAGGGAGTTCTTTGGTCAAGGCTGGATGAAGAACGACAAGAACGAGAGAACTCCGTACATCATGAAGACGACCAAGCACTTCAACGATGTATGTAAAAAGATAGATAGATAGATAGATAGATAGATAGATAGATAGATAGATAGATAATTGTATTTTTTCTCTACTTCTGTCAGATCAGCAACAGAATCGCAACAGAGATCCTGCACTGGGATGACGTCAACATGCGGGTAGGGGTGATCGAGAAGTGGGTGGCGGTGGCCGACATCTGCCGCTGCCTCCACAACTACAACGCCATGCTGGAGATCACGTCTTCTCTCAACCGCAGCTCCATCTTCCGCCTCAAGAAGACCTGGCTCAAAGTCTCCAAGCAGGTATCGGTCTCTTCGGACATGATGATAGAAGATTTTCAGGTTTTATTTCAAGGAATCCCTAAAGTTCAGTTGTGTCGGGCACCTTAACATCACTTAAGGGTAACTCTACCAATTTTACACATTGAAGTGTGTTTAAAGGTCTTGTGGAAAAACTACATCGTATGTAAAAAAATGTTGTATTGAAGCCTTATGTGGCTCAGTTGCATTGTGGGTAAAGTAGGTGCCGATGGTTTCAATCAAATTTTTTGTTGCTGGCATTAACAGTTTGGCCTTGATCCATTTTCCAGACCAAGACTGTGATCGACAAGTTACAGAAGCTGGTGTCATCCGAGGGACGATTCAAAAACCTGAGAGAAGCTCTGAAGAAGTCAGTATCTCATGTTTGTCACTTTCCTGTTCTCGCACGTTGGGATGGAGGAGTTGTATATATACTTTCCTTTATGTTTGTGTGATGTATCTCTATATCTGACTTGCCTTTTCAGCTGTGACCCTCCCTGTGTTCCCTACCTGGGAATGTACCTGACTGACCTGGCCTTCATTGAGGAGGGGACACCCAACTACACCGAGGACAACCTGGTCAACTTCTCCAAGATGAGAATGGTAACGAACACCCGAGTGACGATATACATTTAACAACATGCGCATTATATTGTTTCTTTTCAACCACAATTCTTGCATTTTGCACCTTTAATGTATTTTGTTATTTTAGCTAGATGAAAAAATCAAGGGTTCAATCTGATATGATTTTATTGACTTTGTCTGCAGATATCTCACATTATCAGAGAGATACGTCAGTTTCAGCAAACAGCTTACAAGATTGATTATCAACCAAAGGTGAGATTATTTCAAGTTTGTCGTTTAATGTGTGTTTTATATTCGAACAGACTTTCAGTTGTGGAGGTATTATTTTACTAGTTCTTCTAATGAACTGGGTTGTTTATTAAAACGTATTTTCCTCACGTTTACTCAGTATTGGCTGAATGTGACTTTTCAAGTTTAAATCATACAAAATATCATATTTATTGTATCTATTGACCTTAAAAGGTTTAAATGGAGTATAATGTGTTTCTCTGATAACTAGACAATGATTGCAGAGGATGAGCGATATAATGTTTTCTCAGTGGATGTTATTCTGATGACATTAGTATTTTATTCACAATATAAAGTCTAAATTTTTTAATTTGTTCCAGATTTTTAGAAAATTTTGAGACCATTTCTAATTTCAAACCATATTTAGCAAAAATCACAAAGCAAAAATATGCCATTTGCAAACTAAAAGGAGTGAATAAGGGTCAACAGAACTGATAGAACTGGTATACGCGCTGACATTGAGACTAAATGTTGAGAACTGTCTGTGTTCGTCATCGCTTTAGGTTGCGAAGTACTTGCTGGACTGCAGTTCAGCGCTGGATGAGGAGAGCCTGTATGAAGCCTCTCTGAGAATCGAGCCCAAAATGTCATCATGAAGAGGATCTCTCTCTCTCTCAACCCTCACATGGAGTGTACAGGAACAATATATCATAATGTACATACACTATTATTTGTATTAGACACAGTAGGCTGTGCCCTTCTAGTTTGTGCTCCCCAATGGACTTGTTGTGTATAATTGTTATTAGAGACTGAGTAGAAGCCCAGAGAGGTTTAATTTATATAGTTACAGAGTATTTATATGTTATCTATCGTCTTAAACAACATTTTACGACAAAGTTATTTTCAACCACAGAATAAACAGATGAGAGAGTATGCAGACGAGAGGTTTTAGTCATATCCTGATGGGCATGTGCAGTATGAAGAAGACTCGTTCGTGAGCGACGGTGATCACGCTGGACACATGATGATCAACTCCCACTTTTCAAACAAGTCCCCGTACGAACATCCTGCCTGATTAGCACGTCAGCCTGTTTGTCCTCAAGTGTAGCGTCTTAAAAGTGAATACAGATATCTGCTAATCGGCTAGCTGCATGAATTAAAAGCTGTTATCCTGAAAGATTTCAGGACGAGTTGATTCGAATACAATGTGGTGAATGTCGGACACTGAGTTGCTGAAGACTGCACATCTCTGAATGTCCATACAGTGAAGGGTGACGTCAGAAAAATGTATTCAGTGATAGGATCAAAAAAATTTGTTTGACTTCATGAAAATCTTTAAAGGTATACTATGCAGGAATTGCAACCTTAAAACGACTGTGATTGATGACCTGGGAATGAGGCTCAATAATCCAGCCGAACAGTAAGAAAAGAGAGGCGGAGGGTAGGAGCCCTGCAGATACAGACACAGCCACACACTTCTAGCAGGGGAAGTTTCATCACAATACGATATGTTACCGACTCTTTGGACAACGATACCATATTTGCGGATATCACAAAGTCTGCCACGATATCATTTCAATATAGGGGCCTGTGATCGATGGGAGACGATATAATTTGCCCATTTAACACAAACATTCATATCAACTCTGATTTCTCCAAAATCCAAAATATTGTCAGGCTGCTGATTTATTTCCAACACGGGAGTGAATAATTTCCTCATCCAAGCACTGTTTAGAAAGCAGACGTGTCATGGGAATTTCAAAATAAAGGTTTGCAACGATACTACTGCACGTTGATCACTGTAATCAATATATCGATCCAGATCAATGCACTGTTAAACCTCAAACTTCTAGTGGGTCATAAATGATGATGGGGAGAGATGAGCTTTTTTTTGGATCTTAACTTTATTCTTCTTTTTCTTTTTTTAAATCCTGCGTAGTATACCTTTAAGATTTAACATTTAGACCATTTTTTTTTTTTTTTCCAATTTTAGAAATACAGGAGGTGAAAAGTGGGACAGCTGTTGTGGCTAGAGTTGAATCATGTGCTCTGATGTTTAATGTAGCCACTTGCTGACAAGGATGGAGGCGAACTGACGAGAGACTACCTGCTGATTTCTGACTGAGCTGGGGTTCATGTTTTCAGTTCGGAGAAATGGGTTTCTACGCTTATTATCACCTTACTCCCCTGGTGGGCGACATGATGTATATACAGTATCAGCACCGGGCAGTGTATGTAGCAGATGTAACCAATATTGAGCCACTTCAGGAAGTTTAAATTCCCAGCTTCTACACTCAGACACTAAGAGCATAGTTTTTACGGTTAATCCTCTTTGGCCAGTGCATTATGGGGTTGCCTTAACCATGAAATGGATTATATTCCACAAAAGTATGTAAACTATTTTGTTCTACGATTTGCCAATGAAGCAGAAAACTATTTGCTGTGTACATTACCGTGTACAGGCAGTCTGATGCATTTCCTAACGTGCAATGTGTTTAAAAAAAAAAACATATCCCTCGAAATGTGTTATCCTTATGATCGTTCAACTCTGTAATAACTTTTTGCTGTGTATGATACTTTAAAAAACAAACGTTGAAAGCAACTTATAAGTGTAACACATTCTGTATCCTGTCTACTCACGGCGTGTTAGCAGGGACTATACAGTAGTAATATCGTGCTGATTCTTGGAATATTTATAGGTATTTTTTACAGGCTTTGTATAGAAAAAAAAAAACCAACAACCTAAAGCTTAAGTGGCAGGCATGTACCACTTCCACGTGTTCAAATCAAACCTATATCTAGAAACAGTATGTGTACTGTATTTAAACCCCACCCTTGCACATGGATCTTTACCCCTTCTAACAGGCACATCAGATGTTTGCAGTGAGCAATACCCAGTGGTATGAGAACTATCTTTCAGTCTATTTCAACAGCTTGAGTAGTATTTCCAGTTTTGTATAAAAGTGTATTCTTTCCTGATTACCTCTTGTTAATAAATCTATTCTTTCTCAGGGGGAGAAGGCTGTCATGTTTGTTTTGCACTCTGTTAATGACTTGTGTAAGTGTTTTATTTATTTATTTTTTTTTACTTGTGTAAGTGTGTTTTTTTAATGACTTGTGTAAGTGTTGGGGGAAGGTGAGAGGTGTGACGCAGTAAAAGGGGGCGTGTCGGGTGCTTTATTATGAAAGGGAGCCGCCGGGTCACGTGACTCACAGCCCGTTGCAGTCTGCAGGAGGACAGAATGGCGCTGCAAGTCATCTGGTTCATCACCGCCACCGTTTTTAGTTCTGTTCATCTGACACCGCTAGTTTCTCTCGAAGGTAAGTTCACTCCCAGCTCAACACTTTTATTATAAGCGTTCATTTCTGTTCGGTAGAGTCGCTGTCGTCTTACAGCGAGTTAAATGTCAGTTCAGCAGCAACAGGTGTTAGCACCGTGTTTGCAGCTCAAGTGCAGACAGGAGTCAGGTGAAACGGACACAGTCAGATATGTATTTAATATTACAAACAGTGGTAGAAGTAAGAATCAATTACAAGGAAACATTTGGCAAAATATACACAAGTATTTAAAAGTAGGCCAATAGTACTTATAATACAGGAAAGTGATTGATGGATTGAATGAATGAAATCTTTATTTTGAACGTGCACATTTAAAAATTTTTAATTCCTAAACAAACAAACCAACAAAAGAGTAGTGCAAATGAAAACAGGCAAGTCCAATTACTTGTAGGAGAGGGCAGAAGGAAATGAAAATTGATTGTATTTATCAAATCCTTAAATTACCATAAAATACCATAAATTATGAATTTGTGAATGAATAAATAAGTAAATATATACAAACACATATATACAAATATATGAACACACAAATATATGATTTAATTTATCAACCATTATCTTATGTATGACAGCTTATATATTGATTTCTTTTGTCTTCTATAAACATGTAGGCTACTATTTCCTATAATTCACTCATCATACATATCTACATATCTCTCTCTCTCTCTCTCTCTCTCTCTCTCTCTCTCTCTCTCTCTCTATATGTATGTATGTATGTATATATATATATATATGTATGTATGTATGTATGTATATATATATATATATATATATATATATATATATATATATATATATATATATATATATATATATATATATATATATATATATATATATATATATATATGTATATGTATATATATGTGTGTGTGTATATATATATATATATATATATATATGTGTATATGTATATATATGTGTGTGTATATATATATATATATATATATATGTGTGTGTGTTCCATCCTTTCTGCTTCTACTAAATAAATTAATGAACATCAAATATATATATATATATGTATATATATATATATATATATATATATATATATATATATATATATGTGTGTGTGTTCCATCCTTTCTGCTTCTACTAAATACATTAATGAACATCAAATACAAAAACCATCATTATAACCTTGTGGATTTTAAAACCGGCTGGTGTTTGGACTTTGCTTCGACTCCACATTCAACCTGTTCCATAGTTTTACACCAAGAATTGATACGGAAAAAAGGTTTGAGTGCTGCCTTGCCTTTTTATTATAAGCTCAATCTGTAGAAACAGAATACACAAATGTCCCCTTGTGAAGTAGAAGCAGCATTAAATGGCGATAGCGCTTTAAATTTGTACTTTTTGTGATAGTCCTCGCTTGAAAGTACTTCATCACATTTCCCTATTATAAATGGCTCCAGGAGTACATCCAGAATATTGATTATCAGCCTTCTTTATTGATAACTGACTGCTTCATTCTGTGTCCTGTCAGAGGAATATCAGTTCAAACAGTGGATGTCACAGGTAGGTTCACATTATCACAGTAATATGAGTTGTTTTATTGTGAATGTTTCCATAACAAGATTTTTAAACTATTTCTTCTGTGTGATGTTATATTTCTTTTTTTTTAACTTGCAGCACGACAGAGCTTACGACACTCTGGAGTTTTACCACCGGCTCCACATCTTCGCGGAGAATAAGAGGACAATCGATCATCATAATGCTGGGAATCACTCCTTCACCAGTACCGTAGAGCTCCGCACTAACTCCTCTCTCATCATATGTATTGAATTAGATTCATACTCAGGAGGGCGATTGTTCTCACAGAGTCTCTCGTTTTCAAATCTAGTGGGCCTGAATCAGTTTTCAGACATGAGGTTTGAAGAATTCAGGAAATCATTTCTCCTGACGGAGCCTCAGGTATGATACAGCTTATAATACAACACACTCACTCCTGCTGGAGCTTTTGTAAATGTGCCACTTTTTGTTACAAAGCTATGATTCTGGTCTCTTGTAGAACTGCTCAGCCACTGAAGGAGGTCACGTCAGCAGCGCCGGTCCTTACCCCGAGTTTATAGACTGGAGGATGAAAGGCGACTATGTGACTCCAGTGAAGAGCCAGGTATCCTCAAATGCTACTGAACGACCACAATGTATCACCGCAATGTAGACGGGAGCATCAACAAGTAGGACAAAGACATGAATGACAGGATACAAATGAACCTCCCTGATAATTAATGTGGAACTGAGTGTAGGAGACACCACTTTGATCATAATGGTAATAAATCACTGGTGATTAATGATACACATTTTAGTGTAACGGACCAGTAATTCACCCCTACGGGATTATCATCTATCCTTTCGAGATGATATAAGAAATGTCTTTGAATTTATGATATATTTATTTGAAGCTTTCACAAACACCAACTCTGATTTCAGTCAAGTGTGACTCTTGTTGTGTATGAAGTTCAGCCTACTTTGTTGAAGAAGAGAGGTCCTGGAATCCGGACTCTCTGGATCAGCTTCATCTTTTTGCAGGACGGCAGCGGCGGCTTCAGAACAGCTGGAGAGTGATGCCGTCTCGGGTCGAATGAGGACAATTTCTAGCCCAGCGGAATTTTTTTTTGAGAGTGCTGCCGGCGGTCTGGGCATGGTTGAATGCTACTTCTTCTTTCCGCTGTGGTTTTCTTCGCGGTCTCTTGAGCAGCTAAACTGCACCGACTTTGTAATGTTTAAAAGTTTTGATCAGAGTCTCTTTGGAGCTGGTGATTATGGAGCTCCGAACATATATATCGATTGGACTTCTTGCATAGAAATAACGCCGGCCGGACGAGACTTCCTTAGTTACTAAATACAAGTAAAACAGAAATAGCCTCTTCTGGCTTTGAACACGATACTTTAACGATATAAAGGAATACAAAAAGAGAATTAATTTCGTCCTCGCTTAAGTTTCAAAATAAAGGTATTCTCACAATAACGGCACGTCACTTGGAAAAAGCTTCTACAAGTGATTCAAATCCCCGGGGATTAAAAAGTCTCTGAGCCGCAAAACTAAGCAAAGTACGAAAATTAAATGTGATTGCTGTTATTGTGACTTTGTTTTATTCTGTAATAGAAGTTGGATTATTAATTTAAAGGAGTGCTCAGCAATTAAGTACTAGTGTGTGTGTGTGACGTAGATCAAATGAAATATCCTACATTTCCCATGATGCAAAAAAAAGCAATGTGAAATACAGTATTCATTTTTTTACCTTTACACACCTAGTTTGTAATACAGGCAGGGTTCGTACGGGTGCTTGAAATCCTTGAAAGTGCTTGAATTTCAATGTTGTGTTTTCAAGGTCTGAAAAGTACTTGGATTTTAGTTTAAGTGCTTGAAAGTGCTTGACATTATAACTCTGTCTTCCACAAAATTGTGATCAGACTGGATAATTAATTTCTGAAGTTTTTGCTATTATGAAACAGAATTTTAGATGTTTACAGCATAATACAATGTACATAATTGTGATAAGAAAAAATCATGAGTATATATATTCCTGTAGATACGTATTTTACCCCAGCAAAAAGATGCTGGAAAATCTTTAAAATGACCCCTTAAAAGTGCTTGAAAAGTGCTTGAATTTGACCTTGAAAAATGTGTATGAACCCTGTACAGGCCACCCTTTGTCAATTTAAACACAAGTGAATTATCAGCCGTTTGAATTTGGTTGTGTTTGCGTCTTCAGGGTCACTGTGGCAGCTGCTGGACTTTCTCCACCACCGGCTGTTTGGAGTCGGTGACTGCTATCGCCACCGGGAAGCTGATACCTCTGGTGAGATCTGTCCCGTAATTATTTGCTCAACACATTCATCTTGTACACCTCACGCGTAAGCACATTTTTACGTCTGGGCTAAGAAACTTGTAGAGATCCAGTTTATCGCAGGGATCATTTAGAAGACGTTACTGCAGAACAAATCTCTGTTTGACTCACAGGTTCTTTGCATGATTGTAACCAGTACAAAATGTACTACAGTCTGATTGCCGGTGAAAATGCATGATGCAGTTTGTTCTCTGTATCAGTCTGAGCAGCAGCTGATAGACTGCGCCAAAGACTTCAACAATCACGGATGCTTTGGGTAAGTAGCATGGATGTGTTATTGTAATAACAAGAATACTCGTGTTTAAGGCTTCAACCAGCTTAAGATTGCTTGGTTTGTTTCAGCGGGCTCCCCAGTCAGGCGTTCGAGTACATCAAGTACAACAACGGTCTGATGACAGAGGAGGACTATCCCTACAAAGGCATTGTATGACATTTCTCAGATAATGTCTCAGTGTGATTATTCCTGATGTGAAATAAATTGTCAGTGGATGAACCTTCGTCTTTATTGTTTTAGGACGACTCTTGCCAGTTTGAACCTGCGCTCGCGGCTGCGTTTGTCCGCGATGTCGTCAACATATCAAGCGTGAGTGAACGAGTTGCTGTGAAGTTAAGTCATGCAAGTAATCGTTTAAAAGGTCACGAAAAAAGTCAGTAAACCGTCTCTTTTAGGGTAAACTCCAAAGAGGAAGAGCCGAGTGGCAGCTTTTTGGCAAAATTTACATTTGACTGTTTAATTCCTGTCCGTTGGTCTGTCCGCAGTATGATGAAAAAGCCATGGTTGATGCTGTGGCCAGGCTCAACCCAGTGTCCTTCGCCTTCGAGGTCGTGTCTGACTTCATGCACTACAAGGAGGGAGTTTACACCAGGTGAGCTGCGGACCTCTAAAACGCAACAAACATTGACGTATTTACTGTTGTCCACAAATAACACGAGGTTAGAACTGTTCAGAGTTCAGAGCTGACCGACCACCCTGTTTCTGTCACACTCCAGAAACATTTGTACTACAATAATGGGATTTTCTTGCGTAGTAATCCACTGGCGCAGAGGTTATTCAGTCTTGGAAGAGGATTATGAGCATAACGGGGCTACTCCGTGACATCCGCAGTGACCTAGATCTGAGCTGATGGCTGTTGGTGGGTTGTGACAGAAATATGCTTGCATTAGAGGAGAAATGCGGTGTTGGAGACTTGATTGCACAAAGTACAAAGTAAAATTGCAAAAGTCTGTTGGATTTAGTGCTGTGTCACCGCCTTGCTTAAGTGTTTGCTTCAACATTGCTGTCAGACCAGTGTGGTAAACAGAGTTAAAGTATTCTCAGTGGTGTAAAGTAAGAAGTGACTAAAGTTCTGTACTTGATATATAATTTTAAAAAGATGCAGCTACACTTTCACCTCAAAAGTACAAGTGAAAGTAAATTATACAGATGTTTACATGCGCTGTAAACTCGAGGTCACAGCACATTTGTGATCATTGGATTCTGTTGTTTTATTTTTATCAGATTGCTGATAAAACAAATGAATTCAAAAATGCACATAAACGCAGCCTGCAGTCTGCAGTCTGCAAAGTACTTGGTAACTAAAAAAGGTAATGGAATAAAAAGTCCCAATATTTGCCTCCAACATTCAGTGGAGTGGAAGTGTACAGTAACAGTACTGGTTACTTTGCCAATTTAGTTTAATAATACAAAATATAATCAGTAAACACAGTAATACATAGTTTTTTCAGAACTTTACTGAAGATATTTTTTGATGCTAATGTGTTTTTACTCTGATTTAATTCAAGATTAAACACATGACTTTCACTCGTAAGAGTATTTCTACACTGCGGTGCTGCTACTTTTACTGAAGTACAAGATTTTTACAAGATTACACTTCTGGTACTCTCACTAGCATGTCTTTCGACACACAGCATATGACCTGCTGGCCTGCAACATGTCCATCCTAAATATGGAGCTCTTTATGTGTATGGCTCATTTGTTATATATTGTTAGCTGTGCCTTTTATTACCTGAGAAGACTACAACAGTTTAGCCACATTTAATAGTTTTTATTACAATAAAAACAATGGTAATTATTTTGTTCATCTTCCGTCTGTCTGGAACTGTCATAAAAATACCTACAGAAGCACCTACACATCTTTGCATAGACAGGATGTAGCGTGATACGGAAGCAGTATAGCAGCCCACTCACCCAACAAGAGACATGTTCTCTATTGATCTAAAAGCATCACTGTTGTCTGTTTAGCACCAAGTGTAAGAACACAGCAGACAAGGTGAATCACGCAGTCCTGGCTGTGGGTTACGGCGCCGAAGAGAACGGCACGCCGTATTGGATTGTGAAGAACTCTTGGGGCCCGGCCTGGGGCGTTGACGGGTAAATATAGCCCGTCTCTCTGTGTGTGAGTGTTTTACTGTTATGACTTGTTCTAGTTTTCAGGGATCATTGACACCTTTCCTCTTTGTTCCATCAGTTATTTTTTGATCGAGCGAGGACAAAACATGTGCGGACTGGCTGCGTGCTCTTCCTACCCTCTGCCTTTAGTCTGAGGAGCGGACATGGCGACAAGGTGGAAGACTGATCAAACTCAGGAAAAGTGTCATCCATGAGAAGTTCGGATGGGAAGTTTGTGTGTTCATGTTCCCCGAAGTGTTTTATCTTAAAGTTTGATTTCACAGCAATCATCACATATCATTTGACGATGTAGCTGAAAGTTTGCCCCACATGATCAAAACGTTACAAGCTCAGAGCTACACAGAAACCACATTCTTGTCCATTTGGCTTTGGTGCATCTCCACGTGATCATGTGCATGTACAAACATGTCTGAAGAGCACATTTTACTTGGATTTTAATCACTTCTCCATTCAACTTTTTACAGTGCATGTGCCAAAGAATGCGAGGCCAAACAGTCATGCTGTTATAGTATGACGAATGATTTAACTGTGTGTGTGTTTCCTGAGGATTTAGCTTTTTGTTGTGTGGATACACTTTTTCCATTCAGTCCTGTTTCATCATGATATATTACCTCTCCCCAGTGCAGCCACAAGTGTTTGTTGTTCAGTAAACAGATTCACTGAAGCAAAGCAGACTCATCGGATGACATATCGGTTGCATCTGAGAGGTATTTTAGAACGGAAAGTGTGGCGCTCGTTCAGTCGTTTTTGATGACTTTCCGCTTTTACTAAAACCTGGAATATAAATAATGGAAATAGATGAAACACATATCCAAGTGTCATCACTGGGGTTTATTGTTGTGTATACAGTGTGGGTTAAAACTCGGAAAAAACATGTAATATAACTGTTTTATGCATTTTTTTTCTCCCCATTTTACGTAGTTTTCATTTATCATTTGAGTTTCTGATTTAAAACATGGGTGTTTTGGAGCTCTTCAATACAATTACTGTTATTAATGGTTACATAAGTAAAATGCAGGCCTGTTTTTCTTTTATGTAAAAACTGTGAACCAGTATCTGGAAACGGACATTGTTATTTAAATCATCTGATATGTTAAGTGTTGCGCTGAGCATTAGTCCGATGAGATCGAGTTTTAGCAGATCATCAGTGGGTCATCGACTTCATCTTTCACTGAGTGGCCTCTTTGTGGCTTCATTCAAGACAAAATCAAGTGTGGAAAATATTCTTGATGTCTGCAAAGACAAGGACAGGCTGTTTTTCTGACCTGCACAGTTATCCTCTGATTTAACAAAACTTTGGAGCCATGCACAAAAGGTCCACTCAGGAGTCAGCTCAGGTGTCAACTAGTCATTTTCCATTTTTGAATAAATATTGTTTTTTTTTTAAAATAAACAATTTTATCACTACACTTTTGGGCTTTTGAATTTGTTATTGTCTTAATTGGATTGATTTTTGTGTGTAAATAACCAAAAATCTACAACAAAATCAAAATGTTTCAGCTTCCTATCACTGCTGTTGCTCATATCAACCAGAAGGTGGCGACATTATCACCGCCTCTCTGGAGGTTAAAGCGGGAGAAAGACGAGACGTCAATCAAATTGTAATGCGGTCATTGGCTGTCAACGACAGGGAACAGCCCTGTATTCTGATGACGTAAAAAGACAAACCAATGAGCGGCCGGGATTCTGTTTCACAACACGGAGGAGGCGGGGCTTGTTACAAAACATTTCCAGCGTGTGGCGCGAATTATCCAACTCCTTGTAGTTATTCAAGTGTTACCATAGAGAGCGGAGTGAGAGAGAAGAGAAAGTTTATTACTTTCTGACAACTCTGTCGAAGGAATAATTCGCACGTATTGTTGTAAGTGTATTAAAATGGCGACGAGACGGTCAAAACGCAATGCTGTTGTGGAGGTCGAGAAGCTGGTGAGTTGTTGAAGTTTTGTTATTTAAGCTAGCTAGCTGTTGAATAACGTCAACATTAGCTTGATTTGGGAGCTAAAGTAAGGGTTTGTAGTTACCAGGGTAACGCAGGCATTATTTCAGGCGGAAGGAGAGTGTTTTTAAGAGTTACGCAACAACTTGTGCTTCTGTAGACAAAGTTGAAAGAAGCCATGTTTCTGCTCATTGTGTTAATAATGCACACCTTGTACACCTAGGAAATGACCCCTGTGGACCTCGAGGCAGCAGTCCGACGATCCTCACGAAGCGCCCTGGCACCTAAACGCCTCAGCTATTCCCCTGGAAACCCCACACCCCAGAAGAAAAAGGTGAGAGACACTTCAGAAACACGTAGAAACAACAGTGGTTCATCACATGTGTTATTTGTTTGTTAATACGACCATTTTTGTTGTTAGAAAACTAATACGGTAGAGGACAAAAATGGCCAGAATAACGTCAAGAAGGAAGAGGAGGATGAGGATGACAGCAGTGATGTGGAACAAACATCTGTAAGTGTTTATAAACCCCGACTGACTTTGGATTCATGGACAATGTTCTTTTGCTCAATAGTGTCACGTAATTTAAACTACACGTTATTGAATGTTTCTTCAGGGTGGATATGGAGGGCTCTCTCAGTATGAACTGGAGCGACTGGAGAACATCAGAAAGAACCAAGAGTTCCTGACATCTATCAACTTACTCCAGGTGGGTAGAAGGGTGTGGTAGTCTCATGCACCTTTCTCAGGAACACTTTGTTTCAGAGCCAGGTAACATCTGACATCTTACAAAACATCCAACCTTCTCCAGATACACACAGCAGAGGGAGGGAAATGTCATGTACTGATTAATCTAAACAACAAGAAATCATTGGATCCATCATATCTAGATAAATGGGAGACTTTGTGTCAATATATATTTAAGGTCATGTTGCTGTTGGCTTGTTCAGCCTCTAATATCAATCCTCTAAATAATGAATGCTTTTAATTACTCATCAGAGTGGAGTCAGTGGGTTGTAATAACCTGTTTTAATTTTTGACCTATATGGTTTTTTTGATGCAGTCAGGCTCATGCATGTATGAAATGAAAATAAAAGTCTTAATTGTTGGTGTGTATGAGGCACAAATGTAGATGAACTTGGCCATTGTGTGATTCATTGTTGTTTCCTTGTCAAAAGGCGACCGAGGAGCTGAAGCAGCTGACCCGTCCGAAACCATCACAGAGGGGCCTCATGAGGTACAGTCAGCCACCGACTGTTACAAATAAGCCCTCAATTATGCGTATTCTTAATGTTTTAGTAGAATGATTGGGGACTTGTGAACTGTAAAACTGGAGTACATTGCATGTATATTATGCTGCTTTTTATTTCTTTACATTTTGTTTGTTTGGCAGATGTCTTTGTGTTAAAATATTGAATCCAATGTCAAACCACAGAAAAAAGATGTCAGTAGACTCCACATGAGAGCACTTGTTAATTTTTTTTATATTGAGTTCTAAGAATAAGATTTCAAAGGTTTGACAGACCAGTGAGTTCTTGGTGCCGCTCTAATAATCCGTTTCTATGGTGGCAGGTCACAGGCAGCTGTAAAAGAAGTGCTGCCAGCTCGCAAATCCCTTCGTCTTCAAAATAAAGAGGCAGAGGATTTGACACTTCCCCCTGAACCAAGAGCGAATCTGGTCTATGATCAGGTAAATATATTTCAATAACCCAATCATACAAATGTCTTGCCAGTCCACTGCTGTCTGTCTCTTTAGTATTTAATCTTTCTTGCTGCTGTTTTTTCATTATTTCTGGCTTTTACTCACTGTAGTTATCTAATTATTTTAAAGTTTACGCGGCTGAAGAAGCCTCCTGGCTCTCTACCCATGGATCCACTCAACACAGAAGAGGGAAGCAAGCTGCCTTCGCAACTTCTTGAGCTCTGCTCCGAGGTAGGACTCGCCTTCCATGTTTAATCTCCTCATTACTTCGTAGTCAGTTACTTTTTCTGTTTTACTTAAAATGATTTTCCCTCAAAACTGTGCGGCTGTGGTGCCATAATACATTTAAAGCCAAAGATAATTTGGAGAGGATTAACCTTGAGACATGTAGACTGGTTGATCATTTTTGTTTCTGAAAATCTTCAAATGTGTTTTAATAGGATTTAAAAGAAGAAAAGATGGACCCTAGTTTGAAAGGGTAAGTTTTTAAGTTATATTGTTCAGCTTATATGAAAATGACATTCAGTCACTTTTTAAGTGTGAAAGAGATTGATAAAACAAATCTACACTGATGTTTCTACTCAGGTACCAATCAGCCCTTAAGAAAATGAGGATAACTGAGGACCAAGTGGCCAAAGTGGTAAAGGATCGCATCTTCTCTGCTGCCTTCCACCCCTGCACCAGCAGCCTGCTGATGGCCGCAGGAGACAAGTGGGGGAAAGTTGGACTCTGGAAGATGGTTTGTGTTCTTTACTTGTTTACTTACTGTTCTGATGATGATGATGATGATGTTAATTTCGATGTGACTAATTGAGAGCAGGATGTGTGCTACAAAACAAGCTTATAGCAACATGTCTTGTGGCAGCACTGTGTAACAACTGGTGATATGACTCCACTGTTAAGAAATGACAGAGCAACAGAAAAAAAGCTACAAATTAAATTCAGAGCTCTAACTATTACTTACATTACTCTACAGTAAGAAAACACACTCAGTTATTTTTGTGTATATTCCCTCAGGGTGGTGGTTGGGACGATGATGGCGTGCTGCTGTTTGAGCCTCACACTCGTCCGGTGGGCTGCATGGCGTTCTCCAGGGCTCATCCCACCCACCTGCTGAGCCTCAGCTATGACGGATCTCTGCGCTGCATGGATGTGGAGAAGGCTGTCTTTGATGACGTGAGATAACTTTTGCTCCATTCAATGTACTTTACAAAATGAATAATATAAAGGTTGTGAGTTAAGTCGCCTGAATGCAGAGTTTTAAATTAGGTTTTAAAGTAGCTTCCTGTTTTCACTTGTTGACATCAGTTTGTTTGTTCACTGTTGTAGGTGTATGACATTGATGATGGCCTCAAAACATTTGACTTCTTGTCACATGACTGTTCAACTCTTGTGGTCGGGAACTGGTATGGAGAAGTTGCCATCGTGGATAGGCGCACTCCAGGGTAATGTATTACTGTTGATGAGTAGTTCATTTTAGTCTGTTCATGGTGTTGAAGAATAACAGTATGGGTGACCTGTCAATGAATGATTACCATTTTATTAACATGTTAAACTGATGTTTAATTTGTCTTCAGGAACTCTCATGAGTCTCTCCACTCACTGGACCCTAAGATTGTGCGTTGTGTTAACGTCCACCCTTTACAGAAGCAGTACTTTGCTGTGGCAGAAAGCCAGTATGTATGATTATGGATAAAATTTAACTTTTCACTACCATTTTTGAGCCATATTTCTCCATCCTGTGTCAGTTGTCTGTTTATTGCACTAAAAAGACTGTTGATCTTTTCTGCAGTGTGGTCAGTATTTATGACAGCAGATGTCTGAAGAAGACCAAAAGCCAGGCAGTCTCACAGCTGTACGGCCACTCTAAAAGCATATCCAGTGCTTATTTCTCCCCTCATACGGGGAACAGAGTCCTCACCACCTGTTTGGATGACCACATAAGGTGAAGCTGACCCAGCACTTTCAGTGATTGTTAAGCTTGCTTTCATTTGATCAATCTTAGCTCAATGTCTATTCTCAACTCTTTTGACAGGATATATGACACATCTGAAGTGACCTCAAAATGTCCCTTGATGAAATCAATCAGGTACATCCACTCGTCTCACCAACTTCTCTTCCCTGTGCTCTGGGACTTGAGTAACCTGAATTTACTGACAGACTGTCTTATCAATCTTAATTTTCAGACATGACATGCAAACCGGCCGCTGGCTGAGTAAACTATCAGCAGTATGGGACCCCAAACGGGAAGACTGTTTTGTGGTGGGGAGCATGGGGAGGCCCCGGAGGATGCAGGTTTTCAATGAAAACGGCCAGTTGCAGCACTCCTTCATGGATGCTGAGAACCTTACCACAGTGCTGTCAGTCACAGCCTTCCATCCTACAAGGAACGCCCTACTGGGCGGCAATGCATCAGGGCGCTTGCATGTCTTCTCCGACTGAGATGAAGAACATGAACCTCCTGATGGCTTAAAGTAAGATAGAAGGAACACGTAAGGAAACAGGTTTATCATAGTCGAGGTAGGGACGCACCGATCTGATACAGACGTTCAGTTATAATAAAATGTTGACATCTGTGCGGTCACAAATAGTTTTGTTTTTAAAAAGACACTCAGGCTTGTCTGACTTCATTGTGATTTGTTATTATGTTAATATAAAATAATTAATACATTTATATCTATGTATGTGTTTGAGCAATGTTTAAGTCGAGCCTAACGTTTTCTTACGCACATTTCTTCCACACAGTGAGGCAAACACCAGTATTAGATCAGTACTCTGAGTCAGCCGTTATCTAAATCAGGTATTTCAATCTGATCAGAACTGGTGCATCCCTACAAGATGGATATCTCCCTGCTTTCTTGTTGTACCTTCTGGATTCTCTAACCTTTAATACAATTTTGTCATAATTGTCACACTGTAGCTAAGAAACATACCTGTAATGAAACAATCAACTTTACATTCATTTGGTCACTATGTTCATAGAAATGTAATATATACAGCCTGATCATTGATACAGTATGAAGTAACACAGTATCATCAACTAAATAGTCATTTTCTTCGATATATTTACATCCAAATAGATATTTAATGATACATTAGCCAGGCAGTGCCAAAACAAAGACCAATCAGCTGTGTTGCATCCTGCGCTTGCTGCAGAGATGCAGTGAAATGCATCCCAGAATGTAATGCAGTGTCTATAAAAAAAAAAAAATAAGGAGGATAAAGACATGATGACACTGCACTCTTCTCCACATTTTGCAAAACTGCTCAAACTCTGTCAGGTCGCATGAGGATGGAGTGAGCAGCAGCGTCCGGACACAAGTTCTGGACTCCAGGAACAGACTGTGTTGTTTTGGAACCACTTCTGTGTAGATTTGGCTTCATGTTTTGTTTTGTTTTGTTGTCTTGCTGAGATCTCCTGAGATTGGCAGTGGGTCTCATTCAGGGAGTTATCTGCGTTCTGCTGCATTGATTTTTGTTTTTCCCATCTCCCTCTCTGAGCGGAGGGGGTTGCATCCCTTCAGTGCGATGCTGCCACTTCTAGTCTTCATGGTAGAGATGGCGTGTTTCCTCATCTGCAGTGCTTGACATTCACCTTGCACAGCATTACAAACCTTTTTTTTCCTCTCAATACTGAGTGACCTTACTGAACTTGCAGAATAACTTCCCCTAATTTCAAACTTTTCAATAACCTTGTCTCCACTTGTACATATGCTACCCTTTGTGATCTTTTTAAAAAGGAATGGATCACACACTTTGACCTAAGTTAAGTTTCAAACATTTTCATATAGATGTGTAAGAAAGTCATTTTTTTTTCTGTCAATGTCCTGAATGCAGCCCACAAAGAGTTTGAAGACGTTATACAGGCGCTGTACGGAGCAAATAATTGAATGTGGGTGTTGATACATTTGTGTTGTTGTCTCTGCCGTTTGCTTCTTTGTTCTTCCATTTCTAATTTGCTGTTCTAAAAATGTTTACAGTAGTTAAGCAATTACTAGTCTTCTCCCTTTTGTACTGTTTGTTTGTGGCACATTGAATTTGAACGGCAAAAGCATTTGAGTTATAAGACGTGCCTGTTATAAAATGTAAAGTGTTCATTTAATGTTTTTTTTATTTTTGGTACCTGAAGCATACAAAATAAACAGAACCATTTTTATATCAGAAATGTTGTTTTAAATGTTATTTTCTAGCGTTGCAGTATTATTTTCACCATGAGATGGCAGCATTGTGATGTAAAAGAATAGTGTGTGGTCTCTATTGTAACATTTCTTGAGATGCTGCTGGTTTTTTGTTTTTTTTCTTCTTCAGTGAATTCAGGATTAAACCCGTAGCCAGACTAGCTACCAGATGTCAAGAATAGATGATATTTATTCATAAATAGATTACACGAGTCCTCAGTGATTGGAAATAAGCAGTCTTGTTTGGAGGTAATAAATGCAGAACACATGCTTACAGAGACATTTCCATAGTACAGGAAGGAAGCTTACAGTAAGACCCCATGTGAGGCCTTATTCCTGCTTACATTATTCAGCAAGATGACCAAGTGCCAATGGAGCCGTCAACTCTCTTTATCACTGACAGTTCAAGTGATCTGATTTTAGCAAAACAAACAAACAAACAAAAGAAATCTATATATTGAACTGCATTGCAAAAAGAAAGACTCAGGTAGTTGAATATGCTACTTCTGCTGTTAAAATTGGCTTTAAAAGTACAAACCGCTTCACTTTCATCGTGGTAAAACCTGTTCAGAGTCAAGTGAATAAATAAGATTAACTGTCAGATGTGTTCAGTTCCATTACATGTACTTGCACAAGAAAACTTACTGTTTCTATAAATTGGGTCAAGGAAGAGCAGTCTAGGATTAGGCAACAATCAAACAGGATTCACATGAAAACATTTTTTTTGAAGTTAGATATTTTGAAGAAGTATTTTTGACACTGGGTAGTTGGTAACAGTGGGCAATGTTCCCTTCACACATGCATCTACAGGCTGTTTTACCATCTGAGGGGGATTTAAGACATTTTGCATGTCCAGCAGAAAGAGACAAACTGTTTGGAGTGTATGATTATTAATATTTATCACATTATCAGTCATATTTATTGCTCAAATTATGTTAAATTTGTCATACACGTGAACATAAAATGAGACTTTTAAAGAACAAATCATTGGAAGTAAAAGTTGACTTTCCTCCTCGACTGGCCAATCGTTTTTTTCCAAACACAAAATCCACCTTTCACCTAACACGTCAATCTAAAACCATCTGAGTTAAAGCAAAAACATCAGTAACACAAGTCTTAAAACCCAACCGCAAAATATAATATGCAGGTTTCTGACTTTCTGAAAATATTAACACTCTACAAAAATAAAATCAACATTTAAAGCCTAGGTATTTAATACTAAAGGGTTTCCCAAAGTAAGGCTGTGCGATATGAACAAGATCTAACAATTTCTGTGATCTCAATAAAAAAATAGGCCTTTCTATGTGGTCAAATTAAAGGTACTTAACATGTATTGAATTTATGTCCTTTCTATTTATAACCTTTGTGCAAACTTTCTGGCCATTTCTACCCAAACCATCTCCACGTGAGTCCTCTTGTTTGGAAATACTCCATTCTCTTCTGACATGCTCGCTCCCCTCCACGTTTGTTCGTGTTGCTCTCATGCAAATTTCTCTGCCTGCATCCGTGCGGCAGAACTCAAAAGTGTCGTCCAAATGACAAAACACATTGTCGCAAAGAGTGAATAAGCTGAATATGAAAAGATGGATATTTTATATTGTCATATCGCACAGCCCCAACTCAAAGTACTGTTCTTGTCTTAACACTTAGCCTGTTCATTTTTTTCCTACATTATAATATTGACACAGTACATCTTCCAACCTGCCTATGGGGACCTTCATAATCCTACCAGATCAACGACTTGCAGGCTCGTTAGGAGGACAGTTAATTGTCACACACTGACTTTATGGTGTTAAATGTTGTTGTTGATTGCTCTGGGCTGTAAAGACGCACTTGCAGGCTAACTGTGAAATAACGTACATGTATAATAAGGCCGGAGAAGGACAGCAGACTATCAGAGTTTCCATCTGTTGACGTAAACTGACAAATATCAGACAACAGAGGTTTCTTTGGTAGGTGTGATAATGAAGATCGCAGTAGGACGTAAACATGACTTATCTTAGGCGCTCTTGTAAGCGGGAGGCTGAGAACTATACATCCACTGTAAAAAATAATGTTTCAAGTCCATTTTTAAAAGCCACTGTGAGGAAAAACTCCTTGTGTAAATGAGACATCAGTTTGTACAAAAAATGGAAACGCAATCTAAACATATTCAGCCTTTACAGATGAATGCAATCATTTTCGAACACGGCAGGGCTTAAAACGAAGTTAGATGACCGTCACTCAACATGAACTAAAAACAAGCCCTCTTAAACGTATGCTGTGGGCAAACAGCACTAGTTTTCGCACTTTACAAAGGTAAAACAAGGTCAAATTTCCCTTGATGGAAAGGATCTTTTTTTATATATATTAACAGTATTGCACATCAAGATACACTTCTACAGAGTGTGGGTGTCAGAGAGCTAACCAAACACTTCACTATCTCTAAACGGCTAGCTCACACAGTCCCATCGCCTTTACAACTACTGTAAAAGTAACTACGGCAGCGTGACAACTGTTCCCCTACACACAGAAGTTGATTGTAGCTATTAGCATTATTTGGCTGCTATGTTATAAAATCAGTAAATCTACCACCTCCGTTACTTATGTCCTTACAATTTATCCTTAATTTATAGTCAGTGGACGATACAACTTAAGTGGTGCTCTCATGGCTGGACGTTAACACCGTTAATGGACGTTATTTTGACCACACTTATTACAAAAATAATCATTCAAGCCATCTTTCAGGGCAGCATCAACATCACTCCTGGGTCAAATAGCTACAGCAACCAATTCCTCTGCATTTGATTAAAGGCATAAATTGCAGGGTTTGCCAGCTGCTGTTGGTAGACAGAGAAGTAAAGAGCAGCTGTGGATGAGCGAGCAAGAGAGTGAATGGAAAGAGAGGGCGGAGTTTAGTGAGAACAAAGCAGCGAGTCAGAAATTAAATGTTATTTTCTGATTGTTTCACAGCGGTTTATATAAACAGGCCCACACCTCTGCACAACCCTCCAGATTTTAGTGTGAACCAGAGTGTAGCTATGTCCTGTCTGCCGTTTGCCTCTTTGCTCTGTGTGTGTATGTGTAGCTTGTTCCCACCCTCGGCTATACAGACACACGGACCTGCAGCTCTTTATACATTCATAACAGACCGAGAGCAGAAGAGACAGACGGTGACAACGACGTAACTTGGTCGCTATGTTCCGACTTCCCATTCTGTGCTCTGTGGTTGGCTGGGGGCTACACACCAGTGTCCAGAGGTTGATACTGCACATCATGCCTTTAAAGTCAGTATACCAGATGTTAGCTTGTATACCAAGCAGGGAACTTGTCAATCAGTAAAAAATATGTCTATATTTTCCTATATTTTCCTGTGACTATTTAATCCTCACTTGTTTCAGTATACATGGCAAATTCCATATATTTGCTTATATTATTTGACTCAGGACTGATTACATTCGGTAAGTGCTGCCCGGTATTCCATCTTTACACTTTCTCTTTTAACCCCCAGATGCTGGTCCAACTTGAAAAAGCAGTTTTCAATCTCATAGCAGCGACCATAATATAATCTTGAATAATGAATATTGTGGTTGGCTTTGAAATATGAAAATTAGATGTGCTCAGAATGGCCTGGCCCATCCCACCGTCTCTCCAAACTTGACTCAAACTTTCAGGTCACACAACACACAGCCCGGCATACATCAGGTCATTCTGTCTCGACAGTAATGTGGCAACATATGACTGAATACAAAAATAAAGGCAACTGTTATTTGTGGTTGAATATGTGAAGTGCGTCGGACTTGCTCGTCCCTGTCAGTGTTTAAATTAAAACCCTGTTACTGTGACTTTGTGTAAAAAATAAAATACCTTGAAATGACCTGAATTTCCAAAGTAAAATGCGACTTCCTTTCCTGATGATGGTCGAACATGATAAACTAGGCTCTTCAGGGGACAGTCCGTGGCTTGTGACAGGAACTCCTTACTGGGAGAGGCTGAGCTGATATTGGGAATAGGTTTGCCATCCTTTTTCCTTGTCTCTCCTCCCACTCGCTCTGCTGACCAGTCTGTGTTGAGTGTCCCATCTCCGTCAAAGGAGGCCCGTGTTGTGTCTTTCGGTCCATTGTTCACTTAGCCTCACTTGCTGATGAGGAAGCCTCCCATCCACCGTAACTTACAGGCGAACCAGCGCCGCAGAGGGCAGAAGTATTCAAAGTGGAACTGCTGGAATTCAGGTGTCTTGCGGATGTCTCTCAGGAAGGCAATGTCCAGGTCCGACTCTGTCAGCATGATGAGGAGCAGCAGCAGGGCGAACAGCAGTCCGATGGTGACCAGGAACAAGCGTAACACGCTCAGGACGAACTTGTTCAGCTCCTCCACGTCGCTCGCTGGTGACTGCCTGCTCCTGACCATACGCAGCGCTCTTCTACCAGAGCCGTAATCCGCCAACTGCCCCTCCTTCGACGAGCCCGCCTGCGACTCCTTCTCCTCATCGATGCTGCAGGGAGCACCATTGAGGTGACGGGCCAAAGGCATCTCCATCCCGTGCTCGGCCACGGGCGTAGGCAGCACGCTGTCTGAGGGGCTGTAGGCCTCGTCGGAGATGACCGCCGACGTGCTCGCCTCGCTGCCGTCTACCATGTGGCCCCTGGAGGACATGAAGGAGTCGCCGTGGGAGACGGAGCGCACAGGCGTGGAGTGGGCACTGTCTCGAAGGGACTCCAGACCTGACAACACACAGCATAGAAAGTAAGGGATATACTGCAGATTTAACAACTGGCAGATATTGAGGACATCTAAAGACAATTCTGACAAAACTTTCTTTGACTTCAGACCTTTTAAGTCTCACAGGAAATGTAGGTTTCCAAGAAAGTACGTGTCTGATTGCGTCTCAAAAGTATTTAATCAGCTATTCCTTAAAATGTTCTTCCAGTGACACCAAAACCACAGTAGGAGAACATGGAAACACTGTGGAGTAGCACAATTTGACGGATAATTAAAATGCCACGGATGAAAACAATCTCTCAAGATTCCAAGTTTCTCCGTATCACTGCTTGAACGAATTTATCACAGCATGTATCCTAATTAGTCAGAGATTAGACTCTTCCTGTGCACATCAGACTTCATCACAGTTTACTGCTTCGGTTTGTTTTTCTGTTCTCTAAACTTTGTAGAAAAAGAACTTATTAACATGTCTACAAGTCATGAATGCAAACTTGTGACTATATAGGACATGTCCCTTGATTTTGAGACTGGCTTGGTGGGTTGCCAGATCATTCAGGCACATGGTCCTCTGCTGAATACCGTACCAAGGTTAATTACTCTTATGTGTATTTAATGGTCAGTTTGTCATAGAAAACTGACTCTGTCCTTTCTTCATGGACTCTATGTCGAAATGAAACACTAGCAAGTGGCAACTCTAACCTCAAAGTAAACACAAAAGATAAGAACAAGGTCCTCTCAGCTCACTCTATTCTTCAAGAGAAAGTCGTCCAACTTAAACTTGCAGTCTCCACTGCCCTCCATTAAGTCCCGCATGACGCAACCAGCCCCAGTTTTTACCTGCACGGTTAGCTGGTGGGCCGCAGCCATGGATTTGGGGTGGGACAGCTAGCCTGGAGGGAGTCCTGGAGCTCTGTCCCGACCCTGGAGCAGAGTCTGAGCTGGAAGAACCCTCGGGGAGGGCGGGGAAGAGCGGTAGGATCCCCAGAGCCTTGCCCATGAGCCTGGGTCCCAAAGACAGCACGCGCACCTTCACATCTCGATAGCAGTGATTGATCATGCGCAGGTGAACGTTCACCTTGGTCTTGATCCGGATCAGACACTTCACCATGGTTCAAGGAGAGCAAACAACAACCGTCTAAGCCTAAAACTATGTTCCAACAGACTTCTGCTGCACTACTTCTTCTTTGTCGATGTCTTTCTGGAAGCCGCCTCTCCTCTTTCTATCTTCCTGCTGTCCGTCTTTGTCTCCGACTGTGCCTTTGCTCACTAAACAGCCCTCTCTTCTCTGCAGCGAGCTCCCCACATGCTGGCAGGCAGGCTGACAGTGGTAGATAAATGGAAAGACAGCCAGAGAGTGAAAGACAAGGCCCAGGAATGTGGTCCACTTGTGCCACAGTTCACCTCGTCCCTCCCTGCTGTCTGCAGTGACACACACGGCATGGCCGCTGACAGCAGGAGCTATTTTCAGGCTGTGATATTATTACCAGTGGAAATACCAGCGCAGACAGAGCACCAGGACAAAACACAGGGGGTTTGTTTCAGTGTTGCGACAGCGGGGTGCAATGTCAAAGCCTGTTCTCCATTTCAATGACAAGTGGGGGGGGGGGCTGGTTTGACAAAAGACTTGTTTTTTGTTAGCAACACATCATGATAAGTTTATTTAGTTTAGCCAGACTGGTCAACTGAGAGCAAACTTACTTGCAGTGACAAAATCGGTAAAAGGTTAATAGCCTGCTGGAGGACAGAGTGGACAGTAAGTGCCCTTTATAAACTGTCAGGAGGACGTTCTTATGTCACAATAATGTCCGCAGCCACTGGCTGATCGGAGCGCTCACCGGGGGGATTTGTCAGGAGGTTTTTTTTCGCAAAGGAAAGGCTCCTTTGAGTGGGTGTATTGAAATTGCGTGAGGGTATTAAAAATGTGCGTGACTCCAACACCCTGACACAAATGCAGTTGCAAAGTTGAAGACTGAGGAGTAGCTCTTTGAAAAACATAAAGAAAGAAAGAAAGCTGTAGGCTAGTCGTCGTGTAGAGGGTTAAAATAGTTAGTCTAAAGTTGGATAAGTGGTTTTAATAGTAGGTAAAAGGTATTAATAAATGGATGAGATATTCAGCTGAGTAAATGGTTAAATTAGTTAACTAGTTAATAGTATGTAAAGGGTTGGATGAATGTTTGAAGAAGTTAGCTAAAAGTAATTGATAAGTAGTTAGCCTAGTTAGCTGGATTAATGGTTAAACAAGTTAGCTAAAAGTAGCTTACTGGATAAATGTTTGAAATGATTTGCTCAATGAAAGCGATTCATGGTGAAAACACTTAGCTTGAAGTAGGTCAAATGGATAAATAGTTACTGATAAGTAATTGATAAATAGGCTAGTTAAAATAGTTAGCTCAAAATACTGGATACATGATTAAAATGTAAATTCTTTGACTTGTATGTATCCAAACATTGACAATTAAATACTATTAAAAAACATTTACAATATTTACTTTTGTATATTTGATCACATGTTATGTAATGACGGGTAGTGTTGTATACAGGCGTACTGAAGTTCATCTGACAGGGCTTCGGGGGCACGTCTTAAAACAAATAGTCTCAGACACTTGATGAGGAGACCTGAAGAGAGTTGTTCATCCCAGATGTTGTCAGGGAACTCACACCGGTTTGATTCACAGTATTCCAGCATTTAGTGTGTTTTACCCTCCATGATGGAGATGTGCACGGCTCTCCGTCGGGTCCTGGGCACACTGGTCAAACGAGGGCCGTGGGTGATGGATGGACAGCTCCTACTTGGCACCATGCCAGCCCTGGACAAAGACACACACACACACACCCATATGACATACTTTTATAAAATGCATTAATCATCGTTTCAGATCATTTTAGTAATAACACTTGATAAGACTTCTGACCTGTGTATCTCTGGGGGGTCTCTCTTAATTTTGGCACTTTGTTCCATCACCTCTTTTGCAACTTTTCCACTAAAAAAACATAAAAAAAAAAAAAAAGATCTGTTATGTGAAATGTATTTTAAATGTCAGCACTATTCAAATAACTGTCATTTTTGTGCTGTTCAGCTATAAATCATTACACAGACCTGTATCTAAAGCGACTACCCTTGAAGAAGAGATTACTACTGGACACAGTGCGGACTTGACTCGACTTCTCCAACCTGCGAGTACAACGGAAGAGGAAACGGCCATTAACATTTATGTAATGTCCTTTGTTTTTTGTGTTTCAGGTCTTGTGACTCACTTGTAGAAGGCCTGATGCTCCACTCCACACTTCCACAGATGCTTACAGGCCTCAGGTGTAGGTGCAAAGTATGTCAGTATGATCTTCTTATCCTGTAAAGTACAGTCCAGCGCAGTAGCTCAGACACACATTATGTGATTCTGACATTCTCATCATGTGAAGACGACATTTGCTCTGGGTTTCTACTATAAACTCGGCTATAGGGCAGTATGACTCTAGCTTCACTCTGCTCTTTTCTCTGCTAATACACATTTCTGCCCAATCATTTCCAGCTTACTTCACTGTCGAGGATAGATTACATTGGTAGTGTCTCCATGCATAAAACAAGGCCACCCCTCATTTAACTTCCTGAGCTCCGGCGGCTAGAGAAAGGCAGCGTTTGAATAATGTATACACATACCTCCTTCTGATTTGCATATATATGGAATGTCTTTGCTTCGAACTTGAGTTTGGTCACCTCGTCCCTGAGTTTGAGACACAGTGAGGCAAAACAGAGGACGGACAGACAGAGAGGGAAAGGATGAGACACACAGACAGAAGAAAGACCGAGAAAGAAGCACGAGAGAGACGGACAAATAACAGAAAAGAAAGAGAGATGAAGGCAGATAGACGGAGACAGAGATGGATAAAGGTGGTAAAATATTAATTGTGGCCAGAGGCAGATTAATAAGGCCGACAGTGTTTCATTTCTGTGTTGAAAAAGTCTAGACACATTGATCCCAGTCACAGAAGAAAATAAGAATAAGCTGCAAGAAACACAACGACAGAACTGTACAACAAAAAACCTAAAAAAAAAAAAAACAAAAAACCTCAGACTCTGAAAGCTTCTGAGCGTGCAGCTTCACAGCTGGTTGACTCAGCTGTCTTCAAAAGGTTATTAATGTCCTCCTGTACGGATCACTGGTTTCCTTTTGTTTCTTGTTGCCTTATATTTCCCTGAATGTGCAGATAAATTAACAAGTTGTTCCTAAAACACATCCGTAGCATAGATGTTTTAACAACGAGTGTATGTGTTGATTCGGACATTTTCTTAAGACATCACAGGAGCTGCTGTCACTGCACATGAGGACAAATCACATCAGAGCTCAGCGATGCTTTTGGTGGATTGAACCATATGGCTCATATCTACCAATCAAATGAATTATCTCAAGACAAATTCAATGTTTAGGAATCATTTGACAGTTTCAATTGTATGCAAACACCATGTCTTCTGTTATTTTACTACAAATCCTGATAGTGAAAGTACTTTAACACCTGATCAGAGGTCATGTTTTATCACATTGGATCCCTGTATTATCAAGAATCTAAATCTAGAAGACAAAAAAACACATGTTTTCCCGAGCAAACTCTTGGGAATAATGTTTATTTTGTCTTTCCTGGCACCTTCAGCAGCGTGTTGCATTTGCTGCCACTTTACTTGTACAAACTGTTAATTAGGGGAGGATGCGTTTCATGAATGTTTTCTCTGTCTAATTACTGGTCGAAATGCTGCTGCAGGTCGTCTGCTTGGTAGTTTCAATATGAAGTCTCTTTGCATTTCCTTTTTCTGCACAACTAACAAAGTCACGTTCACATGCTGTGACCTCTAATTTAAATATGGTTGTTATTTAGCATCATGTTCGAGTTTTAACTGCTCATCCGCTCTCACCATTTGAGGAAATGGACCCTCCTGTTCCCTTGCAGCACAGTGAATCCAAAAGGAGTAAACGCCAGAAAAGCTGGGTTGCCAGACACATCCTGAGAGGCACACAAAACCCATGTTTATTCTTACTGTGGAGTCGAATTTTGTACCAGCAAAGATCACTCAACAAACACACACGAAGCATAAACTGACAGACTATCTGTTTTTGTAAAGAGCACCTTGCACGGGTGAGGGTCCACTCCGTACGTCTCCAGCATCTGAGCCTTCTGGAGGAAGTTGAGCTCTGACGTTTCAGGACTCTGACCTCTGAAAGAGAAAGAGAGAAAACGAAAAACAAACTAGTCAGTTAAATGGCTTCTGTCATGACCATCTGTCAACTTAGAGGACGTCATTTATAAAGTTTGTGCTCAGATATCCTGGAACTGAAAGAGTTTAAGAGGGAAATCAGGATTTTGGACGTTGTACCGGTGACTTAACAAGCACAAAGCATATGGCTTGTTGATTAGGGCGTCCAAAAGATTTAATGCAGTTTGTAAATACAGCCCATCTGTCATGTTTTTGTCAATAAAATGCTGAGTGACCCGCAGAGATGATTTAGGTATAACTGTGTGAAATTAATAATGAGTGGACCTTCAGACGAAAAAAAAGCCTGAGACCATCCACTTACTGAGCGCATCAGTGCTCATTTAGGTAACCTAAAAATGTCAAGACGCATTTTTATCATAGTTAAAAAAACTTCAGCCAGTAGAGCTTCACCAGCAGAGAGTGTTTAGCTGCCAATAAAAAATTGAGCAGGTTTTCTTCTCATGATCAAATATGATTGTTGTTTCAAAGATTCAAGCTGGGGCTGATTTTTCAGATATCTGGCTGATCCTTCTCGTCCCAGGTCAAGGGCTAGAGCGGTGCAGCTGTTGTGAGCTTGGGAGCCGATCAAAAGAAATAAAGGATTGAAAAAAACGGGCTTGATGTTTTTGGGACTCACACAGCAAACCAAAACTTGTGCGTGAGTCAAATTAGTGTCAAACAAAACAGGCTCTGACTCGAAAAGAGAACTGACTGTCGCTCTTTGCCTCCACTCTGGTGTCGTAGAGGACCCTGATCTCCCTCCATGATCCCTTTGTCACCTCCGGAGTCCTCGAGTGCCGCCTCGCAAATGTTTCCCTGCCATCCACCACACAGCGTTTTAATTCTGCCAGTATTGTGATTTTTTTTGTCCCCCTAAAAATGATTTCAGGCACAGCTTTTTTTCCTGTGCTGATGATGAGATGCATGTGTTTGTTCAAAACTGCTGCCAGGTGGAAATAAGCAATAGAGGGCAGTGTAGGATCTCTAACCAATGCCTGCCTCCGCCTGGGTTGTGTATATGCTGCATATAGATATCTGTGTGTGTGTGTATATGAGAGAGAGAAGCCCCCTTAGGCAGTGTGATGTGTGATTTGGGGCTTTATTGATAAAACTGACTGGAGGTCGTACAAACAAACGGGGCTGATTCATCTATGAGCTCAAGTAAAACTTTAAAGCAAGGTTGATCGGCGCACTGCAAATTGCATGCAAAGGTTCGGCCAATTAAAAAAGACAGTCCTGCCAACCTCCTGTCGCATATTGGCTGCTGTGCCCAAACCCCATCAACCATGAAATCATCAGCTGGAGAAGGAGCAGCAGGATAACAAGGTTGGAGGTTTCTGTTGGCTTTCACTACCTGCTGTGACACATGGCTGCTGGCCTGATCGCGATGTCCTCCCTAAAGCCTCGAACACTGAACCCTCACCGACTTAATTGGCATCGCCTGGTTAAATGTTTGAATGTAAGAGACTGCAAGGACCCGAAATGGTTTAAATGGGAATGGGACAGTAATTTGTGACAATTCACTTTCCTTTCATGGCAAAGGCACTCCAGGGACGAACTGCCTGACTTAAACGTCTTACAGTCTCTTGCATTACAAAGTAGGCAAAAGGTATTTTTACTTTTCTTGTTTAATGTCACAATTCTATGAACTGTGGGTAATTCCCTCATGCAAAGTCTGCAGAAAGGCAGAGTTATGGAAAGTTTGCATAAAGGGCTTAAAATATCCATGAGAGAATTGATGATGACTTGACAGTGGGACAGCCCGAAGCCCTCAAGGACTTAGAAGGGAACACGCTTCAAAGTCTGTGAGTCCTGAGCGATGACAGTGGGATTTGGCACATGATTGAGGCACTGTTGGGCATGCCCTGTTTTAGCCCCTGTCTCTTTAAGACCCCACCTCCCGATTACCCAGTCTGCTCTGATTGGTCAGCTCACACATGCCTGAGCCAGGAACACTGACAACAACAGAGCAGCTGTGCAAAATCAATTCTTGCATGCCAAACTAGCTGCTAAGCATAAATTATGCAAATATGTGGCATGGTGACGTAGTGTGATGTCACAAAGTCACAGAATTAAAAGGTAGGACTACTGACGAGGCATTTCGGAAGCAGTGCTTTCTGTAGGAGAGAGGAAATTAGAGATATTTTTACTCTTAAGACCTTCTACATGCACAATTAGATATAAAATGCTGAAGGAAATCATAATAGGTCTCCTTTAAGCCTGGGAAGTCAGTGACGTCCTCCCTCTCAGACCTTTCCTTCACATTGGTCGCTACTGTCTGTATGTGGGATGGAGTATATAACAAAAATAATAGTAAATAACACACAGCACCACCACCACGCCCACCATGACATCTGACCTTTTACTGCCAAAAGACGGAACATGCGTCATCCCAGCAGACCCAGTTTTCCCCAAACGTCCAAAGTCCTCACAGCGAGAACAAACTTGGGAAAGGATTCAGAAACAGACTCTCGAGAAAATGTGTGAAAATGAACCAAGTAGTGTGAACTCTGCCAGGACTCTTGAACTGCCCGCACCACCGAGGGGAACAAAGAAACATGCACCAGACCATTAATGGCTTTCCGCGCACTGGCCTCAGGCCATTGTTTGCCAGAGGCAGACAACTCCAAAACTGACGAACTGGAGGGAGTACATGAACATTTCAGTGCTTTGTTTTGCAGAGTTGGGGAGTCAACACTGCATCATAAAGAAACCACACACGAATCAAATCAACAGAAGTGAGAAGTCAGCGCATTAAGTAGCTCTGAAATTTCAAACCTGGAGCTGTGCATATCTTATCATATCGGATTATATACTTGGAGATGTGTTCTGAATGTGAGATATCCTCTTCTGGTTGGACTGAGTTAAAAAATGTATCTCAGTGGTGGAAGTCTTTGCAAATAATTTGATCTCAGTTCAGTGCTCCTCTTTAACACTGCTTCTGATTCAAGGCTCTCCATCCCACTATTATCGGAGAGTTAAAAATGCAACTCAAACCATAATGTGAGTTAAAATGTCCCCTCAAGTGTTACTGCTGCAATATCCCATCATAGACCCATCACAGCAGCTGTTCCTTTCGGTTTCCCCACGACTGACCTTACGAGTTTAAGATGCACTATTCAGTATGTGGGACCAACAGTTAGATGTGTGTCTGCGATGGCCGCACGCACTGTGGCGGTGAAGGAGAAACACAGGTACACGGGGACATGGACAGGTGTCACCTTACATTAGCTCAGTCTTGTGGATATCAGCGATCCTCCGCTCCAGCTTCTCTGAGTGCTTGGGGAAGAACTGGAACTTGGAGCTGTAGCCCTCGGGGTGTTTCCCGGGGTCGTAGTCGCCGATTTCAGCTGAAAAAATTGGAGAAAAGGTGAAAGAATTCTTTAAGTCTGCTTAATGTCATTACCACGCCAAACAGCACAGACGTCACAGGCTGCAGGTGCGAAAGAAAGGAATGTGATGATTCATGATTGATGATTCATACATTGAGTAAAAGGTATCATGACTCATGAGTCATACCTTATTCCAATAACACCTCTTAATATGAAAAACTGCTCCGTACCCTTTTACTTTCAGATTTATTAAATTATGTCTTTCGTTGTACCAAGGGCATTTTGACACATCTTTGTATGCGGCTGTGCTGATTACAACGGAGTCTGTGCTGTGGTGCATGATGGTCAAGGCTTCAGTATAAAGACACCGAAAAGAAAAAGAAGAAAACAAAACTTGCAGAATACACAAAGCAAAGCCCAAAAAGTCAAGGTGCACACTGAATACTGAATATTTCAGGAGCTGAACTGAAATACCAGCTGATAGAGACTGTGTTGGATGAAACATCTGCAAAAACTGAAGTAATGCAGACTTATATTTTATAAGTTTCCATCAAATATGTGTACGGACCAAAAAGCGTGTGCATTAGTCATAATATGAGAAACACTTTCTCTGCATCACTGTTGTCATCTTTAACAGCCTTTCGTTTACTAGCCACTGACATCAGCTTGCAGACAGCGGAGGAACATATAGAGAGTTTGGCTACCTGCCTGCTCTCTGGGGAGCACGCTGCTGCTCAGGCAGCCATTGCTGCTGAAAAATTCATTTCAGACGGCGAGAAACATCCCCAGCTTATAGGAATATTATGGATTCACATTTTCTGACATGTTGTCAGTAATAGTGCTTATAAGCCAGAGACACCTGGTGATGAAATGCTTTACAGCAAAGGAAGACACATGTAGCCACTGATTTATAATGCTGAAGTATATCATCTACAATACAATAAAATACACGGTGCTGAAATTTTCACCAGACGACTGTGTGGTGTTGGATAAGTAGATAGATATAACCCTGCGTAGTGAGGCATAATAAGCAAGCTAGTATCAGCCGATGTCCTTCAATATACTGATGCACTGTCTCGTGGTGTTAAGGGCCAAACGGAGACACCCAAGAAACATTTACATTCGGGGATTGGCTGAGAAGAAACTGGCAGGGGAGCTGCTTGGCACAGTGTGTGACAAGGAAACTGTTCCTCCATGCATTTTACATCTCAGCATGTTGACGAGCCTGACGCCCGAAGCAGCCTCTCGAATGAAAACCTGGCATCGTCCATAATAAAGTTATTATTATTATTTTTTTCCAGAGCTGTCAGACTGACATTCTTTAACTGCTGTTTGTTTGTAAATGCTTTTCTGTTTTATGGTGCTGAAACTGAATCTTTTTTTCAAATCAAGATAAATTCTGACAAACATGAGAGCACTATGAGCTTCAACCTCTGAGCATGCTCTGCTCGCACGTATCCACACACCCACACGGCAAAGTACATACGGTGTGATGTGAGCGCACAAACACAAACGTGGGAACACAGCTGGCAAGTGTTTATGAACGAGCCGAGGGTCATATGGAAATTATAAAGAGTCTACAGAAGGTCACATACATTATGGATATCATATGCAGTCATATGTGGTAGAAACGGCTCTGTCGGAGAAAACACAGTCACTTATCTCCAGTTGTGGTGCGGGGTGATGATGCCAACATGACTGGAAACATGGGTGGTCATGTTTTAATGTGTGAGATGTCATGCAATCGGCTGGAATCATACTTGATTTTCTGCTCAAAGTCACAACTTTATTGCCTTTTGTGAGCGCAATGAAATGAAATGAAGGTACAATAGCCTGCTTGAAGGCTCTGCAGCGTTTTTAATGTATTAATGAAGACCCCTATACCCCCCCCATTTGGCCGTACCTTGTAATATGTAGGCAGCCAACAGAGCAGCATCTGAAGTCTTGCACAGGAGGCGACCGTGGTAGAGATCCCTCTTTACCTGCAGGAAGACGAGATATCTGTGGAGTGGAACACAGAGAAACTGACTCGGGTCATTATTTAGATAGGATCAATATCGGCATTCCCGTTCTTGGCAACGCACATGGTCAATGTTTACAGTGTAGAGGTGAGATGTCCCCTGAGGATAAAGGGATAGTTAGAGATGGACATTTTAAGACACTAAAGTAAATTAGAGCCTGAGGCTGACTATAGACAGATGTATGTTGTGTTAATGTATGAACCTGCAGCTAACCTGTGGTGTAGTATTAAGTCATAAACCAAAGTCTTGGACAAACTAAACTACTGACTTGCTGGCATATCTGTGTACCAAATGTCTTCCCATTGCATCTAGAGGACGTTGAGATATTTCAGAGGATAAGTGAGAACTAAAAGTCAGGGCATGCCCGATGTTAGTACGCTCGATCCTTTGGGAACTCGGGCGGACTGACATTGCTGTCCCGGGCTAGCACGGCTAAAAATACGATGCCAAAGTCACGAGCAGAGCCTATAGAGAGCCAAAGTCATGCCTCCTCTGGTTTTCTCTGTGGGACCTTATTTCAGAAAAACTTTGCACGGCAGTGAACGGAGAAACACAAGTCACTGATATGTTGATGTCTGTTAATTGAAATGAATTGAATTGATTTTTTTCCTCTTGAGAATGTCTCATTTTGTCATAAAACTAATCAGATATATGACTGTGAAAATACATAATTATGAAAACTAGACAGCCAACAGTAGTGACGTTGTCTAGTTGAACAGTCACCAAAACCTGTAACTCAAACACTGCAGAGCTGCTCCTGTATATCAGCAGCTCATAAAACTGATGAACTACACTTTCACATAACTGCAGTTGTCAATATGAGCAGATTTATTTTGATTTTCACCTTTTGTGTTTTGGCGGCCATGTTAATGTTGGTTGCAGTCGCAGTTCACTGAGCGGTTTAACACAAAAGTTGATGGTATTTCACTTCATGGCACAATTCAAGTGGGGTAAAAAAAATATTGTCCAAAATAATGTCCCTCTATAAGCCAGGGTCGCTGTGTTGACTTGTCTGCTTTAGATGCAACAGCACGTTTATGGTTATTACAGATAAGCTATAGTACCTGCAATCTCTACATGCTGAAATGTAAAAGAAATCAAGCTAACGACAACTTCATCACCCCTGGGCCCTTTTGCAACCCATTCATTATTAATCTATAATTAGAATATTGGAAAAAAAAATAACGAATGCATGATTGGCAATCCAAAGTTTTCCACTGGATTATTAGACATGGGACATACAGCTGGCCCCTCGAGACAGAAAGCTGAATCAAAGCATAATCTTTCTCAGAACTGCCGTGGATTTAAAATGTGACTACAATATGTTCTCGCTCAAGTCCACTGGGAGCGGCTCAATCTTCTGGTCTCGTCCACAAACGTCCACAGATCAATCATGTGTCAATTTTCCCGCCCAGCATTCATTTCAAATAGCCGTGAGTCTTCTCCTCTCCGAGCAGCAGAGCAATAAATAGTATAGCAGCCTTAAGCATTGCTATGAGGGATGTCAGGGTCGAGATGTGATGGAAAAGGAGCTTTTTTTTTCACACAACAGGATGCTCCAGTGATCTAATGATACTAAATGATGTCTGTATTGTAAATTCAATGTAAGTCACAAATCCTTCCACCACCTTATTGTTTAATTATACATAAAGAAAATAAAAAGCTATGTAAATCGATGCAGAATATTACATTTCATGCTGCTGCTTATCCACTATGTATATTTGTGTAAGCTTCCAGTCAGAGCAGATGGTGGCGGATGCAGGAGCGCTCCCTCGCCGGCGCTCTCCTCCATCAAGAAGGAGAGCTGGATTGCCAATAAGAGATTTCACTGCATGGCAACCAGTCGAGTGATGTGATTTACAGGGATCCGTGCGCTCGGCGGCTCTCCGGCTCACTCCTCACAGCAGTTTGTTCAGCTGTCAAGGATGCCGCACACACCACAGCAGTGGCGAGGAGCTTCATGACACTGCAGCTGATATAAAAAGGAGAATACTCAATTACTCCTGCACACTGTGGGGTTTCTTCTGTGCCTGCACCACCGCGTGCCTTTTTCAAAAGGCACATTAAGATTTTAAATATTGTAGTACTTGCGATGCATACACTCAGTCATAAAGAAGCTGAGCACATTTCTCTGAGCTTCATCATGAAGAACTAATGCAAAACTATTTAATTTCCCAGTTTTTTACTTGGTGAAGTGAGGACTGAAGCCTGAAGACGTAGGCGATGTAGAGAACGGATTATCAGTCCTGACAAAAGCAGACATTATTCTTGAAAACTAAGCTGCAGTGTCCGCCCTAATTTTCAGATCACGTAAAAGTTGGCCAGTTGGACATAAAATGAAAAGCACAGTATGAGAACGTTTAAAGGAAGTTAAGAGTAAGACAGAAGATAAAGACGTCTCCTTGGTTCACTAAAAAACAGTTTCCAAAAGCCGTGGAGATTTTCATTCTATTCTGATTTTACTCTGTCAGCATTTTTTTCGTTTTATGACTTTCAAAATGTTTTACTGTGTGATGTTATTAGCCCTTATTGAGTATAAGAAGGCAGCAAATGAGTCATCTGAGTTGGATTTCTGTTTCAAAAAAGACATTATTTTTAATACAACCAGTGAGCGGTCAAATAAACCAACAGGAGGCCAATATAAATCCCTGGAGCTCCAACAACAGAGGAAAAACAATAATAGAAGGGTCTATTTGGATATTCTGCTCGTCCGCGTTAAAGTTTTGTTATTACCTGTTTGATTCGGAAAACCGTGTGCTTCACAGTCCCTTAGAAAATATTGGTGTTCGCCGAATTTGCATCATGAAAGCTTTGATCTGCGACGTGAGATCATTTCCTCTTCTGTTTCAGTGATCAAAAAAACAAATACAGTACTTGTTATGACCCATGCAGGAGTATACGAGAGCCCTCCAGGCCTTCAAAATGTATCTGAAAGTGATTCATTCACAAAAGCCGAGCCCTTTAATTGAAGGCGAGGACCACTACGTATGTGGATAGAGCTGTATCAGCCTTTTGTGGCTCCAGATTGAGCAGAAGAAGTCTGATAGACTGCCTGAAGTGATCTCGCTTGAGTCAGAGGTGGACTGGGTGTGCAGACCTCAAGCACGGTAATGAGAAAAATAAACGGAAATGTGTGTTTGGAGTCAGAAGGAAGTGAGTTTACGCGACCTCTGCAGCCTGCTCCTCATCTGTAATTGATGCTTCACGCTCAAGGCCACATTAGCATAACACACCTGAATCTGTGACCAAACTGTCGATGCCCAAATTGCATTGTGGGTAATTTAAGCGCCAGGTTACAATGAAGTTGGATGTGTGGAGTTAGATTGTCTCTTACCTGGTGATTTCCTCTTTCAGGGCGGCGGGGTCAGGTGGATAAAACTTGACTCGCAAACACATGGTGAACGGCGGCTGGGCTGAGGAGGAGAGACGCACATTTAACATCTACTGTTTCCACCGTGATTGGCAGGATTTGCGTGTTTTTCTTCGTCTTTGTAGTTTAACCAGTTAGTCAGGCACGTTCCCCGAAAATACTTACATTTCATTTGTTTGGCAATTGACTTTGTAAACTCCAACCAATGCTGAAAGGGAGAGAGAGACAAATGAGACTTGCACTTCGGAGTCTTTAGCCGCTGAACTGTCGCTCTGCGGTCGGACTGCTCAGCAGCAGTACTCTATAGCTGGAAGGCACAGAAGAATTACTCCTATCTGCTTGTTTTCTGTGTGTTCAGACCCTCTCTAACACAGTCCACCATGCAGAGAAGGAGATGAGAGAAAGCTGTTCGGGAGATAATCAGGAGCGTGCCGTTTTCTGTCAGCGTGCTAAGCATCATGGAGTGATACTGGGTCTAATCAGTGAGATGATGACATGCCGACAATAATGAGGCACTCACAATTCAGGAAGTGTGAAACACAATGATGCTGCAAGCTTTTAATTATTGCTTCTTTTCTTTTTCTTTTTTTTTTTTACACAACACCCGTGCTCACATTTTCTTAGAGTAATATTTTAAAAGGTGATCAACAAGTCAAATGCCTGAAAATTCCCCAAGGAATGAGTTAATTTCTTTGACAGCTTTTATCATTGATCTTCAGGCATTCCTACCTGTCCTGAACATTCGTGTAGAAAAAGAAAAGAAATCTAACAACACTTTTAAAAGTATTCGAGACATAATTGTAAATCTTTTCTGCCTGGTGATCTACAGACTCTAACAGTGTGAAGATGGTAAAGACTGGCGATGAACGGAGCAGCTATGAAGCTTCCTTCTTCTGTAAAAGATGAGACGGATGGTTTCTTATTCTTGCATCAGCTTCACAGGGTTTTCCTCCGATCTTTTGAGATTTACATTTGAATAGCGTTATCACGGTCAAAATCAAGTCTGGCTTATTAAACACGGTGCTGTTTTACAACTTTTACGGGATAAGAGATTTGCTCTGTGAACTCGGGGGCACAAATTATCAGCTATTTTGACATCAATTATGTAGTTTGTGTGAGCCAGTTTTTAACTGAAGTGGATGATTTACTAATGTGGATTCACAAATAATTGAATTGAGGGAAAACTGAATGATGGAAAAGAGAGAAGAGAAGAAAAAGAGACCAAATCGTGAGTCATGGTGAAACACAGCGACACCACTGGATTCACTTGAACTGAAATCTAGGTGGGTTCTTTATTGAAAAATAAAATACTCACCCTCTGCTTGTCTGGGTCAACATATCTAATGCCGAAGTAGTCTTTCTCCAGCAGGTTGAGATGGTGGCAGATAAGGTCAAACAGGTACTGTCCCTTGGCATCCCGCTGAAAGAGAAAAGAATAAGAGGAAATGTATATTTGTGCTATTGAGGGACGAGGGAAGTGTGAAGGAAGGAGAAAAAAAATCCTCTCCAACTCAATATTTGCATATTCACTGACTTAGTTAATGAACCCCCAGCAGATCAGCGGTGCATACGTAAACGCTCTGATGCAAAGTCTACACTCTGTCCAGGCGGAGCAGCAAACGACATCACACATTATGAAATGAATAGTGTTGACTGTGTCACATCGAAATGAATATTTTCTCCTCTCATCAGGAAGTCCATTTTTTTTAGAGTCCAAACGGCCACCAGAAAGAGAGTTTTAATATTTCACAGCCCTCGAGGGAGCTATATGAGGGTTATCAAATATTCATATCGAGGCAGCAGCCACCTGTGAAAGCTTTGAGAAATTTCTGCGGCGGAAAAAACGACCTGGAAACGCGCTGAGACGAGGTGTGGGGAAAGGAAGAGGCAGGCTGAAGCGACGAAGGGAAGAGCCCTTGACATGCAATGCAGTACAAAATCACATCCCCTAATGTGTCATAAAAGAACCTGGAGATACACATTTTAGGTTATTAAAACACAAAGAAGACTGTTTCCCCAAAACAAATCTGAATGTACTGTCTTGATTAAGTGTAACACCGAGGGAAGCAGCCAGCTGTCCTGGTGGTGGCTGTTAAATTCATAATAAGCAGGGCGCTCGCAAAAAGCTGCACCTGCCCCAAAAGACTCATTACAAACCTGTTTTAATGAAATCTCTATTTAGATTTAACTGCAACAATAAGGTACGTGGCAACAAGGCTGCCACTGAATGCACTAGAAAACATGAGCCAGTAATTGGGGCTTTGCTCACGACTTCAAAACAAGCAAAATTCAACTTTTAAATTAAGCTACTGG